>NC_090394.1:42138388-42452840 GCF_036365525.1 Heterodontus francisci
TCTCTCTCTCCAGACCCCCTCCCTCTCTAGTTCTCCTTACTCTGTCTCCAGCCCCCTCATTCTCTCTCTCACCCCTCTCTCACTCTCTCCAGCACCCTTTCTCTCTCACCCCCTCCCCTCTCTTGCCAGACCTTCCCTCTCTCCAGTCACCCCTCTCTCTCTCTCTCCAGCTCCCACTCACTCTCTTGCATCCCCTCCCTCTCTCCCTTACTCACTTCAGCCCCCTCTCTCTCTCCAGCTACCCTCTCTCTCGCTCTCCAGCCCCTCTCTCTAGCACTCCCTCTCTCCCTATGTCTCCACTCCCTCTCTCTTTCTCTCTCCAGCCCCCTCCACAATCCCCCCGTTTCTCTCTCTCCGCCCCCTCCTCTCTCCACTCCTACCATTAATAAGGTGGCCTATATCTTTGGAACATATAATGAACTGATTTCACAGCCTGTGAAATGAAAAGGCTGTAATATCAAGGGCAGACAGTAGAGGACAGTAGCAGCATGAGTTCAGGGATAGATGTTTGGTGCTTTGTGATTTGAGCCAATGTAAAGAAACTTTTTAACTGTCAACGTACCTGCTGCATGCAACCGACCAATTCTGAGAATGGACTTTGCTTAAAGAATGTTCCATCAAACACTCCCAAGGCAGATACAGCATGGAGTTAGATAGAGTAAAACGCTCTTTATACTGTCCCATCAAACACTCCAAGGGCTGTACAGCACAGCTTAGACACAGAGTAAAGCTCCCTCTACACAGTCCCAGAGCTGATTGGCCTATACCCAGCATGCAAGACAAATCTACAGAAGGGGAAGAAAACCGCAAGTGAAATGAGACCAGGCCCCAAGCCCTGAGTGACTGAACTTTATTAGAAGCTATATTTATCCAGCTTTTAATCCCAAATTGTATTTCAGGATGATTGTTCTATTGATTATATCTAGTCTCCCAGCAAAAATTCCAGACTCTCTTACTTTCTGATTCCCAGTAATAATGTTAATGTTAATGACAGTGTAAGGAGTAATGATCACATTGACTGCCCAGGCTCAGCTAGTATTAGTTTCCCAGTTTGTGTCTCACCATGTATACCACAGACATTTAACCGTTGCAATACCAAGTGCACTTGCTTTTCCAGCATTTTTATTCTGCTGTTTGAAGCATTATGTGTTGCCCTGAAATGCAAAACCCACTAAACAGAAAGGATCTGTATCTAACTCTAACTCTTTTCAAAAATAATCTGAATTAAATGAAGTATCCAGTGCAGCCATGGAACAGTCTATTAAAGAAACAGTGCCCTTTGCTGTTTTTATTTTTGAGTTCTTCTGGAATGTGGCTGTTGATGGAAAGGACAACATTTATTGCCCAAGCCTAGTTGCCTTAAGAAGTTGTGGTGATGCTTCTTGACCTACTGGTATAATACAACTGAGTGAGTTGCTCGGCCACTTCGGTGGGCAGTTAAGAGCCATATGGGACCAGAGTCCCATAGACTAGGGCGGCACAGTGGTTAGCACCGCAGCTGCACAGCTCCAGGGACCCGGTGTTCGATTTTGGGTACTGCCTGCGCGGAGTTTGCAAGTTCTCCCTGTGACCGCGTGGGTTTTCGCCGGGTGCTGCAGTTTCCTCCCACATGCCAAAGACTTGCAGGTGGACAGGTAAATTGGCCATTGTAAATTGCCCCTAGTGTAGGTAGGTGGTAAGGAATATGGGATTACTGCAGGATTAGTATAAACGGGTGGTTGTTGGTCGGCACAGACTTGGTGGGCCGAAGGGCCTGTTTCAGTGCTGTATCTCTAAATAAAAAATAAATAAATATAGGTCAGACTGGGTGAGGGCAGCAGGTTTCCTTCTGTTATGCCTCCTGGTTCTCATAAGTTAGAAATAATCACACTTTCGGCTTAAAAATACAAGAGCTTTTTGTTTATTTCATTCAGCTTTCATTCTGCCTGGCAACTGGTTGTAGACTGGTGCAGAGTTATGTGTCACATGATGCTCCAGTGCAGCCATGAATGTGGCCCCACGGAACACTTACACATAACAATTGGTTCCTAGCACTTTACAGATAATATAACAACATAGTACACCTTCTCTAAAGTACATCAGTGAACCAGTTGAGTTTTTTTCTGACCTCTCTTTCTTCCTTTATGAACATAGGAAATAGGAGCAGGAATAGGCCATATGGCCCTTTGATCTGAATGTGATATAATTTAAGTGCTTGATCACTTATCATTTTTTGATGCTTTGATTTCCTGTGATTTTGCAATGGGATACTTGCATACCTGAGACTGTCTATAACACAAGTTTTAAGCTGGGAAAGTTACTGTTCAAACAAAAAAAACTGGTAATTAATAGCTACTTTCAAAGTCCATTGAAAGCAGGAACAGAGGAACATGGGCGTACATATACATTGATCTTTGAAGGTGGCAGCACATATTGAGAGAATAGTTAGTAAAGCATGTGGGATCTTGGGCTTAATAAATAAAGACATTGAGTACAAAAGCAGGGAAGTTATGCTGAACATTTATAAAGCTCTGGTTAGGCCCCAAATGGAGTATTGCTTCCAGTTCTGGTTACCACACTTCAGGAAGAATGTGAGGGTCCTTGAGAGGGTGCAGAGGAGATATACCAGAATGCTTCCTGGGATGGAGGTTTTTAGTTACAAGGTTAGGTTGGAAAAGTTGGGTTTGTTCTCCTTTGAACAAAGGAGATTGAGGGGAGATTTCATAGAAGTGTACAAGTTTGTGACAGGCTTAGAAAGGTTAGATTATGGACGGAAGCAGAGTCTTACATTTTTTCCAATGTAGTCCAGCACAGATCATGATCTTGATGTCCAGTGAAGCCAGGAATTTGAAGCCAGATTTGAGAGAAAAACCACATCCAGGTCTTATCCAGATCTTTACCAAAGCTCACAAGGTAAGGTCTAGGGATGGGGTTTGTACCATCTAACAGAGGTTGTTTAAAATAACAATTAACTTGAAGTTTGGGCTAAAAATGCACCCACTGTTAGAATCAGGGGAACTTAAACAGCACAAGAAAGGATTTAGTGGGTAGATAGATCAACGGATGGCCTCAGATAGACGTGATCAGTGAGGAGCTCCCAACGGAGATGACTGCCCAGGAACTATCTAAACAACTTAAAAGACTCCACTTACTTACAGACAGAGTGTACCTGGAAGCACAGTGCGATTTCCGTGCCAGCAAATCTACTGTGGATATGTTCTTCTCCATATGCCAGCTATGAGAGAAGGTTAGGGAACAGAGAATACCCCTTTACTTTACTTTTGTAGATCTCACTAAGACATTTGACACCGTTAGCAGAGCAGGACTCGACAA
Organism: Heterodontus francisci; assembly: GCF_036365525.1. NCBI lineage: Eukaryota > Metazoa > Chordata > Chondrichthyes > Heterodontiformes > Heterodontidae > Heterodontus > Heterodontus francisci. The sequence goes on from NC_090394.1 coordinate 42,141,701, forward strand.
GATTTTGAAAAACATTGTCTGTCTACCGAAGCTCCTCAGTCTCATCTTCTCCTTCCATTACAACATGCACAGCACTGTACAGTTTGATGGCTCCACTTCCAACAGTTTTAGAGTGAAGAATGGAGTGAAACAGGGTTGTGTCCTAGCCCCCACTCTATTTGGCATCTTCTTCTCCATGCTCCTGACCTTCACCTTCCCTGCAGATATGGAAGGAGTCTACTTGTACACTAGGTCTACAATCTACCAAGGCTGAAAGTAAAGACAAAAACATGTCCCATCCGGATCAGAGAATTCCTCTATGATGTTGATGCTGCACTCATCGCTCACATGGAAACTCAGTACATGGAATAATGGCATACTCTTCCTATTTCTTATATTCTTATTAAAATTTGGCACTGCAAAACCTTAACTTCACCTCACCTGTTTCGCCATTCTATATGATCATGCCTGATCTTCTACATCAACTCCACTTTCCCACATTATCCCCATATCCACTGATTCCCTTAGTGTCTAAATATCTATCAGTCTTCCTCTTGAATATACTCAATGACTGAGCATCTATAGCCTTCTGGGGTGGAGAATTCCAAAGATTCACAACACCGTAAATGATTAAATTTCTTCTCATCCCAGCCCTAAATGGCCAGACTGTTTATCCTGAGACTTGGACCACCAGCCAGGGGAAACAGCCAATCAGCATTCCCTGTCAAACCCGTGAAGAATATTATTTGTTTCAATGAGATCACTTCTAAACTCCAGAGAATATAAGCCCATTCTACTCAATCTAAACTTCAATTCTCACACTGGCTATCTGTCAGGCTTCCAGTCAGATCCAGACTAAGGTGATGCATTATTTCAAAAAGGAGCTGGATAAATATTAAGAAGTTATAGGGTAGTCACAATCCGAGGTGATCAAATATGCTACATGTAATGTGTTCTTTACATTGTTTGATGCAACATAAATGCGATGCATGGAGTCCAGTTTGCTGAAGATCTCTAACAGGTTTATTAACAGCTAAACTAGTATGTACAGTACAGAGCAAACTATCTTGGTGTCCAGGTGCATAAATCCCTGAAGGTTGCTACCCAGGTTAATAGGGCTGTTAAGAAGGCATATGGTGTGTTAGCTTTTATTAGTAGGGGGATCGAGTTTCGGAGCCACGATGTCATGCTGCAGCTGTACAAAACTCTGGTGAGACCGCACCTGGAGTATTGCGTGCAGTTCTGGTCACCACATTATAGGAAGGATGTGGAAGCTATGGAAAGGGTGCAGAGGAGATTTACTAGGATGTTGCCTGGTATGGAGGGAAGGTCTTACGAGGAAAGGCTGAGGGACTTGAGGTTGTTTTCGTTGGAGAGAAGGAGGAGGAGAGGTGACTTAATAGAGACATATAAGATAATCAGAGGGTTAGATAGGGTGGATAGTGAGAGTCTTTTTCCTCGGATGGTGATGGCAAACACGAGGGGACATAGCTTTAAGTTGAGGGGTGATAGATATAGGACAGATGTCAGAGGTAGTTTCTTTACTCAGAGAGTAGTAGGGGCGTGGAACGCCCTGCCTGCACCAGTAGTAGACTCGCCAACTTTAAGGGCATTTAAGTGGTCATTGGATAGACATATGGATGAAAATGGAATAGTGTAGGTCAGATGGTTTCACAGGTCGGCGCAACATCGAGGGCCGAAGGGCCTGTACTGCGCTGTAATGTTCTAATTCTAATTCTAATTTACAGAACCTTTGTCTGGGTGTTTCAGTTGCAGAGTGACTCAAGCTTCAGTGTCACATGACGACATCCTGCTACTTAGCTCATTAACATACTGAGATCTTAAAGGGACATAACTCTTAAGGCGATCATATAACACCACAGACCAGGGATTGAATCTGTGCACTCACTGGGGCAGTACAAGTATCAAGTAAGATACTGAGGTGATATGATTGGTACAGTTCAACACCACAGCACAGATCTAATCTTCAGCCCTCTCACTCCAATTATCTTCAGATAAAATCCTGTACAACTATTGACTATAACATTAATCCTTGACATTGGTATCTTATTCAAACATCAATACTCTCTTGGACACATCTATTAAATAAAATCAAACACCCGCCAAGTCCAAATGCTAGTGTGAAAATCCGATCCTGGTTGGAGAAAAGGAGAGTCTTGTTTTAATTGCAGTGATTCAATGAACACTGGTTAATGCTCTCCCCCTTCCACTACCCAAATACCCAGCCCTGCTCCCTGAAGCTCCAGCTCAGACGATCACTTATTGCACTTGCACCTACTCTAAATCATTCTTGGGATTGCCAAACCGAAGAGCTCCTCTCTTGCCTCACTCTACCTTTCACCTTCCAATCCTGATTTAAAACCCCAGCTTGCCACCACCTAACCCCAACTACCTGCCTTATCACAGCTCCCACTGGACACCCCATCATGATGCAGCCCTTCTCCCACCCTCCTCAATAAGTTGAAGGATGGATATCTTCAAGCGCTTTTATCTGTTTTGTTTATTCTGCAGCAACACCTTCTGGTTGGTATAAAATAAACACACATCTAATCCTTGACACCCGAACAGTACCCCAGCAGGATTCAGCCCCTTCAGGAGAGAAGGGGAGAAAGTTGGAGGGGAAAATATAAATACTTTCATGCCAACAGTAGGGAGTTTAGCGCAAAGTGAGAGTGGTGCTGACAGCCATATTGTCTCATCATTCGCTGTGGGCAGCATCAACATGGCAGCCAGTGTGTTCACCCAAGTCCTGTTTGCTGGAATGCCGTCATCATGGAGACCACATTAAGGCTCATGCACAATGATACGCTAAATTGAACATAACATTTGTCAGCGGGAATAGCTCAAGTAATCTAAAAACAAATATAATTATGTAAAAATGGACTGTCAGGCAGTGAATAGAGTTTCTGAGCTTTCAACAACTGCAAATTATCTGCCTGACATTAAACAATGTACAAATCATACACAATTACTACACTGATCCATCCTCAACCAGTCATCGCTTCCAAGTGCACACAGAACATGAGTTCTAAACATTGTGTATCCTTTTTCAGTGCTAGTATTCATTTTGTTTTATTGAGATAGCAGATAGAGAGCCCAGTTCCAGAGTGCAAGATACCAGGCGTGTCTCAGTGTCAGCTCATGTACATGTACACTATACAATGGGTAAAAGGGAATGATTCACTCCTAGCTGGTACTGTACACCTTGTAAATAAACAGTGATGGGGAAGCCGCTGGTGGTTGTGGAGCTGTACCTCAGCAACAGTCGCTGCAGGGAGAGAGAAGGGTGAAAAAGTAAGTTTGGACCATAAATTGTGTCTGTCTGACCCATTAGTGAGGATCAAATGAGTAATGGATTCTGCTACTTTCTAGTCTGTTTATTTTGGTAAGACATGATTGTTCAGGGGCTGTGAGCTGTTTGGGTTCCTAATTTTATTGTTGGGGAAATTGTAACCTCCTCACTGTCACCCCAGGTGGGATCAGCTGACTCAGCACAGGCCAGAGTTCAAACCTCAAAGCTTCTAGGGTGTCAAGCTCAATACTGCATGGCGGAGAGACATGGGTTGAATGGGTTTTCTAAATTTTCATTGAGCCGCAGCGTTGGAAGAATCTGGAAGAAGTGCAGAATGACACATTCTCAAGTGATGAGATACCACATGAACTGATAGTGCTGTTCTATTTATTGAGCCAGGGGCCTTGAGTTTCACAATACTGTCAGCAAAGAATCTGATGACACAGTCTGGGTCAATCTAAAGCTGGAGCCTGGAGCCCTCAGTAATACTCGTCCTCTGTGGAGAAACCTCACATTCATTGATTTCCAATAGATCCAGAATGAGCCGAGCACTCCTGACAATTCACTGTACACCACAAATTTATCCATCATTTCAGGGTCAGGAACAGCAGCTCCACAAAGCAGCTCCCCTCACATAATGATATGACAGGGTCAGTGATAGTGGGAGAGGGGAGAGTACTTGTACCAGGGTCAGTGATAGTGAGAGAGGGGAGAGTACTTGTACCAGGGCCAGTGATAGTGGGAGAGGGGAGAGTACTTCTACAAGGGTCAGTGATAGTGGGAGAGGGGAGAGTACTTGTACAAGGGTCAGTGATAGTGGGAGAGGGGAGAGTACTTGTACCAGGGTCAGTGATAGTCAGAGAGGGGAGAGTACTTGTACCAGGGTCAGTGATAGTGGGAGAGGAGAGAGTAATTGTACCAGGGCCAGTGATAGTGGGAGAGGGGAGAGTAATTGTACCAGGGCCAGTGATAGTGGGAGAGGGGAGAGTACTTGTACCAGGGTCAGTGATAGTGAGAGAGGGGAGAGTACTTGTACCAGGGTCAGTGATAGTGAGAGAGGGGAGAGTACTTGTACCAGGGTCAGTGATAGTGGGAGAGGGGAGAGTAATTGTACCAGGTCAGTGATAGTCAGAGAGGGGAGAGTACTTGTACCAGGGTCAGTGATAGTGGGAGAGGGGAGAGTAATTGTACCAGGGCCAGTGATAGTGGGAGAGGGGAGAGTACTTCTACAAGGGTCAGTGATAGTGGGAGAGGGGAGAGTACTTGTACAAGGGTCAGTGATAGTGGGAGAGGGGAGAGTACTTGTACCAGGGTCAGTGATAGTCAGAGAGGGGAGAGTACTTGTACCAGGGTCAGTGATAGTGGGAGAGGAGAGAGTAATTGTACCAGGGCCAGTGATAGTGGGAGAGGGGAGAGTAATTGTACCAGGGCCAGTGATAGTGGGAGAGGGGAGAGTACTTGTACCAGGGTCAGTGATAGTGGGAGAGGGGAGAGTAATTGTACCAGGTCAGTGATAGTCAGAGAGGGGAGAGTAATTGTAGCAGGGTCAGTGATAGTCAGAGAGGGGAGAGTACTTGTACCAGGGTCAGTGATAGTGGGAGAGGGGAGAGTAATTGTACCAGGGCCAGTGATAGTGGGAGAGGGGAGAGTACTTGTACAAGGGTCAGTGATAGTGGGAGAGGGGAGAGTACTTGTACCAGGGACAGTGATAGTCAGAGAGGGGAGAGTACTTGTACCGAGGTCAGTGATAGTGGGAGAGGGTAGAGTAATTGTACCAGGGCCAGTGATAGTGGGAGAGGGGAGAGTACTTGTACCAGGGTCAGTGATAGTCAGAGAGGGGAGAGTACTTGTCCCAAGGTCAGTGATAGTGGGAGAGGGGAGAGTACTTGTACCAGGGTCAGTGATAGTGGGAGAGGGGAGAGTACTTGTACCAGGGTCAGTGATAGTGGGAGAGGGTAGAGTACTTGTACCAGGGTCAGTGATAGTGGGAGAGGGGAGAGTAATTGTACCAGGGTCAGTGATAGTGGGAGAGGGGAGAGTACTTGTACCAGGGTCAGTGATAGTGGGAGAGGGTAGAGTACTTGTACCAGGGTCAGTGATAGTGGGAGAGGGGAGAGTAATTGTACCAGGGCCAGTGATAGTGAGAGAGGGGAGAGTACTTGTACCAGGGTCAGTGATAGTCAGAGAGGGTAGAGTACTTGTACCAGGGTCAGTGATAGTGGGAGAGGGGAGAGTGCTTGTACCAGGGTCAGTGATAGAGGAAGAGGGGAGAGTACTTGTACCAGGGTCAGTGATAGTCAGAGAGGGGAGAGTACTTGTACCAGGGTCAGTGATAGTGGGAGAGGGGAGAGTACTTGTACCAGGGTCAGTGATAATGGGAGAGGGGAGAGTACTTGTACCAGGGTAAGTGATAGTGAGAGAGGGGAGAGTACTTGTACCAGGGTCAGTGATAGTCAGAGAGGGGAGAGTACTTGTACCAGGGTCAGTGATAGTGGGAGAGGGGAGAGTACGTACCAGGGTCAGTGATAGTCAGAGAGGGGAGAGTACTTGTACCAGGGTCAGTGACAGTGGGAGAGGGGAGAGTAATTGTACCAGGGTCAGTGATAGTGGGAGAGGGGAGAGTAATTGTAAAAGGGTCAGTGATAGTGGGAGAGAGGAGAGTGCTTGTACCAGGGTCAGTGATAGTGGGAGAGGGGAGAGTAATTGTACCAGGGCCAGTGATAGTGGTAGAGGGGAGAGTACTTGTACCAGGGTCAGTGATAGTCCGAGAGGGGAGAGTAATTGTACCAGGGCCAGTGATAGTGAGAGAGGGGAGAGTTCTTGTACCAGAGTCAGTGATAGAGGGAGAGGGGAGAGTACTTGTACCAGGGTCAGTGATAGAGGGAGAGGGTAGAGTACTTGTACCAGAGTCAGTGATAGTGGGAGAGGGGAGAGTACTTGTACCAGGGTCAGTGATAGAGGGAGAGGGGAGAGTACTTGTACCGGGGTGAGTGATAGTGGAAGAGGGTAGAGTATTTTTTAGAACATTACAGCGCAGTACAGGCCCTTCGGCCCTCGATGTTGCGCCGACCTGTGAAACCATCTGACCTACACTATTCCATTTTCATCCATATGTCTATCCAATGACCACTTAAATGCCCTTAAAGTTGGCGAGTCTACTACTGTTGCAGGCAGGGCGTTCCACGCCCCTACTACTCTCTGAGTAAAGGAACTACCTCTGACATCTGTCCTATATCTATCACCCCTCAACTTAAAGCTATGTCCCCTCGTGTTTGCCATCACCATCCGAGGAAAAAGACTCTCACTATCCACCCTATCTAACCCTCTGATTATCTTATATGTCTCTATTAAGTCACCTCTCCTCCTCCTTCTCTCCAACGAAAACAACCTCAAGTCCCTCAGCCTTTCCTCGTAAGACCTTCCCTCCATACCAGGCAACATCCTAGTAAATCTCCTCTGCACCCTTTCCATAGCTTCCACATCCTTCCTATAATGCGGTGACCAGAACTGCACGCAGTACTCCAGGTGCAGTCTCACCAGAGTTTTGTACAGCTGCAGCATGACCTCGTGGCTCCGAAACTCGATCCCCCTACTAATAAAAGCTAACACACCATATGCCTTCTTAACAGCCCTATTAACCTGGGTAGCAACCTTCAGGGATTTATGCACCTGGACACCAAGATCTCTCTGTTCATCTACACTACCAAGAATCATCCCATTAGCCCAGTACTCTGCATTCCTGTTACTCCTTCCAAAGTGAATCATCTCGCACTTTTCCGCATTAAACTCCATTTGCCATCTCTCAGCCCAGCTCTGCAGCCTATCTATGTCCCTCTGTACCCTACAACATCCTTCGGCACTATCCACAACTCCACCGACCTTCGTGTCATCCGCAAATTTACTAACCCACCCTTCTCCACCCTCTTCCAGGTCATTTATAAAAATGACAAACAGCAATGGCCCCAAAACAGATACTTGCGGTACACCACTAGTAACTAAACTCCAGGATGAACATTTGCCATCAACCACCACCCTCTGTCTTCTTTCAGCTAGCCAATTTCTGATCCAAAGCTCTAAATCACCTTCAACCCCATACTTCCGTATTTTCTGCAATAGCCTACCATGGGGAACCTTATCAAACGCCTTACTGAAATCCATATACACCACATCCACTGCTTTACCCTCATCCACCTGTTTGGTCACCTTCTCGAAAAACTCAATAAGGTTTGTGAGGCACGACCTACCTTTCACAAAACCGTGCTGACTATCGCTAATGAACTTATTCTTTTCAAGACGATTATAAATCCTGTCTCTTATAACCTTTTCCAACATTTTACCCACAACCGAAGTAAGGCTCACAGGTCTATAATTACCAGGGCTGTCTCTACTCCCCTTCTTGAACAAGGGGACAACATTTGCTATTCTCCAGTCTTCCGGCACTATTCCTGTCGACAATGACGACATAAAGATCAAGGACAAAGGCTCTGCAATCTCCTCCCTGGCTTCCCAGAGAATCCTAGGATAAATCCCATCTGGCCCAGGGGACTTATCTATTTTCACACTTTCCAAAATTGATAACACCTCCTCCTTGTGAACCTCAATCCCATCTAGCCTAGTAGCCTGAATCTCAGTATTCTCCTCGACAACATTTTCTTTCTCTACTGTAAATACTGACGCAAAATATTCATTTAACACTTCCCCTACCTCCTCTGATTCCACACACAACTTTCCACTACTATCCTTGATTGGCCCTAATCTAACTCTAGTCATTCTTTTATTCCTGATATACCTACAGAAAGACTTAGGGTTTTCCCTGATCCTATCCGCCAATGACTTCTCGTGTCCTCTCCTTGCTCGTCTTAGCTCTCCCTTTAGATCCTTCCTGGCTAGCTTGTAACTCTCAAGCGCCCTAACTGAGCCTTCACGTCTCATCCGAACATAAGCCTTCTTCTTCCTCTTGACAAGCGCTTCAACTTCTTTAGTAAACCACAGCTCCCTCGCTCGACAACTTCCTCCCTGCCTGACAGGTACATACTTATCAAGGACACGCAGTAGCTGCTCCTTGAATAAGCTCCACATTTCGATTGTTCCCATCCCCTGCAGTTTCCTTCCCCATCCTACTCATCCTAAATCTTGCCTAATCGCATCATAATTTCCTTTCCCCCAGCTATACCAGTACTTGTACCAGAGTCAGTGATAGTGGGAGAAGGGAGAGTACTTGTACCAGGGTCAGTGATAGAGGGAGAGGGGAGAGTACTTGTACTGGGGTGAGTGATAGTGGGAGACGGGAGAGTACTTGTACCAGGATCAGTGATAGTCAGAGAGGGAAGAGTACTTGTACCAGGGTCAGTGACAGTTGGAGAGGGGAGAATACTTTCACCAGGGCCAATGATAGTGGGAGAGGGGAGAGTACTTGTACCAGGGTCAGTGACAGTTGGAGAGGGGAGAATACTTTCACCAGGGCCAGTGATAGTGGGAGATGGGAGAATACTTTCACCAGGGTCAGTGATAGTGGGAGAGGGAAGAGTAATTGCACCAGGATCAGTGATAGTTGGGGAGGGGAGAGTACTTGCACCAGAGTCAATGATAGTGGGAGAGGGGAGAGTACTTTCACCAGGGTCAGTGATAGTGGGAGAGGGGAGAGTACTTTCACCAGGGTCAGTGATAGTGGGAGAGGGGAGAGTACTTGTACCAGGGTCAATATAGCGGGAGAGGGGAGAGTAATTGCACCAGGGTCAGTGATAGTGGGAGAGGGGAGAGTAATTGCACCAGGGTCAGTGATAGTGGGAGAGGGGAGTGTACCTACACCAGGGTTAGTGATAGTGGGAGAGGGGAGAATACCTGTACCAGGGTTTGTGATAGTGGGAGAGGGGAGAGTAGCTACACCAGGGTTACTGATGGTGGGAGAGGGGGGAGTACTTTCACCAGAGTCAGTGATAGTGGGAGAGGGAAGAGTAATTGCCCCAGGACCAGTGATATTTGGGGAAGGGAGAGTACTTGCACCAGAGTCAATGATAGTGGGAGAGGGGAGAGTACTTTCACCAGGGTCAGTGATAGTGGGAGAGGGGAGAGTACCTACACCAGGGTTAGTGATGGTGGGAGAGGGGAGAGTAATTCCACCAGGGTCAGAGATAGTGGGAGAGGGGAGAGTACCTACACCAGGGTTAGTGATAGTGGGAGAGGGGAGAGTAATTGCACCAGGATCAGTGATAATGGGAGAGGGAAGAGTAATTCCACCAGGGTCAGAGATAGTGGGAGAGGGGAGAGTACCTACACCAGGGTTAGTGATGGTGGGAGAGGGGAGAGTACTTGTACCAGGGTTAGTGATAGTGGAAGAGGGGAGAGTACCAACACCAGGGTTAGTGATAGTGGGAGAGGGGAGAGGACCTACACCAGGGTTAGTGATAGTGGGAGAGGGGAGAATACCTGTACCAGGGTTAGTGATAGTGGGAGAGGGGAGAGTACCTACACCAGGGTCAGTGATAGTGGGAGAGGGGAGAGTAATTGCTCCAGGGTCAGTGATAGTGGGAGAGGGGAGAGTACTTGTACCAGGGTCACTGATAGTGGGAGAGGGGAGAGTACCTACACCAGGGTCAGTGATAGTGGGAGTGGGGAGAGTACTTTCACCAGGGCCAGTGATAGTGGGAGTGGGGAGAGTAATTGGTCCAGGATCAGTGATAGTTGGGGAGAGGAGCGTACTTTCACCAGAGTCAATGATAGTGGGAGAGGGAAGAGTAATTGCACCAGGATCAGTGATAGTGGGATAGGGGAGAGGCACATTGGCACCAACGACATAGGTAGAAAGAGAGATGGGGAATTAAGGCAGAAATTCAGGGAGCTAGGGTGGAACCTTAGAGCGAGAACAAACAGAGTTGTTATCTCTGGGTTGTTGCCCGTGCCACGTGATAGCGAAGCGAGGAATAGGGAGAAAGAGGAGTTGAACACGTGGCTGCAGGGATGGTGTCGGAGGGAGTGTTTTGGTTTCCTGGATAATTGGGGCTCTTTCTGGGGTAGGTGGGACCTCTACAAACAGGATGGTCTTCACCTGAACCAGAGGGGTACCAATATCCTGGGGGGGAAATTGCTAGTGCTCTTCGGGGGGATTTAAACTAATTCAGCAGGGGAATGGGAACCTAAATTGTAGTTCCAGTGTACAGGATGTTGAGAGTAGTGAGGTCAGGGATAAGGTTACAAGGATGCAAGAGGGCACTGGCAAGCAAGAACTTGGTTTAAAGTGTGTCTACTTCAACGCCAGGAGCATCCGGAATAAGGTGGGTGAGCTTGCAGCATGGGTTGGTACCTGGGATCTCGATGTAGTGGCCATTTCGGAGACATGGGTAGAGCAGGGGCAGGAATGGATGTTGCAGGTTCCGGGATTTCGATGTTTCAGTAATAACAGAGAAGATGGTAAAAGAGGAGGGGGTGTGGCATTGTTAATCAAGGAGAGTATTACAGCGGCAGAAAGGACGTTTGAGGACTCGTCTAATGAGGTAGTATGGGCCGAGGTTAGAAACAGGAGAGGAGAGGTCACCCTGTTGGGAGTCTTCTATAGACCTCCGAATAGTTCCAGAGATGTAGAGGAAAGAATAGCGAAGATGATTCTCGACAGGGGCGAGAGTAACAGGGTAGTTGTTATGGGGGACTTTAACTTTCCAAATATTGACTGGAAATACTATAGTTCGAGTACTTTAGATGGGTCAGTTTTTGTCCAGTGTGTGCAGGAGGGTTTTCTGACACATTATGTAGACAGGCCAACCAGGGGCGATGCCACATTGGATTTGGTACTGGGTAATGAACCCGGCCAGGTGTTAGATTTAGATGTAGGTGAGCACTTTGGTGATAGTGATCACAATTCGGTTAGGTTTACCTTAGCGATGGGCAGGGACAGGTATATATCGCAGGGCAAGAATTATAGCTGGGGGAAAGGAAATTATGATGCGATTAGGCAAGATTTAGGATGCGTAGGATTTAGGCATCGGAAAAGACCGTATGGTGTGACAAAGGCCGATATTTCTTTAGCTTGGGGTGTTAAAGGAACTTGTGAGTATCCCTTTAACAAATCTATTTTGGTAAAAAACGTGGCACTGCCAACTCTGTCAAGCGAGGTATTGGTAGGAGACTGCCTTTGTTACTGTATTACTGTATTAACCTTTCTGTAGTCTATGCAAAATCTAGTTGAACTATCAGGTTTAGCCTCTAATACGACTGGCGAACTCCAGCTGCCGTGACTGGGTTCAATTAGGTGGTTTTCCAACATGTATTGGATTTCTGCTTTCGTCTAGGCCTGTTTCTCTGGACTTAAGCAATAAGGATGCTGTTTTATAGGAAAGGATTCCCCTACATCCACATCATGTGTAGTTAAGGTTGTACATCCGGGTTTGTCCTGACAAACCCCTTTAAATGCTCTGAGTAGTCTTGTTAGCTCTTCACATTTTTTTGCATCTAAATATGAAAGCACAGTGTCCAATCTCCCTAACAATTCAGTATTAACTAACCGGATAGTAGGAGGTTCAATTTGGGAATTGTCTCGGCCTCTTTCTGCCTCATCCTCACTATCCCTTTCATCCTTCACTGTCCCTACCACCTGTAATACCTGTTCTTGCTTATCCTCCTCCGGGCGGTGATATTGTTTTAACATATTGATATGACACAGCCAATTCTTTTTCTGGCAATCTGGGGTGTCAATCAAATAATTTACTTTACCAATCCTTTTGACTACTCTATATGGTCCACTGAACCGTACTTTCAGCGGTTCACCCTGTGAAGGCAGTAATACTAACACCTCATCCCCTGGTTGAAATGTTTGGGTCTTGGCATGCTTGTCTGCCCATTTCTTCATGGTTGTTTGGGAAGCTCTCAAGTGTTCCTGAGTCACTTTGCAGGCTCCCGTGACCCGCTCCCGGAACACGGATACATAATCTAAAATGGAAGATTAGTCCCTCTGTTCGAAAAACTTTGATTAGTTTTAGAGGACCTCTAATCTCATGTCCATAAACTAATTCAAAATGACTAAAACTGGTAGATCATGAGATGAATCCCTAGTGGCAAACAAAATAAATTCCAATCCTTTATCCCAATCATGGGGATATTCATGACAGTATACCCTGATCATCGTCCTGAGGGTCTGATGGTACCTTTCTAAAGCCCCTTGTGTCTGTGGGTGGTATGCTGAAGATTTTTACTGTGTTATATCCAAATTACTCATAACTTCCTGAAAAACTTTAGACATAAAATTGGAACATTGATCCGACTGAATCTCATTCAGTAATCGATATCGAGTGAAGAACTGGGTTAACTTCTCTACCACTACCGTAGCAGAAATTGTTCTCAAGGGAATGGCCTCTGAGAACCAAGTAGCCATATCCATAATAGTGAGTATATATTGGTGACCTGCTTTTGTTTTGGTAAAGGTCCCACACAGTCTACCAACACCCTACTAAATGGTTCCCCAAAAACTAGTATAGGACTTAGAGGTGCCTGTTTTATGGCAGGTTGCCGTTTTCCCACAATCTGGGTTGTGTGGCGCGTTTTACAAAACTGCACCACGTCCTTGAAAAGACCTGGCCAATAAAAATGTCGACTTATATTGGGTCTTCCAGATCCCCACATGTCCCTCTATAGGAATTTCATGGGCTCTGTTTTTAATATTTCCCAGCGATACTTGGGTGGTACCACTAGCTGGTGAACAACCGTCCATTCTTCATCTATGGTCTGTGAGGAGATCTCCACTTCCTCATCGGAATCCCATTTTTAATATAGTAGCCTTCAGCTACAGTTAGAGCCGATTGTGCCACTGTACTTAACTCTGGATTGTCTTGCTGAGCCTTGATCAGAGAAGACTTACTGAACATTTCCTTCGGATTATCCAAATCCCCAAAGAAAGTTTCAGATATCTGTTTGTGGTGCCAATTTTACCTCTGACAATGGAACTTGTTTAGCCATTGCTCGGGTCACTACACATGAAGTAAAAATTACTGGAACCTTTTCCTGCAACAGCTCTGTCTCTTTGACTTCACTTGGTCTTTCCTTGACTACTGGAGAAGCTACTACCTTCGCTCCGGCCGAATCATTCCCCAGGAGTAGGTCAACTCCATTTATAGGCAAACTATAGACAACCATTATTATTAACATTCCAGACATTAGGTCACACTCCAGAGCCAATTGATACAAAGGTACGGGTATATACTGCCTGCCGAGCCCATCCATTTAAACCTTGGCATTCAATGCGCTCTCTGGTGGAACAGTTATGCCTTTCCCCAGCAAAAGAGTTTGGGTTGCTCCTGTATCCCTAAGTATAACCATAGGTTTACCTGCCTCACTTGAGGGATAAGTAGTTGCTTTTCCTTTTGACAAGAGTTCCCTATAATCTTCAGGTATCTTTATCACGTCCCCCGCACTCACAGTAGTTTTTGCACTTGGCCTTACAGCTGCAGTCAGAGCTACAGCTTGCTCTGTCATACTCTCATTCAGGACCCCTTTCTCTGCATTGGCCTTGCGCACCCCAATAAGTCCCTGGGTTTACCCTGCAACTTCCAGCATTCTGCACGAACATGTCCCACCTTGTGGCAATGGAAATACCTCGGCGTTCGAACCTCACTTCCACCCTCAGTATCTTCCTGAGGACATCCCGACATCCCGAGGCATTCACAGCTATATCTTCTTGCCCCCAACTATTTGCCTTCCTTTCACCCTCCCGCTTTCTATCCTTCTCGGGCTTGTGGGGTGATGGACAAAGGGTTTGGCGTTGTAAACAAGCTTGTAATCATTAGCGATCTCAACTGCCTGTCTGGCTGTTGAAATCTTCTGGTTCTTTACATGGGTTTTTACTAACGGAGGGAGTGAACTTTTAAATTCTTCCAGGAGTACAATTTCCCTAAGGTTCTCACACGTGGCCTCTACCTTTGATGCCCACATCCAATGATCAAAGATAATTTGCTTTACCCTCTCAAATTCTATATAGGTTTGCCCAGGCTGTTTCCGGAAGTTCCGAAATTTCTGCGAGTAAGATTCAGGGACTTTTTTTTAATTCATTCATGGGATGTGGGCGATGCTGGCCAGGCCAGCATTTATTGCCCATCCCTAATTGCCCTTGAAAAGGTGGTGGTGAGCTGCCTTCTTGAACTTCTGCAGTCCATTTGGGGTAGGTATACCCACAGTGCTGTTAGGAAGGGAGTTCCAGGATTTTGACCCAGTGACATTGAAGGAACGGCGATATAGTTCCAAGTCAGGATGGTGTGTGACTTGCAGGGGAACTTGCAGGTGATGGTGTTCCCATGTATTTGCTGCCCTTGTCCTTCTAGGTGGTAGAGGTCACGGGTTTGGAAGGTGCTGTCTAAGGAGCCTTGGTGCGTTGTTGCAGTGCATCTTGTAGATGGTACACACTGCTGCCACTGTGCGTCGGTGGTGGAGGGAGTGAATGTTTCTAGATGGGGTGCCAATCAAGCGGGCTGCTTTTTCCTGGATGGTGTCAAGCTTCTTGAGTGTTGTTGGAGCTGCACCCATCCAGGCAAGTGGAGAGTATTCCATCACACACCTGACTTGTGCCTTGTAGATGGTGGACAGGCTTTGGGGAGTCAGGAGGTGAGTTACGCGCCGCAGGATTCCTAGCCTCTGACCTGCTCTTGTAGCCACGGTATTTATATGGCTACTCCAGTTCAGTTTCTGGTCAATGGTCGCCCCTAGGATGTTGATAGTGGGGGATTCAGTGATGGTAATGCTGTTGAATGTCAAGGGGAGATGGTTAGATTCTCTCTTGTTGGAGATGGTCATTGCCTGGCACTTGTGTGGCGCAAATGTTACTTGCCACTTATCAGTCCAAGCCTGGATATTGTCCAGGTCTTGCTGCATTTCTACACGGACTGCTTCAGTATCTGAGGAGTCACGAATGGTGCTGAACATTGTGCAATCATCAGCGAACATCCCCACTTCTGACCTTATGATTGAAGGAAGGTCATTGATGAAGCAGCTGAAAATGGTTGGGCCTAGGACACTACCCTGAGGAACTCCTGCAGTGATGTCCTGGAGCTCAGATGATTGACCTCCTTTTGTCCATGTTTGAACCAAGGCTGTAATGAGGACAGGAACTGAGTGGCCCTGGCGGAACCCAAACTGAGCGTCACTGAGCAGATTATTGCTTATCAAGTGCTGCTTGATGGCACTGTTGATGAAACCTTCCATCACTTTACTGATGATAGGGAGTAGGCTGATGGGGCGGTAATTGGCCGGGTTGGATTTGTCCTACTTTTTGTGTACAGGACATACCCGGGCAATTTTCCACATTGCAGGGTAGATGCCAGTGTTGTAGCTGTACAGGAACAGCTTGACTAGAGGCGCAGCAAGTTCTGGAGCACAGGTCTTCAGTACTATTGCCGGAATATTGTCAGGGCCCATAGCTTTTGCAGTATCCAGTGCCTTCAGTCGTTTCTGGATTTCACGCAGAGTGAATCGAATTGGCTGAAGTCTGGCATCTGTGATGCTGGGGACTTCAGGAGGAGGCCGAGATGGATCATCAACTCGGCACTTCTGGCTGAAGATTGTTGCAAATGCTTCAGCCTTATCTGTCGCACAAATGTGCTGGGCTGCCCCATCATTGAGGATGGGGATATTTGTGGAGCCACCTCCTCCAGTTAGTTGTTTAATTGTCCACCACCATTCACGGCTGGATGTGGCAGGACTGCAGAACTTAGATCTGATCCGTTGGTTATGGGATCGCTTAGCTCTGTCTATCGCATGCTGCTTACGCAATTTGGCACGCAGATAGTCCTGTGTTGTAGCTTCACCAGGTTGACACCTCATTTTGAGGTATGCCTGGTGCTGCTCCTGGCATGCCCTCCTGCACTCTTCTTTGAACCAGGGTTGGTCTCCTGGCTTGATGGTAATGGTAGAGTGGGGGCTATGCCGGGCCATGAGGTTACAGATTGTGATTGAGTACAATTTTGCTGCTGCTGATGGCCCACAGCGCCTCATGGATGCCCAGTTTTGCATTGCTAGATCTGTTCGAAATCTATCCCATTTAGCATGGTGATAGTGCCACACAACACGATGGACAGTATCCTCAATGTGAAGGCGGGACTTCGTCTCCACAAGGACTGTGCGGTGGTCACTCCTACCAATACAGTCATGGACAGAAGCATCTGCAGCAGGCAGATTGGTGAGGACGAGGTCAAGTATGTTTTTCCCTCATGTTGGTTCCCCCACCACCTGCCGCAGACCCAGTCTAGCAGATATGTCCTTTAGGACTCGGCCAGCTCGGTCAGTAGTGGTGCTACCGAGCCACTCTTGGTGATGGACATTGAAGTCCCCCACCCAGAGTACATTTTGTGCCCTTGCCACCCTCAGTGCTTCCTCCAAGTGGTGTTCAACATGGTGGAGTACTGAGTCATAAGCTGAGGGAGGGCGGTAGGTGGTAATCAGTAGGAGGTTAACTTGCCCATGTTTGACCTGATGCCATGAGACTTCATGGGGTCCGGAGTCGATGTTGAGAACTCCCAGGGCAACTCCCTCCCGACTGTATACCACTGTGCCACCACCTCTGCTGGATCTGTCCTGCCGGTGGGACAGGACATACCCAGGGATAGTGATTGCAGTGTCTGGGACATTGTCTGTAAGGTATGATTCCGTGAGTATGACTATATCAGGCTGTTGCTTGACTAATCTGTGGGACAGCTCTCTCAACTTTGGCACAAGCCCCCAGATGTTAGTAAGGAGGACTTTACAGGGTTGACAGGGCTGGGTTTGCCGTTGTCCTTTCCGGTGCCTAGGTCGATGCCGGGTGGTCCATCCGGTTTCATTCCTTTTTCTTGACTTTGTAGCCGTTAGGTACAACTGAGTGGCTTGCTAGGCCATTTCAGAGGGCATGTAAGAGTTAACCACATTGCTGTGGGTCTGGAGTCACATGTAGGCCAGACCAGGTAAGGACAGCAGATTTCCTTGCCTAAAGGACATTAGTGAACCAGATGGGTTTTTACAACAATCGACAATGGTTTCATGACCATCATTAGACTAGATTTTAATTCCAGATTTATTAATTAAATTCAAATTCCACCTTCTGCTGTGGTGGGATTTGAACCCATGTCCCCAGAGAAATACCCTGGGTCTCTGGGTTACTAGTCCACTGATAATACCACTTCGCCACCACAGGTTATTGCTAAGCAATAGACTAACTCATAAGCAGTGAGAATAGCCTTTTTGCCATCTCATAATCTGCAGAAGCCTCCCCAGTAAGCATAGCATAAAAGTCATGAGCTCTGACCATCAACCTACTTTGCATAAGAGGTGTCCAACATTCCTTCAGCCACTTCATCTGTCTAGCTATCTTTTCAAAAGAAATGAAAAATGCCTCTACGTCCCTTTCCTCAAACTTCGGGACAGCTTGCACAAATTTAAACAGTTCTCCACTGGGTCCTGGTCTGGAGTCAAAGCTTTCCTCACCAGCATTTTCCCTGGAGTCAAGGCCACCCTTTTGTCTTAGTTCTGCTTTTTGAATACAAATTCACTTTCTTCTCTTAATCTTTGAAATGGTCTCTCTTTTTCCCTTTTCTCTCTTTTAAGTTCAAGTTTCTTCAATGTCAATTCTCTTTCCTGTTCAAGCTCATGTTTTTTCCATTTCTTTTTCTTTTTCAAGTTCAAGCTGCTTCATCTGCAACTGAATGCTAGCTAATTCAATTGAACTACCATCTGGATTGCCTTCTCCTCCTTCCAATTTCAAATGCTGTGCTATTACCTCAGTTATGTCTGCTTTCTTAGCCCCTGGTTTTAACTCTAACACCAACTTTTCTGCCAATTCCTTTAGCCTCGCCTTTGTTAAGTTTTTCAAATCACTCAGGGATAAATCCTCCCTCTCCAGAAAGGTCATTGCAACTGACAAATCCATTCCAGTAGTGTAAACTTTACTCTAATGCACAAGATGCCTGGTGTTTTACTTTTCCTCTTTTCAATTATTATTACCCCACTTACATTGTACATCGTCGGCTTTGGGTTATCCCACACAGAGCCCCCAATTCTATGTTATGACCGAGGTGGGAGGAGTGCACTGTCTTTCTCTAATTCCACTTCTCCACAGGTCACAACATATATTTAAATGTTTACCCAGTTACCAATATGGTCAATCATATACTCTACAGTTTATCCCAGAATAAAATACACCAACCAGGTTTCTTTGATAAACAACAAAATTATCAACTTATTATATATCAAGACTTATCCATTAAAGATGCAAAGCATTAACATACAGTTTAAAATATGAATTAAATAAATATTCCCTTCTGGATACCCAACACACACACATGCGCACAGACACACACCGGTTAGATAAAAACAAAGAAATTTTCTCAGCAGAGGTCTTTTACAAAAAAGGACAAAAAAGAATACTTGTTAATTCTTGAAGAGAAAGTGTAAGATATGTTATGTCCCAAATGCCATACAGTCTGGCATCTGATCACGTGTAGACGGGTCACTGGGATCTTTTCTGGAGTAGTTTCTTTCAGGTGGCATCAAGAATTAATCTGGCAGGCTTTCCAGGAGCTTCTCAGGAGAAATGCGGCATCAGAGGTTTTAGCTATCACACACTGCATTTGCAGGGTTCACTAAAAGAGGTGGAGAAAAATGAGCTGGGTGTTTCTTTCAGCAGGCTACCAACCCAACTGCCTTCAAAACAGTCCACACTAAAAGTAAGTCAAAACCTCCTGACCACCATAAATCTTGACATGCCACTTCTCTGTAAACAACTCCCCAGCCACCAAGGTTCCTGTTGTTTATTTAACTTAAGGCATGTGACATCCAGTAAAGGTTGTTTTTAAACAAAAAGCTCAAAAGTCTTCCCAGTGACTCTTTAAAAAAAACATTTCCACGGAATCCTTTCAGTTTTCCAAATGAACCAATGTCCATAATCGTTAACACAAGTCCTCAGGAATTTTAAGAATGGAGCACCTTCATAACAGAGGTGACCAGAATTGCACACAGTACTCAATTTGTGGCCTAACCAATGATTTATACAGTTCCAGCATAACCTCCCTGCTCTTATATTCGAAACTTCAGCTAATAAAGGAAATGATTCCATATGCCTTCTTAACCACCTTATTGACCTGTCCTGCTAACTTCAGGGATCTGTGGACATTCACTCCGAGGTCCTTCACTTCCTCTACACCTCTCAGTAGTCTTCCATTAATCATGTATTTTTTTTTCTTGTTTGACCTCCCCAAATTCATCACCTCACAGTTCTCCTGGTTGAATTCCATTTGCCACTTTTCTGCCCACCTGACCAGTTCATTGATACCTTCCTGCAGCCTACAGCTATCCTCCTCACTATACGTCAGACGGCCAATCTTTGTGTCATCTGCAAACTTCTTGATCATGCCCCCTACATTTATGTCCAAATTGTTAACATATACCTCTAAAGGGAGGGGACCCAGTACTGAACTCTGTGGAATGCCACTGGAAACAGCCCTCCAGTCACAAAAACACCTATCAACAATTACCTTAAAATAAAAGCAAAATACTGCAGATGCTGGAAATCTGAAATAAAAACAAGAAATGCTGGAAATAATCAGCAGGTCTGGCAGCATCTGTGCAGAGAGAAGCAGAGTTAACGTTTCAGGTCAGAGACCCTTCTTCAGAACTGACAAATGTTTCCTGCCACTGAGCCAATTTTGTATTCACCATGCTACATTTTCCTGGGTCCCATGGGCTTTTATTTTTTTAACCAGTCTGCCATATGGGACTTTGTCAAAAGCCTTGCTAAAATCCATGTAGACCACATCAAATGCACTATCCTCATCAATCCTCCTTGTCAGTTCACAGCTAAAGGTGAACAGGTGTCGCCTCACTCTGCAAGGGCTCCTGTTGAATAATATTGCCCAATTGTCAAGACTTGAGGGCATATTGCATATAACATTCCCCAGCGCCAATACTGAAGAAGTGCTGCACTGTCGGGAAGATAGTACTGGGGGAGTGCTACACCATTGGAGGGGAAGTTCTGGGGGAGGGGGATGCTGCACAGCTGGTAGAGGCAATACTGAGGGAGTACTGCACTGTCGGAGGGGCAGTACTGGGGGCACACTGCGCAGCTGGTGGGGGCAATACCGAGGGAGTACTGCACTGACAGAGGAGCAGACCTGTGGGAGCACTGTGCTGTCGGAAGTATGGTCCTTCAGATGAGATGTTAAACTTAGGCCCTGTCTGCCTTCTCAAATTGATGCAAGAGATCCCATGGCACTATTTGAGAAAGAACGGGTGAGTTCGCCCAGGTCTCCTAATCAATATTTATCCCTCACCATCATCACTAGAAAATAGCTTATCTGGTCATTATCAGGTTGCTGTGTGCAAATTGGCTGCTGCATTTCCTTCATTATCACGGTGCCAGGACCACCCAGCACCAGACCTCGTACAGCCTTGATCTAAACATGGTCCAAAGAGCTGAACACCAGAGGTGAGATGAGAGTGACTGTCCTTGATATCAAGGCAGCATTTGATTGAGTGTGCTATCAAGGAGCCCTAACAAAACTGGAGTCAATGGGAATCAGGGGGAAAACTCCCCACTGGTTGGAGTCATACCTAGCGCAAAGGAAGATGGTTGTATTGTTGAAGGTCAATCATCTCAGTCCCAGGACATCACTGCAGGAGTTCCTCAGGGTAGTGTCCTGGGCCCAACCATCTTTAACGGCTTTAGCAATGACTTTCCTCCATTATCAGGTCAGAAGTGGGGATGTTCGCTGATGATTGCACACTGTTCAGCACCATTTGTGCCTCCTCAGGTACTGAAGCAGCCCATGTCCATATGCAACAAGACCTGGACAACATTCAGGCTTGGACTAATAAGTGGCAAGTTACATTCACGCCACAAAAATGCCAGGCAATGACCGTTTCCAACAAGAGAGAATCCAATCATCTCCCCTTGACATTCAATGGCTGAATCCTCCACTATCAACATCCTGGTGTTACCATTATGCAGGAACTGAACTGGACAAGAAATAAGTACTATGGCTACAAGGGCAGGTCAGAGGCTGGGAATTCTGAAGCAAGTAACTCACCTCCTGACTCCCCAAAGCCTGTCCACCATCTACAAGGCACAAGTTGGAATTGTGATGGAATACTCTCCACTTGCCTTGATGAATGCAGTTCCAACAACAATTAAGATGCTCGACACCATCCAGAACAATGCATCCCACTTGACTAGCACCCATCCACAACCTTCAGCATTCACTCCTATCACTGACACACAGTGGCAGCAGTATGTACCATATACAAGAGTCACTGTGGCAATTCGCCAAGGCTCCTTCAACAGCACCTTCCAAACCCGTAACCTCTACCACCTAGAAAGACAAGGACAGCAGGTGCATGGAAACACCACCACCTGCAAGTTCCCCTCCAAGTCACGCACCATCCTGACTTGGAACTATATCGTCGTTCCTTCACTGTCATTGGGCAAAAATCCTGGAACTCCTTTCCTAACAGCATTGTGGGTGTACCTACACTAAATGGTCTGCAGTCGTTCAAGAAGGCAGCTCACCACCACCTTCTCAAGGGCAATTAAGGATGAGCAATAAATGCTGGCCTTGCCAGCGAACTCACATCCCATGAACGAATAAATAAAAACTACACATCCGAAAGTACTTAATTGCTTATAAAATGCTTTGGGCATCCTGAAGTTGTGGAAGATGCTTTAGAAATGCAAGTCCTTCTTTTCTTTTCCTGGAAGCTATTAGTTAATCCTTTTATGAGAGAGGCCCAACCTTTTCCAGCATTGCCAAGGGGTCACAGTGATATAGCCTCCTGCCTAGATTTGCAGACAGGAAGGTGCCAGTAACAGCACAATCTATAGATATCGACCTCAACCAGTTGCATGCCCATGATCTAAGCAGCACTCGAGCTGCAGTGTTCTATAGAGTATTTGACCGTCTTTTTCTGTCCTTATTCCTCCGTCTTTTAGTCCTGTTTTGAACCAGATATTCACACAGGCTCTTTTTGTAATGAGTGTTTTATGCTGACAGACTATTCCACATTCTGATGTTCATTGGGGAATGTAGAAAAAAACTCTTGTTTCTTTGAAGCTGCGCATTTTGCCCTTGTATCCTTGGTTGTCTGATCATAGATGATGTTGCCTGAATGCCCATCATCCCCATCTCTCAGCATTGTGAAAAAACAAATCATCGTCCTTTGCAATCCTCCATTCTCTAATGAGAACAAATTTAGTTCTAAAGATATATCAGCTTTGAATCCCACATTCATTCACATTCCTTTTGCAACTTTCTCCATCCTTTCAAGGCCATTTTTGAAGAGAGGTTCCTCAGAACTACATACAAGATTTCATATACGGTCACAGAGGGAAGGAGGAAGAATAACGTCTGTGGAGAGCAGCTGAGAAGGGTCCAGTAGTGGAGGGTTGAGAGAAGATGGCTGGTGAATTGTGAGAAGTTTTGTTTGTTCACCTTCAGTTCTGTGAAGCCCCTCAGGATTTTATTCTAAGCAGTTTCATCAAAATGAACAAGGTCAGTGCCGTATTTGTCAGCATGGGTTAAATACAGAGTAAATCTCCCACTATAAATGCAAATTCTTTCTTCTTCATACTGTTAATTTAATCAATGTATCAAAGAAATTGCAGCACAGAAGGAGGCCATTCAACAACAACAACTTATATTTATATAGCACCTTTAACGTAATAAAAGCCCCAGTGTGCTTCACAGGATAATTATAAAAGAAAATATAAGACCAAGCCACAAAGCCAAGGGTGACCAAAAGTCTGGTCAAAGAGATAGGTTTTAAGGAGTGTCTTAAAGAAGGAAAATGAGGCAGAGAGATGGAGAGGTATAGGGAGGGTATTCCAGAGCTTGAGCGTAGGCAACTGAAGGTGTGGCTACCAATGGTGAAGTGATTAAAATTGGGGATGCACAAGAGGCCAGAATTAGAAGAGTGCAGATATCTCACAGGGTTGTGGGGCTGTAAGAGATTACAGAGGTAGGGAGGGACAAGGTAATGGAAGGATTTGAAACAAGGATGAGAATTTTAAAATCAAGACATTGCTTAACCAGGAGCCAATGAAGGTCAGTGAGCACAGGGGTGATAGGGGAACGGGACTTGGTGCAATTTAAGACACGAGCAGCAGAGTTTTGGATGACCTTAAGTCTATGGAGGGTAAAATGTGTAAGACCAGCCAGCAATGCATTGGAATAGTCAAGTTTACAGGCAGCAAAAGCATGAATGAAGGTTTCAGCAACAGATGAGCAGAGACAGGGACAAAGTCGGGCGATGTTACAGAGGTGGAAATAGGCAGTCTTAGTGATGGCACGGATATGTGGTCGGAAGCTCATCTCAGGGTCAAATGTGACACCAAGTTAGTGAACAGACTGGTTTTCTCTCTGACTGTTGCCAAGGAGAGGGATGGAGTTTGGAGCAGAGACCATAAACAATGGCTTCAGTTTTCCCAATTTTTAATGGGGGGTAATTTCTGTTCATCCAGTATAGCATGTCGGATAAGAAGTCTGATTTAGCAACAGTGGAGGAGTCAAGAGAAGTGGTGGTGAGGTAGAACTGGGTGTCATCAGAGTACATGCAGAAACTGGATGATGTCGCTGAGGGGCAGCATGTAGACAAAAAATAGGAGGAGGTCAAGGCTAGATCCTTGGGGGACACCAGAGGTAATGGTGTGGGAGCAGGAAGAGAAGCAATTGCAAGTGATTCTCTAGCTACAATTAGATATATAAGAATGGAACCAGGGGAGAGCATTCCCACCCAGCTAGATGACAATGGAGAGGCATTGGAGGAAGTTGGTGTGGTCAACCATGTCAAAGGCTGCAGAGAGGTCAAGAAGGATAAGGAGGGAAAGTTGACCTTTGTCACAGTCTTTTGTGACTTTGGTAATGTGGCGGGGTGGAAACTCTTTTAAGAATGAGAGACTACGTCGTTTTTTGTAAATGCACATCTGTGTTTACACAGGCTGTTTCATTTTTAACTGTAAGCTTTTTTTAAACTGAGAATTTTTTTCTAGAGGGCTGAATCTTGCAGTACTGGCAGCTGCCACAGCCAGCCTTTTACTTTGTGCTGGACCTCCAGTGGTGCTGTTGAGTTCTTCCTGCACTTTTTGGCTTAAGCCCCACCTACAAAGCAAAAAAATGAGAAAACTAAAGCAGTAATGACTTCAGCTATTGCTTTTCAAATTTTTTGACCCACTGCCAGATAGGTGAAAGCTCCGATCTCCTGGCAAATTGCTGGCTGTACTCACAAAACCTCCTAAGGTCTCCTGCTAACTGCTGTTCAGTCTTTTTAGCCATTCCAGATAGACAGCCTGCTGTTCTTTATTTGCTGTTTGTGTGTTCTTCAGAAAAGTTCCACGTTGCCACAATGTAATTCTTGGTGGTCTTTAAAAAAAATGGCTGCGTTTGCTGACAATGCTACCAGTAGGTGGCGCTGCAGTGGCACATGCGCAAATGCAGCCTGTGCCACTAAAATGTCACAGTCTGCGATGTCAGCAGCTACCAGGACTAAAGATGGCACTGCTCAAATAATCACACAAAGGCAACCTAAACACATGGCAGCACACAATGGCAGGAGGGAGAGAGCGAGCGAGCGGGTGGGCTGGGGGGGAGCGCGCGAGCGGGCGGGTGGGCCGGGGGGAGCGAGCGAGCGGGCTGGCGGGTGGGTGGGCCGGGGGGAGCAAGCGAGCGGGCCGGGGGTGGGGGTGGAGGAGGAGAGCGCACCCGCTGCCACCACCAAGGTCTTCAGCCGTGCTCTCCCCGCTTCCCCCACCCCGGCTCTCTCCCCGCTTCCCCCACCCCGCTCTCTGTATGCGATACTCGATGACGTAATCTGCGCAATGGATGGTGTAGCAGTCCTGGCAATGCGGAACGCAGCACATGTGCAGAGAGTAGGAGCTCAGTCTGATGACGTCAGCTGCCAGCTGCATTGTCGATAATCACTTAAAAAAAATATAGCCCAAACGTTGCCACCATGCAATATTACTTGATCCTTTTGTGTGTGATCTATTGTAAGACTACCAGGACTGCAAGTAATATCCAAAGTAAGCATTTTTTTTTACACTTTAACTGGAAGATATATATATCAACAGTTACTGCACAAACTACATCTAAACACATCTTGCTCTGTTGGGCTCCACCCACAACAGCCTGATCATGTGTGACACGGCATGACTTCCTCTGGTGATCTTCACTTACAGTTCTTAAGGTGGTCGGTGGTCTGCTCTTGAGATAGCCACACAACAGAGGGATTCAAACATGGGGTTCTGGGAAAGATGGGAACGGATTTGGGAGCTGACAACAGGCTCAAGGTCTTTGGAAAGGAATGGTAGGTTGGAGATGGGGTAGTAGTTTGCAAGGACAGAGGGATCAAGGGATGTTTTTTTGAGGCAAGGGATGATGATAGCAGACTTAAAGGAGAGAGGGACACCTGAAGAGGGAGAACTGTTAACAATAGCGGTTAACATGGGGACCAGGAGGGGAAGTTAGATGGTCAGCAGTTTAATGGGAATAGGGTCAAGGGAGCAAGAAGTGGGTCTCATGGACAAGATGAGCTTGGAGAGGACATGAGGAGAGATAGGAGTGAAACTAGAGAAAGATATGAGTTCAGGGCTAGGGCAGGGGGGACCTTTAGAGGAAGTTTGGCCCGGTGGGCTACTGGAAGGGAGGGATGTGACAGAGACAACTGATCGAATGCCTTGATCTTAGTGACAAAGCAGTTCATGAACTCCTCGCACTTATTGTTGGACTCAGTATTGCCGAAGCTGGTGCCAGCCCCTCAAATGCAGCTATCTTGTCTTACTCTCGTTTCGTTGCCCTTTCATTGGGTCCTCTTATAATCGTCCTTACAAATACTTAGAAAATTCCCTTTTAAATTATGTGATAGTTTCTGCTTCAGTAACCTGCTGTGGTGTAGCAGTCCATGTTCGAACATTGCTTTGTATGAAAACATTAGATGTAACCACACTGGGAGAAGAACAGCAATCGAGGAATGAACTTTTTCAGGCACCTTGATGATCAGAAAAGTGAACCTTGGAAGATGAAGGCCTGGCTGTGAGAACTAGACATCTCAGCCACCCACAACAGTGTATTAATGAGTGGTTAGAATGTAATTATATTGTCACTCAATACTTGTGGGAGGACTGTACAATGAACACAATTAAACCATTGATTCCAGAAGGGAATATTGGTCTGGCTCATCAATATTTTCTTTAACTTCCTACTGGCCAATCATAGTCAAAAGTTAACAAAATAAAAATTAAGTAGAAAGTCTTGCATTTATATAGCGTCTTTCATGACCACCGGACGTCTCAAAGCACTTTACAGCGGAGGAGCAGAGATATTTAAGTGTTCATGTACTAAAAGCAAGTGCAGAGGTACAGAAATTAATCACAAAGGCTAACTGAATGTTGGCCTTTATCTCCTGGGCAGGGAGGGGATTTGAAATACAAAGGAGAGGAAGTGGAGCTTCCGTCTGGTCAGATTCTCTCTGCAGTACTGCATTCCTTTCTGAGCACTGTAACTTAGGAAGAATAGAATGGCCTTCTAAGGGGTGCAGCAAAGATTCATCGTGATGATATCAGGGCTTAAAGGGTTAAATTATGAGGACCGCTTGCATATACCTGGCTTATTCTTGAGTATAGAACATTGAGGGTGACCTGATCGAGGTATTTAAAATGTTAAAGGAATTCAATAGTATAAATGCAGAGAAACTATTTCCTCTGGTGGCAGAATCAAGAATCAAGGAACATAATCTTAGAATTAGAGCTAGGCCATTTAAGAGTGCAATCAGGAAGAATTTTTCACACAAGTGTAGTGGAAATCTAGAACCTACTCCCGGTGGTGTAGTGGTTAGCACTGCAGCCTCACAACTCTAGCAACCCACATTTGGTTCTGAATACTGCCTATGCAGAGTTTGCAAGTTCTCCCTGTGACCGTGTGGGTTTCCACTGGATGCTCTGGTTTCCTCTCACAGCCAAAGACTTGCAGGTTGACAGGCAAATTGGCTATTGTAAATTACCCCTGGTGTAGGTAGGTGGTAGGGAATATGGGATTAATGTAGAATTGTTATAAATGGGTGGTTGTTGGTCGGGACAGACTCGGTGGGCCAAAGGGCCTGTTTCAGTGCTGTGTCTCTCTATAAAGGCTGTGGATGTCAATTCAATTTTCAAGACAGAGATAGATTTTTGCTCGGTCAGTGTATCAAAAAATATAGAGCAAAGAGGGTAAATGGAGTTGAGGTACACTAATTGGATGGCAGAGCAGACTCGAGGGGCTGAATGGCCTACTCCTGTTCTTATATTCCCATATCTCTCTACCTATGCATATTTCTCTGTATCAATGTGTCTGTGCATGTATCTGTGTGTGTTTTTCCAATTGTGTTTGTACGCGTCTCTCTCTCTCTCTGTCACATTCTCTGTCTCTTTGGCTCTGTTCTGGTCTCCATTTCACTGTCTCTATTTCTCTCTTTTTTCTGTGTCTATCTCCCTCTCTTTCTCTCACTCTCTATACATCTTTCTCATTCTTCCTGTCTTTCTCCCACTCTCCTCAGTCTGTATCTCTTTCCCTGCATCTCTGGCTGTTTCTCTATATCTCTCTGTTTCTCTCCTTGCCTCTCTTTGTCGCTCCCTGTCTCTGTGCCTCTCCCTCCCTCTTTCTCTGTGTCTCCCTCCCTGTCTCTCTCTGTCCCTGTCTCTCTCTCTCTCTGCCCCTATCTCCCTCTCTCTCTCTGCCTCTATCTATCTCTCACTGTGCCCCCATCTTTCCCACTCTCTTTGTGCCCCTATCTCTCTTTCTCTCTCTGTGCTTGTCTATCTCTCTCTCTCTGTCCCTGTCTCTCTTTCTCTCTGCCCCTTCTCCCTCTCTCTCTCTCTGTGCCCCCATCTTTCCCACTCTATCTGTGCCCCTATCTCTCTTTCTCTCTCTGTACTTGTCTATCTCTCTCTCTGTCCCTGTCTCTCTTTCTCTCTGCCCCTTCTCCCTCTCTCTCTCTGTGCCCCCATCTTTCCGACTCTATCTGTGCCCCTATCTCTCTTTCTCTCTCTGCCTGTATCCCCCCTCCCCACCGCCCCCCCCCCCCTCCCCGTGCCCTTATCTCTCTCTCTTTCTGCCTCTCTCTGGCTCTCTGTCCCGTACTCCCCCTCTCTCTCTCTCTCTCTCTCTGTGCCCCTATCTCTCTTTCTCTCTCTGTCCCTGACTCTCACATGTGCCCATTGTGCACGTTCACTGAAAGGGCCTGTGAGATGACTACCCAGCCCTACAAATGCTGTGCTATCTATTACATGACACACAGTGATTGTGATTTGAAGCTTGTTGACTGTGGAGCACATGGTGTGAAGGCAGCATTGTGATCAATCGATATCCAATAGAAGGTCACCCTCTATGTCTCTCACTCTTTGTTTGCTTAGAATAATGGTTCTGCCACTGAAAGATGTCAATAATTGCTGGTAGTCTTGATGTATATTAATCGCTGCTCTGTCACAGCCTTCACACATCCATTCAGACTTAATTAAACCTGCCAATAGTTGGGATTCTGTTAGCTCTGCACTAACTTTAGCAATAATCAGGCTGAATCCAAATCCAGCCATTCCGTACAATGGAATACCAGAAACTTTGAGAAAACATGTTCAGATCTGCACTGTTACAGTGGGTCAGGATCACCTGCAGTGTTAGCTGTGGGTAGAACCCTTGTCTTCATGTTAGAAGGTCGGGGATTCAAATCCCACTCCAGAGACTTGAGCTTAAAAATCTAGGCTGACAGTCCCAGTGCAGTGCTGTGTTGATGGAGCTGTCTTTTAGATGTTAAACTGAAGCCCATTCTGCTCTCTTAGTTGGTTGTAAAAGGTGCTATTTTGAAGAAGGGCAGGGAGTTCTCTCTGGTGTCCTGGCCAATATTTATCCCTCATCCAAAATCACTGAAACAGATTATATGGTCATTACCACATTGTTGTTGTGGGAGCTTGCTGTGCACAAATTGGCTGCTTCATTTCCTGCATTGCAACAGTGATGACACTGCAAAAGTAACTCATTGGTTGTAAAGTGCTTTGGGACATCCTCAGGCCATGAAAGACACAATATAAATGCAAGTTCTTTCTTTACTGAACAATACACGCAGCAAGGTCCCTCCTGTGGGCTCTGGAGATGAGCATACTTTGACTGGCCTCAGTAATTCTAGAATAGGGAGGGAGGAATCAGCCACTCACAGGGTATTGGCTCAGCCCAGACAGCAGACCTCCTGCTTCTGGAGCAAAAGCTTGTGGGTTTGGACTCCTATTCCAGTCTGGGGGGTTCCTGGGATCAGGGAATCCTACAGGTAGGGGCGTCCCTGGGGATGGGTGTCCCTGGGGATGGGAGGGTTTTGAGGGATGGGGTTTCCTTGGGGATGGTGTGTCCTGCATGGTCTCTGATGGGAACTTAAATAAAATTTCAGAATGTCCAAAGGCATTTTCAGCACAGTGAATTGATAGCTCCAACTCCCAGCAGAGCGCACCGACAGGCAGCACCCACTCCCAGCAGAGCACATAGACAGAGAGCTCTCATTCCAGCAGAAATCACAGGCAGCTCCCACTCCCAGCAGAGCACATGGACAGAGCGCTCCCACTCCCAGCAGAGCACACAGACAGACAGCTCCCACTCCCAGCAAAGCACACAGACAGACAGCTCTCACTCCCAGCAGAGCACACGGACAGAGCGCTCCCACTCCCAGCAGAGCACACAGACAGACAGCTCCCACTCCCAGCAGAGCACACAGACAGACAGCTCCCACTCCCAGCAGAGCACACAAACAGACAGCTCCCACTCCCAACAAGACCACACAGCCATTTTCCACTCCCAGCAGGAGTGCACAGACAAATCCCACTCCCAGCAGGAGATCATCCACTGAAAGATCAGCTGTCAGAAACTCAGCTCAGGGTCAAACCGGATGCAGAGGTTGTGAGCAGTCAAGCTCAGCAAGTGGCCGCTGTAGGGCATGGGATTGTGGATAGTTGCCAGATCCAATCCTCGGTCTGCAACGAGTCAGCTGGTCTGAGCTGGGACAGTGTTGGAATCAGTTCAATTGACCTCACGCTCCTGGTCTAGATAAGTTAGAAATAAAGTCAATCGGGGTTCTCCCTGCTAAGAAGTATATGTATGTGGATGTTAGACAGGGTCAGGGCCAGCTGTGTGCTGGCTCTACAGTTGAAGTCAGGCTAACACATGAATGATGGCCTCTCAGGATGAGGTAATGGAGAGTGGTCTCAGCCTGTGTGACTGCACCCCAGAGAGGAGGAAAGACAACTGGGATAAAATGCACAAAAAATAAATCCACAATTCCGGACTAGCTCCTGCCATGGAGGGACCCCTCCCTGGTGTCCTGAGCGAACACGCAGCACATCCAATATAGTGTACAGTGGCAGCTCTGCCTCCTCCACCTCACTAATACGGTCAATAATCAGTGAAGTCATACCTGCTCCCGACGGCTATTTCTCTCTGCTAGTCAGTGAAACACTGGGTCCAGGGAACAACGTAGGACAGAAACATCAGCACTTGTGGGCTTGAAAATAAGCAAGTCACAGAGCCAGATAAAAAACAACAAAGGGCTTCCAATGAAATGATTGAGTTCTAGTTTCAAGGCTGCAGCTCGCCTCTCTCTGGGCACCGAACCAACATGGTAGTTTGCAGAAAGGCAGTGTTACAGCTTTATCAGATATCTCTCATCCACCCCTGGAAGGTTGTCCCTCAGATAGACCAGTCCACCCCTTCCCATACCCCACTGAAGTAGACCATTATTTCACAGTGACTGTCAGCAGGTTATTTGACAGTGGAGGGCATCACGGGTGGCACAGTGGCACAGTGGTTAGCACCGCAGCCTCACAGCTCCAGGGACCTGGGTTCGATTCTGGGTACTGTCTGTGCGGAGTTTGCAAGTTCTCCCTGTGACCGTGTGGGTTTTCGCCGGGTGCTCCGGTTTCCTCCCACAGCCAAAGACTTGCAGGTTGATAGGTAAATTGGCTGTTGTAAATTGCCTCTAGTGTAGGTAGGTGGTAGGGAATATGGGATTACTGTAGGGTTAGTATAAATGGGTGGTTGTTGGTTGGCACAGACTCGGTGGGCCGAAGGGCCTGTTTCAGTGCTGTATCTCTAAAATAAAATCACGCCCAGACAACTTGCGATGCACTTTTCAAGAGGAGTACTTGGATGTCGGTCAGGAGTGGGAGCCCTGGACTGAGAAAGTGAACCCCCCCAGGGTTAAGTAGGGCCAGCAGAGACCTGAGAAAGCGCATAGAGGCATAGAGTCATTACAGCACAGAAAGAGGCCATTTGGCCCATCACGTACAGTTAGACTAGAATCAATTTGAAGAGGCTCAGAAGGAGCTCTACACCTGGCACAAAACAAAAGCAATGGCATTTCAATGTGAGAGCTGCATCGGCAGGACATAGTGCTCCCACAAACAAGGCCAGCTAGCAACATGAATCTTCCTGGGCGAGACAGCGAAACCTGCCTTTTCATATTTCACCATAGACATGCCTGTAGGAATGTTAAACACTGTCAAGCCTCTCAGGCACAGTTCAAAGTCTCACACAGGTCCAAAGAGAACAGCTTATAGGCAGAGGGAAAATTCGTAAAGTAAATTTCAACCTCATTCCCAATGGAGAACCAAGAAAAATACCATTAAAGGTACTAAAAACAGAAAGTGCTGGAAATATTCAGCAGGTCTGGCAGCATCTGTGAAGGTCACAGACCGAAACGTTAACGCAGTTTCTCTCTCCACAGATGCTGCCAGACCTGCTGAGTATTTCTTGCACTTTCTGTTTTTATTTCAGATTTACAGCATCTGCAGTGTTTTGTTTTTATTCCATGAAAGGTACTCCTCTCCAAAGAAACAAGTCCACCATCTTGAACCTCTCCTCACAATTTTAACCATGGGTACACAACACAAAGCTACATTTATATAGCGCCTCAAATGTAGGAAAACATCCTTCATAGGAACATCATCAGACAAAATTTGACACTGCACCATATAAGGAGATATTGGAACTAGCAAATCAAAAGCTTGGTCAAAAATTATAAAGGTTTTAAGGAGTGTCTTAAAAGAGAAGAGAGGTAGAAAGTCAGAGAGGTTTCGGGAAAGAATTCTAGAGCTTAGGGCCTAGGCTGCTGAAGGCACAGCTGCCAATGGTGGAGAGAAGGAAATGGGGGATGGACAAGTGGCCAGAATTGGAGGAACACAGAGATCTTGCACAGTGTAGGGCTGGCGGAGGTTACAGAGATAGGGAGGGGTTAGGCTATGGAGGGAGTTGAACATGAGGATGAGAATTGGACTGGGAGCCAATGTAGGTCGGCGAGCATGGGGTGATAGGTGAACAGGGGAGTGAATAGGTGGGCAGCAGAGTTTTGGATGAGCACAAATCTATGAAGCATGGAAGGTTGCCACGAGATTACTGGAGAAGTTAGAGGTAACAAAGGCATGGGAGAGGGCCTCAGCAGCAGACTACCATGATGTTTCAAGTATCCTGATGCAGAGGAGCTAGCTATAGCCAGAGCTGCCCCCAGGATGATAAAGTG
Source organism: Heterodontus francisci (assembly GCF_036365525.1). Lineage (NCBI taxonomy): Eukaryota > Metazoa > Chordata > Chondrichthyes > Heterodontiformes > Heterodontidae > Heterodontus > Heterodontus francisci. Next base: position 42,174,504 of record NC_090394.1, read on the forward strand.
GCTGTGACTTCATTTTAATGAAGGTTTGAATCTGCCTGTTGCTTTTAGAAATGTACAAACGCACACAGTCGCAAATAAAGACTTTCAACTGGTCAATTAAACAAACATGAATTGGTTCAGATTCCCATTCAACTGGCCCTTTGCACCAGGTTGGAGTCATTCTCCTAGCTGTGCTCAGTATTCACAGCTAGTGCTGCAGAACAGACTTTACAATTTAATATGGCTCAGCTGGAATTAAAATCCAGGGCTCTGAACACTATCAGTGATATAGGTGTGTGTGTTTATGTGTGTGAGAGTGGGAGTGCATATATGTCAGATAAGCAGAGAGTTGGGGTAACTATGATGCCCTTTATGGTTGAGTAGCCTGTTGACGTTCACTATGTTGTCTGACACATGAAGACATTCAGTTCATTAAGGTACGAGAGGGCAGCCAGCATCCATGGAACTATACCTAGTGACGACATGTCTTCAGGAAATTGGGGGAGGAGCAGATTGAGAAAGGAAAAAAAAATTGCATTTCTATAGCACCTTTCATGACTTTTCACAGCAGAAGAAGAACCAGAGAAGCTGCAGGCTGTGGGGATTGGACTTGCAGGGCACTCAGCTCTGATCATAGTGTTGATGACCACCTTTTGTTCAGGGACCCCAGAATCACAGGCTGCTTCTAAACCTTCACCAACCATATAGGAAAAGCTTAGTTGCGTAACTTGTTGGTCCAAGAACACCAAATCTAATCCAAAACAAAATACTGCAGAATCTGGAAATCTGAAATAAAAACAAAAAAATGATAGAAATACTCAGTAGCTCTGATGAAAGATCATTGAGCTGAAACGTTAACTCCATTTGTCTCTCCACAGGCGCTGCCTGTGTTTCCAGCAAGAATGAAAACAATTTAACTTAAAAACCAAACAATTCTAGGTTTATACAGCAGGGGACAGTGTCTTCTACACTATTCATTCTTGATAAAGTCAGCAAAAACATATGCAGAAATACATAGTGAATTAGGAAAAACCTTTGAAGAGCAAATCTGATTAATGTGGTTTATTTTATGGGGTGTTTTAGGGTTTTTGCTCACTTTCCATTTGATAAGCTGAAATTTCATTTCCTGCATAATCTAAAGGTGCTGGGATCCAGTCCCACTTCACCCAATGAGCCATTTTCATGTCTGAGCCTACAAAGTATCAACAGGATATTCAACTGCCACAGCATCACAGCCAAGCCCGGTCCTGTCCTCACCTGACATCCAAACACATGCCAAAGCTGTCAAAAGTTTCTGAGGTTGTAATTAGTAGGGTTGATCAGGGGGAAACCAGTGGATGTCATGTTTTGGATTTTCAAAAAGCATTCTCTAAGGTACCACACAAAGGGATATTACACAAAATTAGGGTTCTTGGGATTTGGGGCAATATATTAGCACGGATTGAGGATTTGTTCATGCACAGAAAATAGAGAGTAGGAATAATAGGGTAATTTTTGGGTGGCAAGTTGTAACTGGTGTATTGTATTCAACTTTACTGACGATACAAAGCTAGGTGGAAAAGTAAGCTGTGAGGAGGACACAAAGAGGCTGCAAAGGGACATAGACAGGGCTAGTGGGTGGGGAAGAACATGGCAGATCAAATATAATGTGAAGTTATCCACTTTGGTAGAAAGAATCAAAAAGCTGAATATTTTTAAATTGGTGAGAGACTGGGAAATGTTGGTATTCAGAGAGACCTGGGTGTCCTTGTACATGAATCACAGAAAGTTAACATGCAGGTACAGCAAGGAATTAGTAAAGCAAATGGTATATTAGCCTTTATTACAAAGGAACTGGAGTATAAAAATAAAGAAATCTTACTGCAATAGGGCCTTGGTAAGACGACACCTGGAGTACTATCTACAGTTTTGGTCTCCATACCTAAGAAAGGATATACTTGCCCTTGCGGGAGTGCAATGAAGGTTCATTAGACTAATGCCTGGGATGAGGGGATTGTCCTATGAAGAGAGATTGAATATACTGGGACTATATTCCCTGGAATTTAAAGAATGAGGTGGTCTCATTGAAACACGATGGGCACGAGATTCTTTCAGGTAGCACCGCTTCTAGCTATGAAGGCCTAGCTGATGATTTGCAGCTCACGAGGTGCTGTTTGCCACTTCCTGCATGGCGTAACTCAACTGGAGTGGTGCTCGCAGGTGTGTTCCCTGTATGCTCCTGAAGTTGCTGAGCCTGCGGGATCATGACGTCACTGATGTCAATGGGCTGATGCAATGCCGGGATACCAAATTTGGTCAATGTATATGCAGGCAACATTGTCTTATTCAATCCTGAAACAACAAGCATTAAGAAGGAAGATGGGCCCTGTTCTGGGGCTATTCAAACAAATTGTATCTGAGGTGCTTTTGACTTCGTTTTGCTCAAGCAAAATTTGTGGAAGTACTGCGGTGAGTTGCTGGAGGAATTGAGGTTTCTCCTGACCACAGATAGACAGAAAATAACATTGCCTTGCATAGATAAAGGGGCAGTAGTTGCAGTGTCACTTGCTCTGCAACGTGAACAGGACATGCAGTGGAGGAGGCAAGAGGAGAACAGGGCTCTGCACAGAAGACACTACTGAGAAAGGTCTACCAGGAGCACCATTCCTATGTTGCAATGAGCCAGAAGCAGTGCTTCAGGAGGTTATACGTCACAAATGAAATCATCACTAAGTTGCACCACCTCCCTCATGATATCCTGGAGCCTCGAACCAGCGGCTCTGAAGATTGCCGATGCCCTTTCTTTCTATGCAATGGGATCCTTCCAGGTGGGAGCAGGCAATATCAGCTATGTGTCACAGTTCACCGTGCATTGAAGCATCAGGGAGGTGACAGAGGTACTGTACAGAAGGGGAGAGAACTTCATCCCTTTCTCCCTGAGGAGGGAACACCAGGATGAAAGGGCACGTGGGTTTGCTAAGATAACATACTTCCCAATGGTGCAGGGAGCCATCGACGGCACGCACATGGCAATAGGGAGGAATACTGCAATGCAAGGGCTACCACTCTGTCAATGTTCGGTTGTCATACAACCACACCAAGAAGTTCATCTCGGAGAATGCCTGCTATCTTGGCAGCACCCATGATACTTTTATCCTGTGACAGTCAGCAATACCAACTGTCTTCAGGCCTGCAAGACACACCACAGGATGGCTGCTCGGCAACAAGGACTGTCCCTCCATATGGCCCATGACCTACATTTGCCATCCCACAACATGAGCTTGGAGGCCTTCAAGAAAGCCATGGAGCCACCCACAACACTGTGAAGCAAGCCATTGGTCTCCTAAGACAAAGGTTTCACTGCTTAAATCACTCGGGGCAGGGTGGAGGTGGGGGTGTGCAATACTTGTCCGAGGGGAGCTCCATGTTTGTGGTGGTGTGTTGCATCCTTCACAACTTTGCAATTATGAGGGTCCAGCCACTACCTCCTGGGAGGCCACCTCTGGAAGATGAAGATTAGGAATAGGAAGCGAGCAGACCACATCCACCACATACAACTGGATGGAGTGAGAGGGATAGCATTGTGAGGTTTTGATTCAGTTGAAATGAACCCCCTCACACCATCTCTTCAGCCACGTATTCATCCGATATACCCTGCTATTTCTACTCTGACTAGCACATGGCACTGGTAGTAATCCTGAGATCACTACCTTTGAGGTCCTGCTTTTCAACTTACTTCCAAGCTCCCTATATTCTGCTTTTAGGACCTTATATCTCACTTATATCTCTTTGCAGTCCCTTTACATCCTCCTCACAGCTTACTGTTCCACCTAGCTTTGTGACAACAGCAAACTTGAATGCAATAATTCTTGATCCCTTCATTAAGTCATCAATATAGATTGGAAATAGCTGAGGCCCCAGCACTGATCCTTTTGGAATCTCACTAGTTACAGCCAGCCAACTTGAAAATGCCCCATTTATTCGTACTCTCTGTTTTCTGTCCATTAACCAATTCTCTATCCATACGAACATATTACTCCCAACCTCATGAGCTTTAATTTTGTGTAACCTTTTATGCAGCTTCTTATTGAATGCCTTTTGGAAATTCAAATCTTCTACATCTACTGATTCCCCTTTATTTACCCTGCTAGTTACATCCTCAAAAAGCTCTAATAAATTTGTCAAATACAATTTCCCTTTCTTGAAACCATCTTGACTCTACCGAATAATATTATGAGTTTCTGAAGTGCCTTGTTAACACTTCTTTAATAATGGATTTCAGCATTTTTTTGATAACTGATGTCAGGTTAATGGCCTGTAATTCTCTGTTTTCTCTCTTCCTCCTTTACAGAATAGCAGAGTTACATTTGGTACCTTCCAATCCGCTGAGATGGTTCTAGAATCTAGGCAATTTTGGAGGTTCACGACCATTGCATTCAATTTCTGTGCAGCCACATTTTTTAAATCCCTAGGATGTCAGCCATCAGGTCATGGGAGATGTCTGCCTTTAATCCCATTAGTTTCTCTCGTACTTTTCTTCTACTGATACTAATGAATTACTTTAGGCTTCACACTCTCATTAGCCCCTTGGTTCCTTGCTATTTTTGGCATGCTTCTACTGTGAAAACAAAGTGTTTGTTTAATGTCTCCGTCATTTTCTTATTCCCCATTATAATTACTCCAATTTCAGTCTCGAAGGGACCAACATTTAGTTTTCCCTCTCCTTTTCTCTCTTCCTTTTTACATACTTGTAGAAGATCTTACAATCCGTTTTTATATTCCTTGCCAGTGTACTCTCATTCTATTTTTTCCCTTTTTATCAGTTTTATGGTCATCCTCTGCAGGTTTTTAAAACGACCTCAATAATTTTTTTTATTCGTTCGTGGTATGTGGGCGTCACTGGCGAGGCCAGCATTTATTGTCCATCCCTAATTGCCCTTGAAAAGGTGGTGGTGAGCTTCCTTCTTGAACCGCTGCAGTCCTTGGGGCGTAGGTACACCCACAGTGCTGTTCGGAAAGGAGTTCCAGGATTTTGACCTAGCGACTGTGAAGGAACGGCGATATAGTTCCAAGTCAGGATTGTGTGTAGTTTGGAAGGGAACTTGCAAGTGGCGGTGTTCCCATGCACCTGCTGCCCTTGTCCTTCTAGGTAGTAGAGGTCACGGGTTTGGAAGGTGCTGTCAAAGGAGCCTTGGTGAGTTGCTGCAGTGCATCTTGTAGTTGGTACACACTGCTGCCACTGTGCATCGGTGGTGGAGGGAGTGAATGTTGACGATGGTAGATGGGATGCCAATCAAGCGGGCTGCTTTGTCCTGGATGATGTTGAGCTTCTTGACTGTTGTTGGAGCTGCACCCATCCAGGCAATGAAGACTATTCCATCACACTCCGGAATTGTGCCTTGCAGATGGTGGACAGGCACTGGGGAGTTTGGAGGTGAGTTACTCGTCACAGAATTCCCAGCCTCTGACCTACTCTTGTAGCCACAGTATTTATGTGGCTGGTCCAGTTCTGTTTCTGTTGAATGGTAACCCCGAGGATGTTGAGAGTGGGGGATTCAGCCATGGTATTGCCATTGACCGTCAAGGGCAGATGGTTAGATTCTCTCTTGCTTGAGATGGTCATTGCCTGGTGTGAATGTTACTTGTCACTTATCAGCCCAAGCCTGGATGTTGTCTAAGTCTTGCTGCATCTGGACATGGACTGCTTCAGTATCTGAGGAGTTGCAAATGGTGCTGAACATTGTTCAATCATCAGTGAACATCCCCACTTTTAATCTTATGATGGAGGGAAGGTCATTAATGAAGCAGCTGAAGATGGGTGGGCCTAGGACACTACCATGAGGAACTCCTACAGTAATGTTCTGCGAATGAAATGATTGACCTTCAACAATCACAACCATCTTCCTTTGTGCTAGGTATGACTCCAACCAGTGGAGAGTTTCCCCCCAATTCCCATTGACTCCAGTTTTGCTAGGGCTCCTTGAAGCCATACTGGGTCAAATGCTGCCATGATGTCATGGGCTGTCACTGTCACCTCACCTCTTGAGTTCAGCTCTTTTGTCCATGTTTGGACCAAAGCTGTAATGCAGTCAGGAGCTGAGTGGCCCTGGCGAAACCCAAACTGAGCATCAGTGGGCAGGTTATTGCTGAGCAAGTGCCACTTGATAGCACTGTCGACGACCCCTTCCATCACTTTTCTGATGATTGAATAGACTGATGGGGCGGTAATTGGCTGGGTTGGATTTGTCCTGCTTTTTGTGCAGAGGAGATACTTGACCAATTTTCCATATTACCAGGTAGATGCCAGTGTTGTAACTGTACTGGAATAACTTGGCTAGGGTGCAGCTAGTTCTGGAGCACAAAGTATTCAGTACTATTGCCAGGATGTTGTCAGGGCCCATAGGCTTTGCAGTATCCAGTGCCTTCAGCCATTTCTTGATATCATGTGCATTGAATAAGATTGGCTGAAGACTGGCATCTGCGATGCTGGGGACCTCAGGAGTAGGCCGAGATGGATCATCCCCATAGCACTTTTGGCTGAAGATGGATGCAAATGATTCCGCCTTGTCTTTTGCATTGATGTGCTGGGCTCCCCCATCGTTGAGGATGAGGATACTTGTGGAGCCTCCTCTCCTGTCAGTTGTTTAATTGTCCACCATCATTCACGACTGGATGTGGCAGGACTGCAGAGCTCAAATATGATCCATTGGTTGTGGGATCACTTAGCCCTGTCTATTGCATGCTGCTTCTGCTGTTTGGCATGCAAGTAGTCCTGTCTTATAGCTTCAACAGGCTGACATCTCATTTTTAGATATGCCTGGTGCTGCTTCTAGCAAGCCCTCCTGCACTCTTCATTGAACCAGGTCGATCCCTCGGCTTGATGGTAATAGCAGAGTGGGGGATTTGCTGGGCCATGAGGTTACAGATTGTGGTTGAATACAATTTTGCTGCTGCTGATGGCCCACAGCACCTCATGGATGCCCAATTTTGAGTTGCTAGATCTGTTCTGAATCTATCCCATTTCGCATGATGGTAGTACCACACAACATCAGGCCTACTACTATTTTTCACATTAATATAAGCCTCTTTTAATCTTCTATTATTCTTATCTTCTTTAGTCAGCCGTGGATGGATCATTTTTCCTGTGGATTTTTAAAAATTTCTCAATCGAATATATTTTCATTGAGAATGTTGAATTATTTCTTTAAATGTTTGCTTATCTACCTCCATACCTTTTAATCTATTTTACCAATCAACCTTAGCCAATTCACCCTCATCCTATGTAATTGGCTTCATTTAAGTTTAAGACTCTTGTTTCAGATTTAAGTATGTCACTCTCAAACTTAATGTAAAATTCTATCATATTGTGATCACTCTGCCCCATGGGATCCTTTACGATGAGATTATTAATTAACCCTGACTCATTCAATACAAGATCTAAAATAGCCTTATCCCTGGTTGGTTCCACAACATATTGTTCCAGGAAACTGTCTTGTATGCATTTCATTAACTTGTCCTCCAACCATTGCCAATTTGATTTGTCTAGTCTATGTGAAGATTAAATTGGTTACTAGGGCCTGCAAACGATTCCCACCAAAGTTTTCTTCCCCTTTTTATTCCTTATCTCCACCCAGATTGACTTTACCATCCAAAGAGCTAAAGGCCATGGGGGAAACATATGCTTGCTTAGCGCTTTTTCAAGGCAGTGCAGGTTTCTTCAATGATGCCAATGAAGGAACTCACATGGGCCATGCAAGTAGTGGGCCTATAACACTGCCTGCACCTAGGAAACTGAAGTAAGTTTGTGTAGTGCCACATGCAAACAAATATTGCCCCCCTCCGCCTTCCCCCCCACCGTTTCAGTTGATGATTAAATATGGAAACACCAAACGCTAACTCTGTTTTAGTTTGTGGTTGCGTTTCGGTTGAACAGTGTACAAATCCTATTATGTTAGCAGGTATAATTGTCACAATGCTGTTGAGACTTGATACAATGTAAGCTGATATGGCTCCTCTTGATTAGTGACACTGTCACAAGGCTCCAATTTTTTATTACAGATTCCAGTAGAAACTGGCCAAACATTATCTTCTTTTAATCAAGGAACCCATCTTTCCTATGGGTTTTTTCATTCATACACCTCTGATTAAGTGCAGACCAGGCAACCCACTGATTAACAAGTGTGCCAAGTGTGTGTCATTAAGACAAACATTGAACCGTTACAAGGGCTGGCAGTCAATGTTAACCCTTCTTGATTGGTGAAATCATAGCTGCTGAGCTCTTCAAAATGACTAGAGTTCTTGTAGGAACCAGACCTTACCGCCGAGTCCAATATTTCTGCCTGTACCAGCTCGGAGCCACTGGGGGCCCATAACATCAATCGAATTTTAAAATTGATTTTATTTTCGCAGAAGAAAAGAAAAGAAAAAAAAAAGAAACAAAAAAAAAAAAGGGCGGCACAGTGGCGCAGTGGTTAGCACCGCAGCCTCACAGCTCCAGCGACCCGGGTTCAATTCTGGGTACTGCCTGTGTGGAGTTTGCAAGTTCTCCCTGTGTCTGCGTGGGTTTCCTCCGGGTGCTCCGGTTTCCTCCCACATGCCAAAAGACTTGCAGGTTGATAGGTTAATTGGCCATTATAAATTGCCCCTAGTATAGGTAGGTGGTAGGGTAATATAGGGACAGGTGGGGATGTGGTAGGAATATGGGATTAGTGTAGGATTAGTATAAATGGATGGTTGATGTTCGGCACAGACTCGGTGGGCCGAAGGGCCTGTTTCAGTGCTGTATCTCTAAACTAAACTAAACTAAGAATTCTCAGTAAAATACTAACCAGGCCTGAGTGACCTCTTCACTCCAGCTAGGCTGGAGCCAGTGAGCAGCAAGTGTGTAGGATGAAGGCGACCTTCAGTCAGTGGAAATAAGGAAAGTCACAGCTTCCGTTGTCCCGGACTTCCCCTTCTTTCCTTCCGTGAGCGGCTCCTGAAACCCTCTCCCGATAACCACTTGTGAAGCTCCCTCCCGAAACACCCTCCTGTAACCCCTTCCAGTAACTCCCCGAAACCCACTGCCATAACTCTTTCCATGTTAGCTATGGCTCAGCGGGTAACAACTCTGCCTCTGAATCAGTAGGTCATAGATTCAAATGCCCCTCCAGAGACTTGAGCACAAAATCAAGGCTGACACTCCAGTGCAGTGCTGAGGGAGTGCTGCACTGTCGCAGGTGCTGTTCTTTCGCATGAGATGGTAAACTGAGGCCCAGTCTGCCCTTTCGGATGGATGTAAAAAAAAAAATCTCATGGCACTATTCAAGGAAGAGCAGGAGAGTTCTCCTGACAGTCCAGATAAACAGTTATCCCTCAACAAACATCGATGGAAGGGATTTTCTGGCCATTATCTCAATGTTTGTGGGATTTTTCTGTGCACAGTTAGCTGCTGTGTTTCCTACATTCCAACAGTGACCATACTTCAAAGTACTTCATTGGCTGTAAAACACCTTTGGGCGTCCTGAGGTTGTGAAAGGTGCTAGAGAAATGCAAGTCTTTCTTTCTTCTCCCGTTGCCCTGGCCCCACCACTTACGCGTTCTTCCTCTGCCTGTTGCCCCTCTGCCATTGTCCTTCTGCCTGTTGCCACTTTGTGTTCCCTACACTGCTCCAGATAGGAAATGGACTGCCAGCATTTGAATAAGGCCCCAGGGTTAGAAATATTGTGACCTCCTGTGTCATAGTAACTCCACAGAAGTCCACTCTGAGTTAAATGCACCCACTGAAGTCGACAAGCTATCCAAAGGCATTTTACCCTCGATTAGATTCCTGCCTGTGACCCACTTGTGGGTATCCATTATTCAGGCCACCCTATCAATTTGTGCATTGAGTTGCAGACTGATCTTGGGCCGAATGGGAATCTCGCAGCCCATGACCAGTTCAATATCTGCAGATTCCATTGTGTGCCATGCAATCAATCGCGAATACAGGAGGTCCAAATGGCCCAGGTTTTGAAATATCAACTTCCCAGCACCAACTGTGTGAACCAGGGGCACAGCAGGTACCAGGGGCACAGTAGGTACCAGGTGCACAGCAGTAACCAGGCACAGCAGGTACCAGGGCACATCAGGAACCAGTGGCACAGCAGGTACCAGGGGCACAGCAGGTACCAGAGGCACAGCAGGTACCAGGGGCACAGCAGATACCAGGGCACAGCAGGTACCAGAGTCACACTAGGTATATGGGACAGTAGGTACCAGGCGCAGCAGGTATTTGGGCTCAGCAGGTACCAGGGCACAGTAGGTACCAGGCACAGCAGGTATTGGGGCGCAGCTGGTACCAGGCACAGCATGTACTAGGGGAACAACAGGAACCAGGGGCACAGCAGATACCAGAGCACAGTAGGTACAAGGGGTACAGCAGGTACCAGGGCTGTCCAAAGACTGGTGAGATGAGCAACACAACGCACAATATGATTTATGTACCCTGCGCCACAATTCCCCTGACTGGAGTATGGTGCACCGGAAGATTCTTCTGATCTTATTTATGATATTTTATTACATTTGGAGTCATTCAGGTCTGATAATCCGTTGTGAGTTTGAAGTTCTTTGAAGATTTTCGTCAGCGACAAGTTTACTGGCTGCACAAATCACTTCTTATTTCTAAAGTAATTCCAGTGGGGCTGGGAGCTTAGTGCCTAATTAAATGTCACACTGCATGGATTAGAGATAAAACTTGGCTGAACTTTGTAGGTACTTCCAGAGCTTCAGATATTGATTCCCAGAGATCTCTTAAAGGGACATCATTATCATTGCTGGGTTGCTGGCATTATATTCACCCTCAAAGTGTAAGCACGCACCCCAGTCATAGAGTCATAGAGTTATACAGCACAGAAACAGGCCCTTCGGCCCATCGTGTCTGTGCCGACCATCAAGCACTTAACTATTCTAATTCTATTTTCCAGCACTTGGCCAGTAGCCTTGTATGCTATGGCGTTTCAAGTGCTCATCTAAATACTTCTTAAATGTTGTGAGGGTTTCTGCCTCTACCAACTCTTCAGGCAGTGCGTTCCAGATTCCAACCACCCTCTGGGTGAAAACAATTTTCCTCAAATCCCTTCTAAATTGTCTGCCCTTTACCTTAAATCTATGCCCCCTGGTTATTGAATCCTCCACTAAGGGAAAAAGTTTCTTCCTATCTACCCTATCAATGCCCCTCATAATTTTGTATACCTCAAACATGTCCCCCCCTCAGCCTTCTCGGCTCTAAGGAAAACAACCCTAGCCTTTTCAGTCTCTCTTCATAGCTGAAATGCTCCAGCCCAGGCAACATCCTGGTGAAACTCCTCTGCACCCTCTCCAGTGCAATCACATCCTTCCTATAGTGTGGTGCCCAGAACTGTACACAGTACTCCAGCTGTGGCCTAACTAGCATTTTATACAGCTCCATCATAACCTCCCTGATCTTATATTCTATCCCTCGGCTAATAAAGGTAAGTATCCTATATGCCTTCCTAACCACCTTATCTACCTGTGCTGCTGCCTTCAGTGATCCATGGACAAGTACACCAAGGTCCCTCTGACCTTCTGTACTTTCTAGAGTCCTCCCATCCATTGTATATTCCCTTGCCTTGTTAGTCCTCCCAAAATGCATCACCACACACTTCTCAGGATTAAATTCCATTTGCCACTGCTTCGCCCATCTTACCAGACCATCTATATCATCCTGTAATCTACGGATTTCCTCCTCACTATTTACGACACCACCAATTTTCGTGTCATCTGCGAACTTAGTGTTGGCATCAGTGGTGTTAGAGTATCTAAAAGTTAGGGTAGGTGGGTTTAGCCAATATTTAAAGTAGGTCAGGCCAGAAATGTAATTAATAGGTTGATGGGATCACTAATTGGAGAAGATGGTCATTAGTTACAGAATTATTTCCACATGATATTACCGTATTTCAACAATGCTTATCCTGGCTCTCACTCCTTGGTCTTACCCCACAAGATTGGCCTCCCCTAGACCTATATACCTTCTTTGGAACTCTGTTCCTAAACTTCACTGTCTGTTTTGTTCTTCCTTTGGCTATTCCCCTGATTATCAAACATGTCACCAGGCTCCTCATTCTTCACTCGTGTCCCCTAGTATTTGAACCTTTCACAATTGGAACACTTTACCTGAAACTACAGAGGAGCAAACATACTCTAATATTAGTAAAAATATAATTGATGTATCTGTGTCGAGGGAAGAGAATACAATCTTAATATAATCATGTAGGTCCAATCAGGAATCAGTGGCATTCCAAGCACGGTATCTGTATTTTGAGTCATTCAATGTTTCCCGCTGTAGCTTATTTGAACGGCAGTTACACCAAGCGATTGCTGAACTATAAATACCTTGGTTAACCCACATGGTGAGCATTCCATCAGAAATCAGGAGCATTGAGGAGCCAATACAAGGTGACAGCACACAGACTGACACATAGCGAGTGGCTCTTTTTCGTCTCACTGCATGAAAATTACATGCATTCTGAAAGCCATTCTCTGAGAAGAGTTATTTTAATATAAAATGTCAGCTGATATGGGAGTGAATGATTTTTTTCATTATTGCCGGTTACCAAACCTATTTTCATGAGATTTGTCATTTGTGAAGCAATTTAAGAGAAGTGTGGGGATGGGAGTTATTGAGTGGGTGATCATTGCAAGTTGAAAAAGAGAGGAAATATATCTGTTCAGTCTATTTCCTTTTGAGCTACAAGAGCCAACAAATAATCACAGAAAGCCTCACTCATTTTCCGATCATATTTCACTATGTATTGCCCTGATTTCTGCATAAATGCACTTTTATTTAAAGCTATATTTTTCATTAACTTCCTCCCCTTTTCCTCTCTTCTCAATGCACTGACAAATCACAGAAGGCTCCAGGAAGTGCTGGGAACTTAACCACATGGGTCTAGATTAGTGCAGGCAGGCTCTTCAACATATCTCAGCCAAACTCAATTCTGTCCAAACAACAACACCTTGCATTTATATAGCACCTATAGCATAGGGACATAGGGACAGGGGTAGGCCACTTCAGCCCCTTGAGTCTCTTCCACCATTCAAATCATAGAAAAAAATCCCAAGGCAATTTACAGAGTAGCCAAGAAATTGGAAACAGAAAACATATGTTACAACTCTTCACTGTGGATTATTACAAGGAATGATGAGTGGATTCCATTACTAGCTGTTGCTCATGAACTTCAACCTGTCCTTGTTCAGCATGAATCTCACTGGTGAATGATCCTGTAGTAGCTTTTAGAACATCCTGCTGTTTGTTCTCAGATAGCTTCGGAATCAATATTCCAATAGCTGTTATGATGGATGGCATAAATACTCTATGAATAGCATAGAAATATCTGAAGGTGAGGTTGAAAGGGAAATAGGGGTGTTAGTCAACTCAGCACTTAATGTGTCAAGTGACTGTGGAGCAGCAATCAACAGAGTGGCAGACATTGCTAAATCAAGTCAGAGGAAGTCACATTGGAACTGTATAATACAGTGCTCAATTAAGGCATGGGAGGAAAGACTGTTGAAACTTGAGTTTTTCAGCCTTGAAATGAAATTACTAAGAGAGGGGATCTTATAGAGGTGTGTAGGAGAGAAGACAATATGGAATAGATAAATCTCCTTCTACACCCCCTGTACAAACTCCCCTATCATGGAGAGAACCCACCCATTGAATCTCCTTCCATGGTCATGTGCAGTCTCCCCATTAATAGACTTTACCCAGCCTAATACCTTCCATACCTAATGTACAATCTCCCTTATCATGAGCTCTACCCACCTATTTTGGGGGAGTGAGTTCCAGATTTCTATTCGGCTTTGCGTGAAAAAGTGCTTCCTGGGCCGGGATTTTTCAAAGGCGGCAGGGGTCCCGCCACTGGGACAAAAGTTGGGGCGCCAACCCCGCTTCGGCGGGTGGCAGGACCCAGGACCTCAGTTTACTTGCAGCGGCCAATTAAGTGTATGTTGCCAGGGCTGCCATCCAATTAAGGAGAGTCAATCAGAGGGCCAGCAGCTCAGCAGCCTCAGCAATGCCATTGGGAATGGTGGCCACTGCTGGGGCTGCACCAGGAGGATGAGGGTGCAATGATGGACGTGCATCCTCAAAGTAAGGTATGTGGGGTCTGTGGGTGCTGGCGAAGGGGGGTTGCTGAGGGCAGGTGGTGCCAATGCCACAGGAGCAACCATTGCTGCCAGGGAGCCACTTCGTGGGCAAAAGAGTGCCTGGCAGTCTCCCCACATGACAGAAGGCCCCCCCCCACCTCCCCTGGTAAAATGTCAGCCGAGGCAGGAAGAGATCCTTAATTGGCCACTTAAGTGACTCAATTGGGCTCCAGGTGGGCGGGCTGTCTGCCACCTTTCCTGCCACTGGCAAAATGACACCCGATGCCTTCCCATGCCATTTGCCATCTTTCCCCCCTCCGAGCCTGTCCCCAAAGCCCCTGTTAAATTCTGGCCCTGGTTTCAATCCTGAATGGCCTAGCTCCAATTTTAAGATTATGGCCCTTGGTTCTTGATTTCCCTACCAGAGGAAATAGTTCCTCTCTATCTACTCTATTAAATCCTTTTAACATTTAAAACACCTCGATCAGATCACCACTCAATCTTTTACACTCAAGGGAATACGAGACAAATGGTTGCAAAGAGTTCTTATTATCTAAGCCCCTGTATCATTCTGGTGAATCTGTGTTGCCCCCTCTCCTAGGTCAATATATCCTTCCTGAGCTGCGGTGTCAAGAAATGCATGCAACACTCCAGATGGGGTCTGGCCAAGGCTCTGTACGACTGAAGCTCCATATTCCAGCCCCCTTGAGATAAAGAAAATTTACCTGCATAACAACAGTTACTCGAATGGCCAGCTCTCGTTCCTATGTTCCTACGGAGGCAGGTTCAATCGAGGCATTCAAGAGGGAATTGGATTGTTATTTAAAAAGTACAAATGTGCAGGGCTACAGAGAGAAGGCGGGGAGTGGCACTTGGTAAATTGCTCCTTTGAAGAGCCAGCGCAGATAAGATGGGACGAATAGCCTCCTTCTGTGCTGTGAAGTGCCTTGGGATGCTCTGCAGTTGTGAGAGGCACTTGTCTTCTTTTTTCATTTGTCCCATATAATCTCCAGTTGCATTCCAACTGGATAGTTATCCTGTTCCATTTTGAAGGAGTTGATCGACATCCTCAGCTACCGATACTGGGAGTTTGTTCCTCATCCACTGAGAATGTTTCATCTAATCTCCCTTCTTACCTGAGGTTCGTTACCTTTAAACCTGCCTTCAATGGATCGGGGAGGTGAAACCCTTTTAAAAACGAGTGTTTCCTGCTGGTGAACAAGTAACTCAGGCCCCAGTCCACATGATTCTCTTTCAATCAGTCAAGATGCCCTGGACCTAGATCTCCAATCTCTTGGCCCACTGGGCAGTACTATGCCTCGAGCCATTTTCTCTGCTCATTCAGAGAAACTATCCAAAAGTCTGGCTGCGTCCTCATGCAGATATTTCTGCTCTCTTGCATGAACTCCCTGTTGAACAAACACAGCAGATAGGCTCGTGTTAGGGTCACGGTTTAATTGGGAAGCACTCTATAACTGACCTTCACTGAGAATGCTTTCAGCTCTTCACCTATTAGGCAGTCCAGACTGACACAGGCCATGGGTTCTGCTAAAAAAAAGGGGAGAAGAGCAACAAGCCCCCATTAGTATTAAATCTTTTCAAACTTAACCTGAAACTTTCTGACTGCGCTATCTCTCAAAAGTTCAGTACCATTCTATTCAGTGCTGCCCTGAATTTACCAAATCTTCCTCCAGACACAATCTTTCTCCTCTCTCCCCCCCCCGGACTGTGATCAAATCAATGGGGTTAGTGTGACCTAGCCATCCCCCCCACACCCACCCCCTCCACCCCCTGCTGTGGAGCTGCCTTTGCAAGGAGAGAGGGTGTAGAATTGGGGTTACAGTGCTGTGGCCCCTATCTCCAACCTGTATTCCCTGTGGGTGTGGCTCCACATTAGAAGCATAGAGTCACAATATTACTCTATTACACACTTTTCTATCAAACTCATCCTTGTCCTGATACTCATTCCCTCTGTCAGTTTTTCTTTCTCACACTGCTGTCTATCTGGATGCTGTGCTCAAGTGCTGGAGTGAAGCTTGACTCTTAAAACCCAAATGTGGCACCACTTAACTACGAACCACGGAAGTGTCAGCTTGGCTCAGCTGGTAGCATTCTGAATCAGAAGGTTGTGGATTCCAGCTCTAATTCCAGGGCTGGAACTCATAGTTCAGACAAACATGTTAATGTAGTACTGAGCAGGTGCTGCACTGAAATGTCAGTTTGAATTATGGCTTCGATTTGGATGTGATATTAAACCTGTTGAGGTGGATATAAAAGATCCTGTGTATTATTTGATGAGTAGGAAGTTGTCTTGACTAATATTCCTGCCTCCAGCAGCACACCAGAAATAGATTAACTGGGCATTTATCTCGTTTATACCCCAGTTTAGTAGTTATGTTACTGGGCTAGTAATCCAGAGGCCTGGACTAATCTCATCAGCACGACAATGACACTGACACCTTATATTTATATAGCATCTTTAATGGAATAAAACGTCCCAAGGTGCTTCACAGGAGCATTATAAAACAAAATATGACACCAAGCCACAACAGGAGATATTGGCTGGAATTTTGCGTTGGGCAGGAGGCACCACCCACCGGCCGAAAAGTCAGTGGCAAGCCCACCTCCACCAGGCCTGGGGAGCCAGGCCGGGATTTTATGCTCCCCAGGCCCTTAATTGGTCTTGGGCAGGACTTCCACCTCCTTGAGGCAGGAAGTCCGACAGCTCATAGTCCCAGCAGCGCCACCAGGAGTGGTGGCCACTGTTGTGACTGCACCCAGCCATCGCAAGGAAGATGAAGGACAGCCCCAGAATTAAGGTAAGTTGTTAGGGCCTCACAGGAGACAATCGGTCGGGCCCCGTCATGGCAAGAGGGGTCGGTTAGGGGGGCAGGGGGAGTGTTGTGCCTTGTGTGTGGTTGGATCTGTGGGGGTGGCCCTCCGTGGGGCACAGGGTACCCGATCAGGAGGGCCCCCTCTCAGCCCACAAGGAGGCCACCTGGTTTCACCAGGCAGGCTTTCTGAGGCCTCAGCTGCCTGCCAGCCAAGGGTAAAATACCCACCACGGTGGGCGGAGGCCCTTAAATGCCAGTTAATTGGCCACTTAAGGGCCTTGATTGGCCTGGGGCAGGCGGGTCATTTTTCGCCATCGCCGCCCCATGTAAAATTGCAGTGGGGGTGGGAGGAAGTCAGGAGTGCCCCCCCCAACCGCCTCACACTCAATTTTACGTCCCCCGCCACCAGCCTGCTCATTTGACGGGGCGTAAAAGTCTGGCCATTGGGTCAGATGACCAAAAGTTTGGTCAAAGAAGTAGGTTTTAAGGAGTGTCTTAAAGGAGGAAAGCGAGGTGGAGAGGCGGAGAGGGATAGGGAGGGTGGTCCAGAGCTTAGGGCCTAGGCAACCGAAGGTGCAGCCACCAATGGTGGAGCGATTAAAATCAGGGATGCACAAGTGGTCAGAATTAGAGGAGCACAGATATCTTAGATGGTTGTGGGGCTAGAGGAGATCACAGAGATAGGGACGAGGGAGGCCATGGAGGGAATTGAAAATAAGGCTGAGAATTTAAAAGTCAAGACGTTGCTTGATCGGGTGTCTATGTAGGTCAGTGAGCACAGGGGTGAAAGGAGAATGGGATTTGATGCAATTTACGACACAGGCAGCAGAGTTTTGGATGATCTAAAGTTTACAGAGAGTAGAATGTGGGAGACCAGTCAGGAGCGAGTTGGAATAGTCCAGTCTAGAGGTGACGAAGGCATGAATGAGGGTTTCAGCAGCAGATGAGCTGAGACGGGGCGAAGTGAGGCAATGTCATGGAAATGATAATAGGCGGTCTTAGTGTTGGCACAAATATAAGGTTGGAAGCTAATTTCTGGGACAAATATGACATCAAGGTTGCGAAGGCTTAATCTCAGACTATTGCCAGGGAGCGGGATGAGGTCGGTAGCTAGGGAACGGATTATGGAGGGCAGAACCAAAAACAATGGCTTCAGTCTTCCCAATATTTAATTGGAGGAAATTTCTGTTCATCCGGATGTTCATCCTCTGCCCACCGTGGTGGGTATTTTACCCTTGGCTGGTAGGTAGCTGAGGCCTCAGAAAGCCCGCCTGGTGAAACCAGGTGGCCTTCTTGTGGGCTGGGAGGGGGCCCTCCTGATCGGGCACCCTGTGCCCCACGGAGGGCTGCCCCCACAGCCCCAACCACCCCCGATGCACAACACTCCCCCTGCCCCCCCCGGATGTCAGAGAAGCAGTCTGATAATTTAGCAACAGTGGAGGAGTAAGAGAGGTGGTGGTGAGGTAGAGCTGGGTATCATCAGCGTACATGTGAAAACTAATGCTGTGCTTTCGAATGATGTCATCAAGGGGCAGCACGTAAATAAGAAATAGGAGGGGGCCAAGGATAGATCCTTGGGGGACACCAGAGGTAATGGTGCGGGAACAGGAAGAGAATCCATTGCAAGTGATTCTCTGGCTATTATCTGATAGATAAGAATGGAACCAGGTGAGAGCAGTCCCACCCAGCTGGATTACAGTGGAGAGGCATTGGAGGAGGATGGTGTGGTCATCCGTGTCAAAGGCTGTAGACAGGCCAAGAAGGAGAGGAAGGAAAGTTTACCTTTGTCACAGTCACATAGGATATCATGTGACTTTGATAAGAGCTGTTTTGGTACTGTGGCAGGGGTGGAAACCTGATTGAAGGAATTCAAACATGGAGTTCTGGGGAAAATGGGAATGGATTTGGGAGGTGACAATACATTCAAGGACTTTGGAGAGGAAAGGGAGATTGGAGATGGGACAGTAGTTTGCAAGGACGTTGGGGTCAAGGGTTGCTTTTTGGAGGGATTCAAACACAGAGTTCTTGAACAGACAGGAACGGATTTGGAAGGTGAGAATACATTGAAGGACTTTGGAGAGGAAAGGGAGATTGGAGAAAGGATGGTAGTTTGAAAGGACTTTGGGATCAAGGGTTGGTTTTTTGAGGAGAGGAGTGATGACAGCTGGTTTAAAGGACAGAGGGACAACACCTGAAGAGAGAGAACTGTTAACCATATTGGCTAACATGCTGACCAGGAGGGCAAATTGGGTAATCAGCTGTTTAGTGGGAAATGGGATTGAGGAGCTGGTGTTGGGTCTCAGACAAGATGAGCGGAGATAGGAGAGAAACTAGCGAAAGATGTGAGTTCAGGGCTAGGGCAGGAGAATGTGGGGTGGTGAGCATTAGAGGCAGTTTGGGAATTGGAATTTAGATTAGAAGCAAATCTAAAAATAAAAAGCTTGTCTCAGTAAAATTGACCATGAAACTGTCGGATTGTTCTAAAAACCTAACTGTTCCACTAATCTCCTGTAGGAAAGGAACTCTGCTGTCCTTATCCGGTGTGGGCTTAAGTGTGAGTCCAGTCGCCACACCAATGCGGTTAACTGAAGTAGCCTAGCAAGCCACTCAGTTATATTTGGAGCAGCAAAAAATGCCAGCCTTTCCAGCGACACCCACATCATCAACAACTCGTATTTCTATAGACATTTAATGTAATAAAATGCCCCAAGGTGCTTCACAGACACATTATAAAACAAAATATAACACAGAACAGCATAATGAGGTAATAGGGTAGATGTCCAAAGGTCTGGTCAAAGAGGTAGGTTTTAAGGAGTGTCTTAAAAGGAGGACAGCAAGAATGAACAATTTAAAATGTTGTTTGTGGTAACTTTCTGTGCACAAATTGTCACATAACAAGTCACATCTGGACAGGTTGCAATATCTATAAGCACTGGGTGAATCACAATAAGAGCCATGACTGGGTGATCCTAGTGTCTCCTTGTGGCAGGCTTAGAAACAGCAGGTACATCCACTAACTTGGCTGCAAGAGGATTCAAGTCAAGGAGAGATGAAATAACCGAAATGGGTAAGACTTCAAAGGGAGTGACAGGAGAAAGGAACAAAACCAAAATCAATATTGACTGGCCAGTTGGAAGCTCAGTGAGGTTTCACTTCTACAGTCTAGCTGCTCAAATCCATTTTCTCACTCCTCCCCTAACACCACTGATTCTCACGGGCACATAATTTCACAGGACCCAGTCATTCTCTTGTTCCTTTCCCAAGTGACCTTTCTTCGTTAGTGAGCCTAGACAGTGATTACTGGTGAGCCGTCCAACTGTGAGGGACATCACAGCTGACCCCGGTCCTTTTTACTCCTGCCCAAGCCCTCCTGCAGTTTTTACACAGTCGCACTTGCTAACGGGAGTAATTGAACAGCAATCAGGTAATTTTGAACTCTCTGAGCAGGGGAGCAATGAGATATATTTTATTCTCTCATTGTCAGTCACAGCTGAAGTGGGCAGAGGCTGCAAATCTATCCAGGGTCTCTCTGGTCTGTATGGAGGTGTCCTAGGGTGGGGGGCAGGGTGTGGTTGCATGCTCCCAACTGAAATATCATGGGCAACTACGTAAGTTGCTGATACCCAAAGTGAACCTCATAATTCAACTTCTAAGGGTGACAATGCTCTTCTTAAGATTGGCTGACTCAGGCCAGCTGAGTGTTTGGTCAAACCTGGTGTTGTCTATCCTGTGCAGGTAAACTGTGAGCCCGAGCCCTTCATTTCAATAAAGAACATTAGCTAGATAGAGGTGTTCAAAATCATGAGGGGTCTGGACAGAGTCGATAGGGAGAAAGTGTTCCCATTGGCGGAAGGGTTGCGAACCAGAGGACGCCAATTTAAAGTGATTGGCAAAAGAAGCAATGGCAACATGAGGAAAACCATTTTTATGCAGCGAGTGGTTAGTATCTGGAACGCACTGCCTGAGAATTGGATAATTATCCGAAGTGAAAACATTTGCAGAGCTACAGAGAAAAGGCGGGGGATTGGGACAAGGTGAGTTGCTCTTACAGAGCCGGCACGGACATGACAGGCTGAATGGCCTCCTTCTGTGCTGTAAACATTCTATGCTTCCATGTGTCCAAACCTGTGTGTGAAAAAGCATACATGCGAGAGATAGTGAGAGTTCACAATTGCTGGTGGCTGTGATTTCCCTTCATCTTTCGACATGTGCTGTGCATCTCTCTCCTCAAGGAGATATTGAGAAACTTGACAATGTTTTTGCAGTTTAAAAGCAACACAGATATAAAGATTGCTGCAGTAATTACAGTGTATGTGTCAAGCTGCCATGTTAAGGACAGTACTGAAGGAGTCAGCTCCCTCACAATTGTAGACACTGTGATGCATCACAGAAACTAAACTAACCCACTCTGCTCTTCCGCTATTAATAAATGTCTCTCATTGCTGCAAATTTTTTTTCCTTTTTTTGAGTACATGAATGCTCCTTGAAATAATGAATGTGAAAATACTGACAGATATTTAAATGCTTCCTTAACGCACTCTGAGTTCTGACAGATTGTCACTGGAGACAGCAATTAACATTCCGTGGTATAATTAGTTACCAGCTTTAAGTTGAGTAGAAAGGTTCTTTTATCTCAGAGGAGGCTGGTTGTCTTGCAATTTTGGAGGTAAGTGTACTTTTTACAATTTTTAAAATGAACTAGTGGGTCTTCCCTGCCAAAGCTCATGGTTACTCAGAGGATGCAGCAATATATAAGAACGGGGCAATGTTATACTGTATACCACACAATGTATTATTCTGCTGCTCTGGGGCAGCTGAATGCAAGGTGATCTTCCCCTTTAAGGTTGTGAGGTCTTATTGCTGTTGTCATGCAGGCCCCCACCTGCCAAGAATGAGGCATGTTAATTTCGCCACATGGATATTAAGGCCGGAATTTTACGCCGCCCCAGCGGGTTGGATGGTGGCATGGGGTAAAATTGAGCGGCAGGCTCTGGGAGGCCTACCCGCCCCGATTCCGCCTCCGACCAAGTTTACGGAGGTCCGGTGGGGGTGCGAAACGGCCCACCCGCCCGAGGCCAATCAAGACCCTTAAGTGGCCACTTAAGGGCCCTCGCCCACCTCCACGGGTATTTTACCCGTGGCACGTGGGTGTGCTCCGGACGTGGAAGGCCGTCCAGCTATAGCTGCCGGCCTCTCTGCACCCCGGAGGTGGGGAGCACAGGGTGCCCGATTGAGGGTGGCCCCCGCCTCCCAACCCAACCTCGGGATCCAAGACGCCCCCCCTCCCCCCAAACAAACACCCTGGCCTCACCAGGGCACGACCGATTCCCCTGGTGAGGCAACCCAAACTTATCTTCAGTCCCGGTTCCTTGGTATCCTCCTCGGTCGGCTGGGCTGCAGTCCCAGCAGTGGCCACTGCTCCCGGTGGCGCTGCTGAGAGTAAGAGCTGCTGGCCCGCTGATTGGCCGGAAGCTCACTGAGGCGGAACCTCCTCCCTCAAGTGAGTGAAAGTCCCACCTCGGGCCAATTAAAGGCTGGGGATCCGTAAAATACGGGACGGATCCCCAGGCTGGGTGGAAGCGGGTTCGCCACCGACATTTATGTCGGAGTCCGGCTCCCGTCCACCCACTGTAAAATTCCAGCCTATGTTTCAAATTGTTGCTGGGGAGAAGAGAAGGCCTGTGACAAGGAGTTGCCAGGCCCCTGGATGGAAAGACATTTTTGCATATTAACAGACAGTACTTGGAACAAAGGAGCTATCCCCTGCTCCAATACAATCCATAAACAGATGTGGGCAAACCAGTCAGTCATATGACTAACCTGCTTGGCAGTCTGGGTTTTTTTTCTGAATTGTACAGTTTTGAACTGAGAGTTGGCAGAAAGCAGAATGCTGCTAGACTGAAAGAAGACCTCCTGTCTGCCTGTCTGCTCCCATCTCTTTCTCAGGGAACTCCAAAACCCACTGAAGACACATGAACCAAGAAAGAAATGTCTCCTACATTGAACAAGGTTTAAGAAGAATACTGCGCCCCAACGAAAAGCAAGATCTGCCTACAATCAAGGACTATACAATGAGCTTGAAGCCCAGTAACAAAAAAACCCTCTTCAGAGATTGCCTCAAACTTTTCCACTTTATTTTTCTTCTGCTCTTTTCTGTCCCTATCTACATGTGTATATCGCATATACATGCTAGTGTGGGCGCGTCGTGTATCTGTTAGCGTTAACCGAATTAGAGTTTAAGTTTAAGTTTAATAAATTTCAATCTTTCTTCTTTAAACCTAAGAAACCTGTATGTGTTGGAAAGCGGTGAACAAGGAGTCACCAAGGGGGAGCTCAAAACACTGTGTGTTTAAAAATAAAACCCTGTTATAGTAAGACCAGGTGAAGACTAAAAGGGAACCCTCTTTCTCACCTGGTCGTAACACTGTAAAAAGGCACATTCTGAGGTTAAAGAACAGCTGCTGAAGCAGCTCCTGTGGTAAATTATAGTGGTTTCTGTTGCTGGGGAATTTTCTCTGCAACTGGCAGAAAAAGACTCAAACCAGCAGGAAAACAAACCAGCAGGATGACCTCTATCAGATTTTATAGTACTCATTTCCCATTTCACACTGGTGCCTGTCACCATGACAATGAGAAAATCTACCCTCTTTTTGCCCCTTGATCCCTATTTACACCGTACGCTTCAAGAAGATAAGAAATAGGAGCGGGAGTAGGCCCTCAAGCCTGCTCCGCCATTCAATAAGATCATGGTTGCTCTTTGACCTCAACTTCATTTTTTTGCCCTTTCCCATATCCCTTGATTCCCTTAGTGTCCAAAAAGTGCAGAAAATGAAAGCTCATGGTGTAGGGGGTAACATATTGGCATGGATAGAAGATTGGCTGGCTAACAGGAAACAGAGAGTAGGCATAAATGGGTCATTTTCTGGTTGGCAAGATGTAATGAGTGGTGTACCACAGGGATCAGTGCTGGGGCCTCAACTTTTTACCATTTATATAAATGACTTAGATGAAGGAACCGAAGGTATGGTTGCTAAATCTGCTGAATGACACAAAGATAGGTAGGAAAATAAGTTGTGAAGAGGACATAAGGACGCTACAAAGAGATATAAATAGGTTAAGTAGTGAACAAAGATCTGGCAAATGGAGTATAATGTGGGAAAATGTGAAATTGTCCATTTTAGCAGGAAGAATAAAAAAGCATATTATCTAAATGGTGAGAGATTGCAGAACTCTGAGATGCAGAGGATCTGGGTGTCCTAGTGTATGAATAGCAAAAGATTAGTATGCAGTGTCACGGTCCTGAAGGTTTTTTTTCGGGAATATGCGGTTTGCCTTTAAGGCTTGTAAGGGATCAGTATTGCTTTAAGAACCAGCAAGTCTCAGGAGTTATTGGAAGGTGCATTTTCATTGCCTTAGAAACAGCCATTTGGAGACTGTAATTCAAAGGGTGCATTCTCGTTACCGTAGATAGAGCCACTGGGAGTGAGTCTCATGCAATGCATTTGTTACAATTCAGTTTTGAACTGGCTTTTAGTTGAAGACAGGTTGGTCTAACACAGACAGAGGACACAGCTATGGTGTCAGCACCTGGAAAAAGAACTCTCAGCCATTAAAACTGAAGGAATAGGAATTTAGTCTGTTTAATTATTATCTCTCAAAATTCTGAAAAAGTCAAGCCAAAACAGAGATCGCTGGTATCTAAATTGAAGGAAGGGAAGTTAGACTGAGACAATCTTTTATCCCTCAAAAACTCTAAAGTCAGATTGATTGTGTTGAAAGTGTTTGCAAGTCGTTAATTGTTGAAATTCGCTGGAGAAGGAAAGCAACATTCTGTGAGGACTTCAAGCAATATTGGACTGTAAATTTGCAAGATTTCTAATTTTTTCTATTTTAAATGTTGTTTATATCTTCATAGTGTTTAAGAATTTAGTTCTTCTAATTAAAGAGTTAATTTGTTGATTTAAAGACACCTGGTTTGGTTAGCCTCATTCGGTGGTTAATAGATGGGACAATTTGGCTGGGTCTCTCTTTAATTTGGAAAGTTTAAATGATATGTTAGGCGATCTGTGGATTATTTCACACTTCCCCACATTATACTCCATCTGCTACCTTCTTCCTCATTCACTTAACCTGTCTCTATCTCTTTGCAGCCTCTTTGCATTCTGCTCTTCAACAACTTGACTCCCCTTTGGGTGAAAAAATTTCCCCCCAACTTCCTTCTTTATCCCCAACTTCCTCATTTTAACAGTTGTCTGGTGGGATCAGAATCAATAATCAAATGGAATGATTTATTTGGATCATATCATCAATAACCTTGAAGTTTCATTCGACCGTTTTGGCGGTCTCCTCTTTGCTGATGAAAATAGGTCCAACTTCATTAATCTTTCCTCACAGACCCAACAAGTGAACCATTTTTGAAAGATGTCAGCCCTCACCTTAACAGCAGCTTGCTTTTATATGGCACCTTTAAGACTGAAAAAGTCTGGAATCTCTTCACTGAGATATGAGAAAAATGGATACCAAGGCAAAGAAACCAAACAAATGCTGGTCAGAAAGGTACATATAAAAACAGCTCTTAAAGCAGGAGAAGGAGATGGAGAGACAGGGGTTTTTATAGAGCAAATTCCAGAGATTGGACCTACAGCCGCCAATGGTGGGGTGAGGGGAGTGGGGAATGTACAAGAGAGAGGAGTCTTACCTGCCTTCTGCTATTCTATCACTTCTCTCCAGAAACAACCCTAATTTCCTGTTGAACCAGTTCAGTATTCTTCCTTAGTGATTTATTACAGAAGTTAAAGATCCATCTCCAGCCAACTACATCATAGTGAACCCACAGAACAATAGACCTTATCTCCCACGCTTCTGAGCTTTTGTCTGATTAGAGGGATCTGGGAAAATGTCCTGGGTGACTGCCTGAGGAATCCCAGGTGGAATGGAATGTGAATGGATGTAAAATAAGAAACTTTGCAACAGGAAGAGGCAGAGGTGCGAACAGTGGGATAATTCTGCACAGAAGGGTCTGTGACATGATTATTGAACATTTACTGACAATATCCTGCCAACATAATTCTGTTGGCAAGAAAGCTAATCAGGCACTAAAATGTATCTCAAGGGCAAAGGGAACTTTGATTTTGTGTCTAACCATCTTATTTTAACCCTGCATAACTCACCACCAAGGCTCCATTAGTAATGTAGTGGCAGTTTGACTATGAGACATTGATGCCTGACAGGGTCTGGGGAGAAGCAACAGCGTTGATTCTTGGGCTACTGTGTCTGAGGAAATAAGATTGAAGAGGGACATAGTGCAAATCTTCAATATGCTCAGAAAAACCCAGATACTGCAGTTTTTTTTTGCACAACTACAGGATATAAGCAGAACATTAGCCAATCTCAGATGGCTAATCTGAGCAGTAGATATGTCCACTGCCAAACCTTCACCTCGACTCTCCCTGTGCCATCTGTTCACCTTCCTGCATGCTCTCAGTGAAGTATTCTTCAAAAGTGTGCAAAAAAAGTAAAAATAATTTTTTGTAACCTCTGTGTGTGACTTTTGCACTCAACGAAATGAGGAACATTACTGGTGGTGACACAACACTTTCCATTTGAGTGTGAGTAACAGGGCAGGTACAAATTGGGTTGGATGCACGGACTGATAATGCAGCAAAAATGCTGCTGTGCAGTGCCTGAGGGGAAATAGACTGACCTCACTCTGTAATACAAGGTTGGTTCATTAAAATATCAGTGTGTGGAGGGATTTTTGGCAAAATTGAGCTTAAAGAGCAATTGCTCTCTCTTGAAGCTGTTGCACAAATGAAGGGGCAGAAATAGCATCAACAATTGCCCCATTAATAACTTAGAGACACGAGGAAACTGAGAAGTAAGTTCAGCATGTCTGCCAGTAGCCCTTTAGCATCATTTTACTTCCAGGTTTGGAGTCGATTGCACAGCAGCAGACATGTTGAGGACCCATGTGAACAATCTCAAGTCAGGTATTTAACGGGATAATCGAAAGATGGAATTTGGGGGAGTTTGAAGTTGCAGGCAAGCGAAGATGAATGGATTCAGGATGGCCAAAGGTTACACCCCACTTCAGTGATGCCTCTCTTGATGTACTGCTAGGGGCTGTGAGGAGCCGGAGAGAGATCCACTTCCCCAGCAGTGGGAGGAAGAAACCTACTGCTGACACTAAGAAGGTGTGACTGGAGGTGTCTCAGGAAGGAGCACTGTGCCACACTCCTAGCTTCAATGCAGAAGGGCTTTCATGACCTAACCTAGCCAAGACAGGTGAGCACAGTTGCATGTTCACCTACATCCTGTTATGCGCATCACCCCCTCACTCTGTCTTTTCAAGCCTACACCATCACATCGCTCTTCACACCCATTTACCTTGCACCTGCACCTATCCTTTTTCTATACACTTCCTCACATCCCCATCTATCCATTCACACTGCCACTCACCCACATCCTTATACAATTTCATGCCTTTCCTTTATAGTCACCCTCATCAAAAGCACTGTATCCATCAGATAACTCATGTCATTAGAGTCACTCATAGATCTGTTCTTTCCTCCGTTGCAGGAGAAGAGAGCACAGAACATGAGGGAGAGCGTGAACTGGAGATGAGTCTTCACAGATCACACAGTTTGCAATTGCAGAGGAGGAAGTGCTGGAGATCAGTGGTGATTCAGCATCCCTGGACATCTAAGATGGGGAAATTGGGGTCTCCCTGCCACCTGGTGACACAATTAAATATCAGCGGCCCACATGTCATAAAACACTCAGTCATGCTGACTTGGTTTCAGCAGCAAGTGAGATATGGTCATCTTCATAATGATAGATTGCCACATTCTTACCTTGCCAGAGCTAATTCATAGCTTTTGTTTCCGCCACCTGTCCCTATATTTCCCTACCACCTACCTATACTAGTGACAATTTATAATGGCCAATTTACCTATCAACCTGCAAGTCTTTTGGCTTGTGGGAGGAAACCGGAGCACCCGGAGGAAACCCACGCAGACACAGGGAGAACTTGCAAACTCCATACAGGCAGTACCCGGAATCGAACCCGGGTCCCTGGAGCTGTGAGGCTGCGGTGCTAACCACTGCGCCACTGTGCCGCCACTCAAAAAATCCACACTGACCTTGCAAACTATCGCCCATCTCCAACCTCCCTTTCTTCTCCAAAATCCTTGAAAATACTGTCGCCTTTCAAATCCCTGCCCACTTTTCTCAGAACTTCATGTTTGAATCCTGCCAATCTGGTTTTTGCCCATGCTACAGTACTGAAATGGCTGACATCAAACTCACAAATGGCATCCTATGTTACTGTAACCATGGTAAACTTTCTCTCCTCATCCTTCTCAACCTATCTACAGGTGTATCATAACCTTCACCCCCCACCCCCCACCACCCAATAAAAGCCACTTTCCTTTTTCCCTCCTCTATCTGTTTCTTGTGTGTGCATGCGAGCGAATGCATGAGTGGATGCGTTGTGACAATTTAGGGATAAGGCGTACTGATCAATAAACAATTGGTTTTCTGGTTTTAAAACCTACAAGAAAACCTGTAGCTGTCTGTTTATTTGAAAATTAAAACACCAAAGGGCTAAACTCTAGTACAAATACACTTGCTGCGGTCAGGTGGGAAGTTGAACAATGGGAACCACCCATGTCACACCACGTGGTCGTAACACATATTTTGAAGTCATAACAGACAGTATACAAAGGTATTGCAATAGATGTAATTTAGCTAGATTCTCAAAAGGTTTTGATAATGGTGCAACTCCAATAGCCAGCAAGGCTCCTGCTGTTTACTTAGCTTAAGACATGTGAATTCCAGTAAGTGTTTGTTTTTGAACAAAGTCCCAAGTGTCCTTCCAGTGACCCTTTAAAAAAACAAGCCCAGTATCTCCTCAGGTATTTTCCACAATCTTTTAAATACAAGTCCTCAAAAATATTAATAATGGAAGCACATTCATGACAGTAAAGAGATCAAAATTGTACACAGTACTCCAGATGTGGTCTCACCAAAGCTCTGTGCAATTACAACAAAACTTCCTCCCTCTTGTACTCCAACCTCCTTGCAATAAATGCCAACATACCATTTGTTTTTCTAATTGCTTGCTGTACCTGCTTGCTAACTTTGTGTTTCTTGTACAAGGACACAAAAATCCCTCTCAACGTTTAATAGTTTCACACCATTAAAAAAAAATGTTCTTCTATTGTTCCAAAGTGAATAACCTCACATTTCACATTTCCCCATATAATACTCCATCTGCCACCCTCTTGCCCACTCACCTAACCTACCTATATCCCTTTGCAGACTCTGTGCCATCCTCACAACTCACTTTCCCACCTAGCACTGTATCATCAGCAAACTTGGATAAATTATGCTTGGTCCCTTCATCTAAGTCATTCATATAGATTGTAAATAGCAGAAGCCCCAGCACATATCCTTGAAGTACCCCATTAGTAACATCCTGTCAACCTGAAAATGACCCATTTATTCCTATTATACTTTCTGTCCTTTAACCAATCCTCTATACATGCTAATCTATTATCCCCAACCCAATGAGTGCTTATCATGTGCAAGAACCTTTTGAGTGGCACCTTATCAAAGACATTTTGAAAATTCAAATATACTACATCTACTGGTTCTCCTTTATCTACCCTGCTCAATAATTTCTCAAAATTCTCTAATAGATTTGTCAAACAAGATTTCCCTTTCACAAACCCGTGTTGACTCTGCCTAATCATATTATGATTTTCTAAGTGCCGTTTACCACTTCCTTAATAATGGATTCCAGCATTTTCCCAATGACTGATGCCAGGCTAACTGTTTTATGTTTTCTCTCTCTCCTTTTTTAGTGATAGAAATGTTACATTTGCTTCCTTCCAATTCACTGGGACCATACTGAATATAAGGAATTTTGGAAGATCACAAACAGTGCATCTTTCCAGCCACCTCTTTTAGAACTCTAGGATGTAGGCTGTCTGGCCCAGGAGATTTTTCACTTTCAGTCCCATTAATTTCTCCTGCACTTTTTCTTTATTAAAATTCCTTCCTCATTAGTTGGTTCCCTCTTGGTTCTTGAATGCTTTTTGTATCTTCTACCATGAAAACACATACAAAATATTTGTTTCATGTCTCTCCCATTTAATTACTCCATTTTATAATTTCTTCTGTTTCAGTCTCTAAGGGAATCATGTTTACTTTCACTATTCTCAACATTTTACATACTTGAATAACCTCTTATAATATTTTATATTTCTGGTAAGTTTACTCTTATTCTACTTTTTCCGATCAATTTTTGGTCATCTTTTGCTGGTAGCTAAAACACTCCCAATCCTCAGGCCAACTGCTCATATTGGCAATATTAATAAGCCCCTTTTAAAATCTAATACCATCCTTAATCTCTTTGGTTAGTCACCAATTGATCTCTTTTCCTATGGAGTTTTTATTTCTCAATGGAATGTAGATTCATTGAGAATTATGAAATGGTACATTAAATGTTTGCCATTGCTCATCTACTGTCATATCTTTTCATCTAATTTCCGGTTATACCTTTGCCAACTCACCCCTCATACTTCTGTAATTGGCCTTATTTAAGTTCATTTCTCTAATTTTGGACTTATATCACTCTCAAACTCAATGTGAAATTCCATCATTTTATGATCACTCTTTCCCAGAGTATCCCTTGCTAGAGATTACTAATTAACCCTGTCTCATTACACAAAACAAAATCTAAAATAGCTTCTTCCCTGGTTGGTTCCACAATATATGTCTCTAGGAAACTGTCATGAACATATTCAACAAACTTGTCTTTCAAACTACTTTTGAGGTTTTCATTTTAGTTTCAACCTAGCTCCTCAAGCTTCCTCAGCAGATCCCCATTCCTCATTCTACCTATGTCATTGGACAACTGGATGCTCCCCCTCCAAGTTCTTCTTCAGCTACAAGGAGATGTCTTTAACCCTGGTACCGGGCAGGCAACATAACCTTCAGAACTCCTGGTCACCGCTGCTGAGAACAGTATCTATCCTCCTAACTATGCTGTACCTTATCACTACTGCATTCCTTTTCACTCCCTCCACTTGAATGGCCTCCTGTACCACAGTGCCATTATCAGTTTGCTCAGCCACCCTGCAGACTTTGCCCTCATCCATAAAGGCAACAAGAACCTCTGACTTGTTGGATCAGGGCAAAGGCCAAGGTTCCTGCCTGACTCACAGTCACACCATCCTGTTCATGGACACTAAGCAGACCTGTACCACTTCCTCACCTAAGGGGTGTGACTTCTTCCTGGATCAAAGTGTCCAGGTAATTCTCCCCCATCCCTGAAGCACCACAATATCTGCACCTCAGGCTCCAGCTCAACAATTCTGAGCTGAAGATCCTCAAAATGCACACACTTACTGCAGAGGTGGTTGCCCAGAATGACAATGCTCTCCACAAACTGCAGTTGCAGTACACCATCTGCACTGCCATCCCTATATAACCTTGGTTTATACATTTAAGCAATTAGTCAATGTATTTAATCAACTTAGCTTATAGTTTTTAGTTTTTTAACTAATTACTTGATCTAGTTTAAGACACAGGTAGATTAAATTAAATATTTACCTGCAACACAGACCACTACAAGTACTAAACACAAACTCCACTTGGAACAAAGTCCCAATTTATACGCTCGATTTACAACCACTCTGTGCATCAGAAAATATTGTTTACTTTTATACTCCTTAGCTGTACCCAAGTTCAAGTGCGAACTCAGCTTCCAGCTCACTGTAATTAGCATCTGTTCAGGCAATCACTTACAGCTAATTGATAGATTACTGCCACTGCCAGGTAGTTTCTGTTAACTAACTCTTCTCTTCTCCTGCCCTCCCTTCTCCTGCCCTCCCTTCTCCTGCCCTCCCTTCTCCTCTCCATCTTTCTGCTTTCACCACCACCCCCCCCCCCTTCTCCTCAGCTTTCCATTCAGTATGCCCACCTACAAAGTGCATGTTGAGAAATGGAAGAGTTTGAAGGCCGATTTAAGCGTCACAGTCTGGACCTCTTCAAATGTGATACAAAGAAATATTAACATAACAGACCTGGCTACAGCTCAGCATTGGTCTGAAACTGTGGACCGACAACCATCAATATTTAGTTGCAGCAGAAGCTGGATCTGATTTACTGCCCATCTCAAGGCTCCCTCCTGTACTGTGAGGCCATGTTCGTGCTTCCACGTTTCATACTGCATGTCAGTACAATATCTGTCCTTGAGGCCTTTAATAGGCAGACTTGATAGTGACAAAAAAAATATATAAAAACAACAGATGGATTCCGATTGACTTGTTTGATGAATTATTTCTCCGAAGAATCTGCTAAGGCAGAAGGTTACAATGGTGAATTCAATGGTTCACCAATTTGCACACACTGCTGTGCTACAGTGGGAGGGAAACAGACATTGTCTGAGGGAAAAAAGAAAGGCATTGAACAGACAAAGCTTCTACACAAATGAGGACAGCACTATTGAAAGAAGTTCTCAATCAGAGTGCCTTTGTACTCTTCTATACACGACAGCACATCTGACAATGGGCAAATTCTCTGTAGAATACTGCCTACAGCGAGGGTAAGATGTGTTAACGTCAAGAGTTTCATGGTGCTTTTTTTGCTAAATTTATTTAACTTTTTAAAAAGGAAAGTTTGCGGAGAGTCCACCTATCACTGGAGTAAGCACTGACTGAAACTCAGCCTTGGATTGCATCCAGTTTAGCAACTCCTTACATGCGGATTGTGTGGGTTTGTTGGACTTTCAGATGTGCCTTTCCCAAGTGATTCTGATCAGATATCTGCACTATACCAAGACCACCTATTTCCACCTTCATAACAACGCCTGACTTCACCCCTGCCTCAGTTCATCCGCCGCTGAAGCTCCCATCCATGCTTTTGTTACCTCTCGACTTGCCTATTCCAATGCACTCCTGGCCGGCTTCCCACATTCTGCCCTTCGTAAACTGGGGTTATTCAAAACTCTGTTTCCCATTTTCCATCTCACACCAAGTCCCGTTCACCCATCATCACTGAGCTCACTGACCTGCACTGGCTCCCGGATAAACAACACCTTGATTTTAAAATTCTCATTTTTGTTTTCAAATCATTGGAACACTGGAACAGGGTTAGGTCATTTAGCCCCTCAATGAGATCATGGCAGATATGTGACCTAACTCGACATATCTGCCTTTGCTCCATATCCCTTAACAAAAATCTATCAATCTCAGATTTAAAATCAACAAAAATCTATCAATCTCAGATTTAAAATTAACAATTGATCTAGCTCCAATTGCTGTTTGCAGAAGAAAGTTCCAAATTGCTACCACCCCTTGTGTGTCGTAGTGTTTCTTAATTTCACTCCTGAAAAGTTAGGCTCTAATTTTTATGCTCCTTGTCCTAGACTCCCCAACCAGTAGAAATAGTCTCTCTCTATCTATCCTATCTGTTCCCCTTAATATCTTGAAATCCCTCTATGGCCTCTCTCCTCCCTATCTCTGTAACCTCCTCCAGTCCTACAAAGGCGTTGTCTAATGAAGAAAGATTGAGCAGGTTGAGCCTATACTCAATGGAGTTTAGAAGAATAGAGGTGATCTTATTGAAACATTAGATTCTGAGGGGGCTTGACAGCATAGATGCTGTTTCCCCTCGTGGGGGAATCTAGCACGAGGGGCACAGTTTCAAGTAAGGAGTCTCCCTTTTAAGGCGGAGATGAAGAGGAATTTCTGCTCTCAGAGGGTTGTTAATCTTTGGAATTCTCTATTTCAGAGAAGAGTGGAGGCTGGGTCATTGAATTATACTCAAGGTTGAGTTAGACAGATTTTTGATTTACAAGGGAGTCAAGGGTTACGGCGGGGTGGGCAGGGCAGGCAGGAAAATGGAGTTAAGGCCACAATCAGATCAGCCATGATCTTATTGAATGGCAGAATAGACTCGAGGGGATGAATGGCTACCATATGCTGCTATTTCTTATGATCTTATGTTCAAACCTCCAAGATCTCTACATTGCTTCAATTCTGGCCTTTTGAGCATCCCTGATTTTAATCACTCCATCATTTGCAGCCATGCCTTCAGCTGTCTGGGTCCTAAGCTCTGGAATTCTCTCCATGAATCTCTCCACCTCTCTCACTCTCTTTCCTCCTTTCAGATACTCAGATTGAACAATTTATTGATCATCTAGCCTAATATCTCCTTATGTGGCCCAGTGATAAATTTTGTTGGCGAATACTCCTGTGAAATGCCTTGAGACATTTTACTACATTAAAAGTGCTATATAAATGCAAGTAGTAGTTGTTGTAGTAAAAAGAAACTGAATTTACCTGTTAGGCTCATGATTGTCTGTTCTGTCTAATATGTTTGATGGAACAATGTAGGCGGAGGTTTACTCTATATTGCAACTGTGCGGTACTTGCCCCGCAACTGTTTTGAGACACAGGCCGGAACTTTTCATTGGGTGGGAGGCCCCGTCCACCGGCCGAAAAGTCGGTGGTGAGCCCGCCTCCGCTGAGCCTGGGGAGCCAGACCAGGATTTTTCACTCCCCAGACCTTTAATTGGTCGTGGGCAAAACTTCCACCTTCTTGAGGCAGGAAGTCCCACCTAATGGAGCTGCTGGTCAATCAACAGGCCGGCAGCTTAGTCCCTGCAGCGCCACCAGGAGCGGTGGCCACTGCTGGGACTACACCCAGCCATTGCAAGATGATGAAGGACAGCTCCAGAAAAAAGGTAAGTATTTAGGGCCTCGCCGGGGACAATCGGTCGGGCCCTGGTGAAGCAAGGGGGGGTCGGTTAGGGGGGCGGGGGGAGTGTTGTGCTATGAGGGTGGTTGGGACTTCTGGGGAACCCTCTGTGGGGCATAGGGTGCCCGGTGAGGAGGCCCCCCCACAGTCTGCAAGAAGGCTGCCTGGTTTCATCAGGCGGGCTTTTTGAGACCTCAGCCACCTGCTAGCCAAGGGTAAAATACCTGGTGGCAGCAGGCGGAGGCCCTCAAGTGCCAGTTAATCGGCCAGTTAGGGGCCTTGATTGGCCTGGGGCGGCGGGCTGTTTCTCGCCGCTGCCCCATGTAAATTGGCAACGGGGGCAGGAGAGGTTCGGGAAGGGGTGCCCCCACCGCCTTCCACTCAAATTTATGCCCCCCCCGCCCCCGCCCGTTCGTTTGGGGGGCATGAAATTCGGCCACAGTGTAGAGCTTTACTCTGTATCTAACCCGTGCTGTACCATCTCTGGGAGTGTTTGATGGGAACGTGGGAGAGTATGTGCTTCGAAGAGGCATTACTGACTATTTTAGTGTCAGAAATATTTTCTTGACGGATTCATCACATTGCATTGACAGAATCTCATTAAACCAAGTATTTCCGGTTTAGCAGGTGGAATTGGCTGCGAAAACTGTGTGCTGTCTTAGTATTTGAGCTGTAGATACCTCACTGCTAACCTACCCAATATCAATTTATGGTTGGGTTGCTTTGAAATATTAAATATATTTCACATAATTAAATAAAACACCTTGTCTTGGGGCTGATACAGCCTACATCTTATTTAGCTGGAAAATGCTTGTCAGTTGGAATCTGTTGTATCAGGTGTGCAGATGCACTCTCTGAATCACCTCATATAATCTCTCTTCCATTGTTATGCTGTTAAAATTTTGCAGCTGCTGCAAGTGAAGCTGTGAACTTGTAACTGGAGATTGGGAACGTCAGCTGTGGGAATGGGCTTGAACAGGAATTTTCCCATTCCAGAGCATATTTCATTAGTACTCCAATCTTATCGCTCCACCAACCCCAAACTTTGTGCCCATGGAACTGCCCCTTCGCCTCGTTTCTTGAAAGAACTCCTCACTCTATCTCTCTTTCTCTCTTCATCCCACTCCTTCCCCACCTCTAATCTAATATCCAGCCCTCTCTCTGTATATCGGTGTTTCTCTGTGCCCTTGGAGGGCTTTTAATTTGGAAGAGCATATGGGTAGGTTAAATCCAGCAAAATGCGAGTGTCTCAGGAAAGCCGGCTTCACTTACTGACTTCCACATATAACACGGGAGCATTTGGCTGGTTGTGCACATCCCCTCAGGAGAGTTGGGTTGCCTAATAACATTTAGTAATCACTCTGTTGGAGTGATATTTCAAAAGAGTTTTAAGTTTAGTGTTGTATCCATGAGTTTCCCAGGTTTCCTGAAACTTGCCATTAAAAGCAAGGCAAGAACGCAACAGTAATTAAGAGGGCTAATTAAAAATCATGGAAATAGTGCAATACTTAGTACTCAAAACTGGTTTCTTAGCCACTAGTGGGAAAGGATTTGTTCACAGTACTTCTTCTGAGAGTTTACTTTCTACACTTTGGAAGTTTCCTGAATCACGTCAGGATGGGTGGTGCTTTCGCTGCCTTATATTGGACTTTGGACGAGGAACAATATGACGAGAAAGAGTAGCAGCAGCAGCAGCACTTTACTGTTGTTAGACCAGCAGCTCACGGGAGGCATTACCCTTGACACAAGGTATACAGGCAGAGGCTACGTTTCCTTGATATGCCTGAACAGCAGAGATTCAGGAGGTTCAGGTTGTCACATCAGTGGCAAGCATCTGCAGCCTCCCAGAAGACCTGTTCCTTACTGGACCTGGTGGCCATGTGTTACCAGCGGCTGGCAGAGTGACCACTCCCTCAACTTTTTTGCCTGCGATCCTGCCAGGATTCTGCCATAGAGATATGCAGGATTTCCCAGTCGGTGACCCGCAAATGCATAAGACAGGTCACTGGCAGCTTATTTACCAAGGCCAACAATCACATGACTTTCGCCTGCAATGATGCCAGTCAGAATGAGTGGGTGTTTGGGTTTTCTGGCTGGCATCCCACAGGTGCAGGGCACCATCGAGTATATACATAAGGCAATGGCAATCCATGTGTCTCCAGATGAACCAATGGTATTCATCAACCACAAGGGCTTTCACTCCATCAATGTGCAGTTGGTGTGCAGCCACAAAAAGATTCTTCTGCAGGTGTGCACCAGATTCCTGGGGAGCTGCTACAATGCATTCATACTGTGGTAGCCCAGGCTCCTTGACATCTTTGAACTTGTAAACATACTTAAGGGGTGGCTGCTGGGAGACAAGGGATAGCCACTTCAAACTTGGCTGATAATACCCATCAGAAACCAATTCAATGATGCCCAACAGCTCTACAAGGAATGCCATATTAGATGTGTGTTTGAATAAGTCATTAGCATGACGAAGATGCGCTTCGGGTGTCTAGACAGATCTGGAGATGCCCTTGAGTACACACCAGCCAGAGTCCCAAGAATGGTGGTGCACTGCAGTGTGCCTGCAGGAGGAACAAGGTGCAGAGCACAGATCATCCGCAGACAATTCTGAAGCAAAGGAGGAAGACGATGAGGGTAATGTAGCACCAGCTGCTAACAATGCCACCCAGGGATCCAGAAATGCCCTTATGAATGCAAGGCACACAAGTGATCCAAACTAATAAAATTTAAGTGATTCTACTAAAGAACGGAAAGTTCACAGCATAAGTTTCTTGGAGAGCGATGTGCATACTCTGTCTCTCCCTCTGTATCTGTCTCTCTCCCTCTGCATCTCAGCCTCTCTTTCTATATCTTAGCCTCTATTTCTGGATCTCAGTCATGCTTTGCCTCTCTGTATCTCTCTCTATATCTGTTTCTCTTTGTCTTTTAGCATCTCTCCATATTTCTGTCTGTATCCCTCTTTCTGTATCGCAGTCTGTCTCTCTCTGTATCTCTCTCTATATTTCAATCCCTCTTTCTCTGTAGCTCAGTCTCTGTGTGTGTGGTTTATTTTACCCCAGGGTGGGAATGCTTTGTGGGGCAGACTGGGATGGGAGTCTGAAACAGACAGTGCATCCAGAAGTGGGGAAAGAAGCAAGGCCTTGTCAAGTGGGCATCGGCATATCGAAGTAGAAAAGAGGAATAAGGTGCATAAAGGGGAGAGAGTGTTTGATAGTACTAGAGAAGGGAATAGTACCATATCATATAGGATCAAACTAAGAAGGACTTCTAGGAATACAAAGACAGGTTTACAATGCATGTATGTAAATGCACAAAGTGTGGTAAATAAAGTTGGTGAGCTACAATATGAGGTAGTGGCAATAATGGTAACATGGCTTAAAAATGGTGAGGACTGGGCACTTAATATTCAAGGATATAAAGTTTTCAAAAAAGATAGAGAAGGAAAAAAGGAGGTGGGGTGGCTGTACTGATCAGGGAAGACATTGTGGTATTGGAAAGAATGGATGTTCTTGAGGAGGCAATGACAAAATCCATTTGGTTAGAGTTGAGAAGCAAAAAGGGGATGATCCTGGTATTCGGGGTGTTCAATTGGCCTCCAAATAGTACGAGATAGAGGAGCAAATCAGCAGGGAAATCACAGAGATGTGCAAGAACAAAAGAATTGTGATATTGGGGGACATTTATTACCCAAATATCGATTGGGATAATGTAAGAGTAAAGGGAAAGGGAAGGGGAGGAATTTCTGAAATGTGTTCAGGAGAGCATCATTGATCAGTATGTTCTTGGCCCAACTAGAAAGGAGGCATTGCTGGAACTGGTGCTGGGAAATGAGGTGGGCCAAGTGAACCTAGTGTCTGTGGGGAACACTTGGGGAAGAGTGATCATTGTATCATATGGTTCGGCTAGTAATGGAGAAGTGCAAGGAAAACTCTAAAGTAGAACATTTAAATTGGAAAAGGGCTAATTTCAATGGCTTGACATGGGATCTAGCCAGGGTAAAATGGAACCAAAGACTGACAGGAAAATCTGAAATGGAAAAATGGGTGATCTTTAAGGAAGAGATGTTTCAGTTACAGGTTATCCACTTTGGTAGGAAAACAGAAATACACAGCGTATTTCTCAAATGGTGAGAGGCTGGGAAGTGTTGAATTTCAAAGGGACTAGTGTGTCCTTGTTCCTGAGTCACTGAAAGCTAACATGCAAGTACAGCAAGCAATTAAGAAGGCAAATGGTATGTTGGCCTTCATTACAAGAGGATTTGAGTATAGGAGTAAAGATGTCTTACTGTAATTATATAGAACCTTAGTGAGACCACACCTGGAGTATTGTGTGCAGTTTTGGTCTCCTTACCTTGGGAAAGATATACTTGCAATAAAGGTTCACGAAAATACTTCCTGGGATGGAGGGATTATCCTATGAGGAAAGATTAAATAGACTGGCCCTTTATTCTCTGGAATTTAGAAGAATGAGAGGTGATCTCATTCAAACATACAAAATGCTTATAATGCTGGGGAGTCCAGAACCATGGGAAACAATCTCAGCATAAGGGGCAGGCCATTTAAGACTGAGATGAGGAGGAATTTCTTCACTCAGAGAGTGTTGAATCTTTGGAATTCTCTGCCCAGAGGGCTGTGGAGGTTCAGTCATCGAGTATGTTCAAGACTGAGATTGATAGATTTCTACACATTAAAAAGATCAAGGGATACAGGGATAGTGGTGTTGAAGTAGAAGATCAGCCATTGTTAAATTCCAGAAAGTTTGTTATGGAAGGATAATGCTGGAGCCGATGTTTACTCGGTTTCACATTTATTGTGCAGAGTAAAAGGAATATAAAAATGTAGCTCCTCACTCAAACCCTCCACCAGTTTCAGTGAGTGTCTGCTTATAAGTGTTCAAGTAAGACTCCAATTAACACCCTTCATCTGCATATAATCAAACTATTGACACACAATTAACAGATTGACAGCAATGATCTCATTGAATGATGAAGCAAGCTCGAAGGGCTGAATGACCTGCTCTTACTCCTTTTTTTATGTTCTTATGTAACTGACACTTGGAGAGGTTTGAGCTAATTAAGGAGAGCCAGCACAGATTTGTGAAAGGCAGATCATGCTTGACTAATCTAATTGAATTTTTTTGATAAAGTAACAGAGAAGGTTGAGGAAGGGAATGCAACAGATGTTGTCTATTTAGATTATAAGAAAGCATTTGACAAAGTACCAAATCAAAGGCTGGTTAACAACATTGATGCTCATGGAATAGCAGGGTCAGTGTCAGCTTGGATAAAAAAAAATTGACTCAAGGACAATAAACAGCAAGTCATAGTAAATGGTATTTTTGAGACTGGAAGCTGGTAGACAGTGGTGTTCCCCAAGGGTCAGTGTTAGGACCACTGCTTTTTTTGATAATTGGAATAGAAAGTAACGTTTGCAAATTTGTCAATGATACCAAACCTGGAGGAATGTTGAACATTGAGGATGATACCAATCAACTGCAACAGGACATAGATAGGCTCGCAGAACGGACAGACAAGTGGCAAATGGTAGAAGGGATGGGAGGAGGTCATATCAACTAAATGAAACAGTTCTATAGAGTGTGCAAGGCCAGAGGAACCTAGGGGTGCATGTACATCGATCTTTGAAGGTGGCAGGACATATTGAGAGAGTTGTTAGCAAAGCTTGGGCTTCATAAATAGAGATATTGAGTACAAAATAAGGGAGGTTATGCTGAACCTTTATAAAGCTCTGGTTAGGCCATAACAAGAGTATTGCATCCTGTTCTGGTCACCAAACTTTAAGAAGAATGTGAGGGTTCTTGAGAAGGTGCAGAGGAGATTTACCTGAATGGCTCCAAAAATGAGGGATTTTAGCTGCAAGGTTAGGTTTGAGAAGCTGGGGTTGTTCTTCTTGGAGCAAAGGCAATTGCTGGGAGATTTGATAGAGGTGTACATGAGTATGACAGGTTTGGATAGGGTAGACAAAGAAAAACTGTTCCCATTAGCTTGTTAGAGAAACTTCCAAGTCTGTTTGTGAAGAAGACACTGAGACTAGGATGCATTGGTGGAGACTGTTTATTGCTGCCACAGAGCTTACTTCTCCACTCCTAACAACACCCAGCCAGTGCTGGCTGGCTCTTCTTTATTTATACATCTGAGTACAATTAACTAAACAACACCCAACACCTGTTCACCCCACTACCTTCAACTACTAGGTATCCAACATCCAATATCAGAACTTATTAGACACCAACAAATTCCCCTCTTTTCTTTAAATTAAATATATATATATAAAAGGAAAAAGAAGAGACAAAATAATGATACATTATTATACCATCAACCTTCAACAGCACCAGCCATTAACATACTGTATATTCCCCCTTTTTAACAAAAAAACCTTGTTTAAAGAATTACAAAGCGATCTTAACATAAAAAATGTCCACATTTTCCTAACTCATCATAACACAAGACGGCCCTCTTTGAGGAGATCCAACAATTTCTTTGAGCAAGCACCTCTCTTCGTAAAACAATCTGACAATTGATGACTTGCACCAACCCATTTTATTTTGGAAATTTCTTTTCTTTGCAACATTTCTTTTATACTCACGCAATCAATCCTCAACCTCTTTTCCGTGACACTTTTTGTCGAATGGACATTGTCCCAGAGAGAATGATTATCCAAAGAGCATTCGATAGGGATCTGTGCTGGGGCCTCAACTTTTTACAATTTATATAAATGACATAGATGAAGGGACCAAAGGTATGGTTGCTAAATTTGCTAATGACATAAAGATAGTTTGGAAAGTAACTTGTAAAGAGGACATAAGGAAGCTACAAAGGGATATAGATAGGTTAAATGAGTGGGTAAAGACCTGGTAAATAGAGTATAATGTGGGAAAGTGTGAAATTGTCCACTTTGGCAGGAAGAATAAAAAAGAAGCTTA
Organism: Heterodontus francisci; assembly: GCF_036365525.1. Classification (NCBI taxonomy): domain Eukaryota; kingdom Metazoa; phylum Chordata; class Chondrichthyes; order Heterodontiformes; family Heterodontidae; genus Heterodontus; species Heterodontus francisci. The sequence goes on from NC_090394.1 coordinate 42,216,137, forward strand.
TTATCTAAATGGTGAGAGATTGCAGAGCTCTGAGATGCAGAGGGATCTGGTTGTCCTCGTGCATGAATCACAAAAGGGTAGTATTCAGGTACAGCACATAATTAGGAAAGTGAATAGAATGTTACCGTTTATCGCGAGGGGAATTGAATACAAAAGTAGGAAGGTTATGCTTCAGCTATGCAGGGCATTGGCGAGACCACATCTGGAGTACTGTGTACAGTATTGGTCTCCTTATTTAAGGAAGGATGTAAATGCGTTGGAGACAGTACAGAGAAGGTTTACTAGACTAATACGTGGAATGGATTGGCTGTCTTACGAGGAAAGATTGGGCAGGTTAGGCTTGTATTTGTTGGAATTTAGAAAAGTAAGAGGCAACATGATTGAAAGATATAAGATCCTGAGGGGTCTTGACAGGGTGGATGTGGAAAGGATGTTTCCCCTTCTGGGAGAATCCCGAACTAGGGGGTCACTGTTTAAAAATAAGGGGTCGCCCATTTAAGACAGAGATGAGGAGAAATTGTTTCTCTCAGAGGGTCCTGAGTTTTTGAATTTTCTTCCTCAAAAGGCAGTGGAAGCAAAGTCTTTGAATATTTTTAACGCAAAGGTAGATAGATTCTTGATAAGCAAGGGGGTGGAAGGTTATCGGGGGTAGGTGGAAATGTGGAGTAATCAATTCAGCCATGAACTTATTGAATAGCGGAGCAGGCTCGAGGGGTCAAGTGGTGTACTAGTGCTCCTAATTCGTATGTTTGTATGATAGGAAAATTGTTCTCCGATTTCCCTTCCTATAAGAGTTCCTTTAAAATATTCGATAAATACATACCCATATCTATCACGCCTATCAGGGCAAATGTCTCAGCAGCTAAGCTGCTTTTAACTATCCTCTTTATTTTCTTCGATTCCCAGGCTAATGGACAATATTTATCATTTCTTCGCACCAAAAATATAATGAACCCTGCTGTGCTCGAATAACCATCGGGAAGATTAGCGTGTGAGGCGTCACTAAAAATTAGTAATTTCATTTCTTCTGGGTCACCCAAGGCTGGAAACTTGAGTGTACATTTATCAAAACTCAATCTCTTCAATGTCTTATTTGCTTTCAACACTCCCCCAACAGTAGCATGTTTCAGCATGATGCTCAATTCTAACACATCATAGCAAGCATCCGGCCTAGTTTGTGGGCACGACCACTTTAATTGCCCGATTTAGCTCCTTAACTGTTCTAGTTCTTCCTTGGTGGCAGAGTCTTCCTTTTGTGAGGATCTGGCCTGATTTATTGGGATCCTATTAACATTCTCTAGGTGAGACTGTTGATTTCTGGTTGCTCCCAACTTTGCCTAATATTCAACCCTATATATTTAAAAACTCCAGAAGCCTGACTTCCAACTTTTAATTCCTGTAGAATTGTATCTGCCACAAATTTCTCAAATGCCGCAGATCCTCCCCACAGAAAATCGTCTACATGCATCATGAAAATGTCTGCTAGTTTTTCTTCATAGTACCAATAAAACATTGCCGGATCCTCTTTTAGTTGAATACAACCAACTTTTAGTAGGATGGATCTAACTGAAAATTAACACACCCTGGATGCATCGTTTTGCCCATAAACACACTTGTTTAGCTTCCCCTCTATAATTTCCCCTCTATACCTCCAGTTTCTCTCGGTGGCTTTAAAAATACTTCCCTTTGAAATTTCTCCCCCTGCAAAAATGCTGCTTTGATGTCAATTGATTTACATTCCCATGCGTGTATCGCTAAAAGTGCTAGGAAAATCCTCAAACTTGCTTTTCTTGCTGTTGGGGAGTCCACTCTAACTTTATGGTCACCTAGTCATTCCTCAAATCCCCGAGCTACAAGTCTGGCCTTAGCTTTATATGTACCATCGGGAAGTACCTTCTCTGTACAGATCCATCTATGAGACAATGCTGGTTGTCCTCTATCTGGCACCTCCGTGTATACGCCAAACTCTCTCCAACTGTCAAGCTCTTTTTATTTTGCATCCTTTATCAACTTACCATCTAACTTGTTAGTAGTGTCATGCAGGCCCCCCACCTGCCAAGAATAAAACATTAATTTTGCCACATGAACATTGATTTTTAAACTGTTACTGGAGTAAAGAAAGAACTTGATTTAAAAAAAAACAGACCCTTGACTGGAAAAATGTTTGCATAGTAACAGATAGTACCTGGAAAGGACAACGGGGCCACTCCCTGCTCCAATTTAATCCATAAGGGACTTTTGAATACCAGACGTTGAAGGTGGAGAGGCTAGCATTCCAGGTTAACTGCTAAGATGGCCGAATACACAAACATGACTAACTGACTGTTGGAATTTTTTGAATTTGAACTTGCAACAGAGTTTTAAAAACTCAAAACTGTTTAATTCTGGACTGGAAAAGACTTCTGGTGGCTGGCTTGCTGCTGCCTCTCTCCTGTCTGCTCATCTCTTTCTCACCAGCTTTGGAATCCACTGAAGACACAGGAATCCCAAGAGAGAAAAGTCTCCTACAGTGAACAAGGTTTAAGAAGAATACTGGGCCCCAACGAAAAGCACCAATTACCTACAAGCAAGAACGACCTACAAAAGGACTACATTGAGCTTGAAGCACAGTAACAAGAAATTCTTCTGATATTGCCTCAAACCTCTGTACTTTATTTTTTCTAATGCTCTTTTCTGCCTCTGTTTGTATGTGTGTATCACATATGCATGCTAGCGTGGGGCGTGGCATGTATCCGTAGGCGTTAACTGAATTAGAGTTTAAGTTTAAGTTTTGATAAATTTCACTTTTCTTCTTTAAACCTGTTTGTGCTCATTTCTTTGCCTTATAATTGGAAAGCAGTGAACAAGGATTCACCAAGGGGGAGCTCAAAACACAGTATGTTTAAAAGTAAACCCTGTTACAATAAGACCAGGTGAAGGCTGAGAAAGATCCCTAGACACCTTTCTCATCTGGTGATAGCAGTAGCCACTAGAGCTTCTCTATCGTAAGGGCTCCTACTTCTTGTCGCGCTGCTCGCCTGCTCTCTGGTTCTCGCTCTTGTGAAACTATGTCCCCTACTAGAGATCCTATCCCTTTCTGGACTGCTACTACTCCTACGATCAGACGTCCTTTCACAAGTTCGTGACCTTTTCCTTGAACTCTGATCATCTTCAGGCCCACTGTCTGAACTTACACTTCGTTTTCTGGCCTTCCGCATTTTCACTTCCTTCTTCCAATCGATAGGTATGATATCCTGTCCCTTGTCTTGCACATTCAGCCAAAGTCTGTATTTCCCTGTGGCCTTTCCTGCCTTTCCGATAATGCTGGCTTTCCTCCATTCACTAGCCCCTTCTAGCATATACGTCACTCTAGTTCCAACTTTAGGTAGTTGACTTTTAGGATAAATGGACTTATCTTGATTTTCACTATCACTTGCTCCACTCTTAGTTATCTCATTATATGCCACAATCTGTTTCTCGTAAAGGTCCAACATATGTGCGTGTGAAGTACATGGTGCATCATCAGTGTCCATTTTTTGTTCAGATTCTGTCAATGTTTTATCAGTGCCAATAAGCCGCGAGGAATGGACTGTAACAGTTGGGTTACCATGTTGCAAAATCACCATTTTGCCATCAGTGCCTATAACTTTTCCTGGGCCTCTCCATTCTTTCTGCCCTTCTCTTCTGTAATACGCCATATCCCCAGTATCAAAATTCTTTTCTGATGGCCTGATCTGATACCTTAAAGCTCTCTTGAATTTTTCTGGAACCTCTGCCTTAATAAATGCTCTTCGCCCTGCATGCACAGCATTCAAATGCTCCACAAATGAACGAATTGTAATAAAAACAAGAAATGCTGGAAATACTCAGCAGGTCTGTCAGCATCTGTGGAGAGAGAAGCAGAGTTAATGTTTCAGGTCAGTGACCCTTAATCAGATCCCAAACAGTGTAGGTGTGAGATCACAGCCCTGTTTCACACCACTCAGGATAGGAAAGGGGTCTGATGAGGCACTGCTATGCTGAATTGTGCCTTTCATATTGTTATGGAATGAGGTGATGATACTTAGTAGCTTTGGTGGACATCTGATCTTTGCTAGTAGTCTGAAGAGACCACGTCTGCTCACAAGGTCAAAGGCTTTGGTGAGATTTATGAAGGTAATCATTGTTCGCTGCATTTCTCCTGTAGCTGGTGAAGGGAGAACAGCATGTCAGTGGTGGATCTCTTTGCTCGAAAGCCGCACAGTGCCTCAGGGTAGACACATTCAGCCAGCTTCTGGAGTCTGTTTAAAATGACTCGAGCGAAGGCTTTCCCCACTATGCTGAGCAGAGAGATTCCATGGTAGTTGTTGCAGTCACTACGGTCACCCTTGTTCTTATAGAGGGTGATGACATTGGCATTGCGCATGTCCTGTGGTACTGCTCCCTCACCCCAGCACAGGCAAAGCAGTTCATAGCGTGCTGAGAGTATAGCAGGTTTCCACTGGCCAGAGAATCAATGGCATTACTGAGTGCCGATTTTGTTGGCTGTTCGTCCAGCTCATCCATGACTGGCAGAGACTGGGCTGCATTGAGGGCGGTATCAGTGCCATCATTTTCCCTGGAGTACATTTCTAGGTAGTGCTCCACCCAGCGGTCCATTTGCTTGCGTTAGTCAGTAATCGTTTCCCCTGATTTAGACTTGAGGGGGGCGATCTTCTTGATGGTTGGCCCAAAAGCTCTCTTAATGCCATCATATAGTCCTCTGATGTTTCTGGTGTCAGAGGCCAGCTGAATACGACTGCATAGGTGTTGCCAGTAATCATTTGCACAGCGCCTGGCTGTTCTTTGTGCAGTGCTTCTGGTGCTATGGATGTTAACTCGCTGGGGGCTTTCTTGTAGTTCGGCAGTGATGACTACACTAAATGTATTGAGGGTATCAGTGAAAAATGTGATATCTTTAAAATACAGGAAGATGCCATCGTGACCCAGAACTTCAGAACTCTGTCGTCAGCCTCAAATATGGGTCAGAAGCCCAAAATTTTGTCGCGCCGCTGGGGCTCCCAGCCACAGGCCGAAAATGCGAGGGGAACCCTGCCTTTTGGAGCCCCCAGAGTGATTTAATGGAGCTCTGGCCCTTAACTGGTGCCGGAATCCCCATCCCTTTAAGGACGGGAATCCCGCCTCCAAAAGCTGGCAGCCAATCAGAGAGCCGGCAAGAGCAGTGAGAGTGGTGGCCACTGCCGGTATTACAAGAGGCCCTGCACTGGAGCCCAGACCCAAGATAAGTGAGACGGGGTCACTGGGATCAGACCGGCAGGCCCTGGTGATGGGGGGGTGGTGGATGGGGCGGTTGAGGGTGTGCGTTTAGTGCAGGGGGTGAGGTGCTCATGTAGGTGGAGTGTTGCCCAGCGAGGGCCCTCCACGGGCCACAGATTGCCCATGGAGGAGGGCCCTCCTCAAGTCCGCAGGGAGGTTGCTTCATTTTATTGGGTGACCTCCACTACCACCAATCCCCCAACACCCCCCACCAGCCCCAGCCTGTTAAATCCCATTGGCAGCAAGAAGGGACCCTTAAGTGGCCAGTAATAGGCCATTTAATGGCCTCAACTGGCCTCTTGGCAGGAAGGTCATCATGAGCCTATCTCGCTGCTGATTAAATTCCGGTGCGACAGGAAGGTGACAGAAATCTCCGCATCCTGTCGCAATTCTATAGGCCCCCCTGCCTTCTAACCTGTCTCCAGAGGGCCCATTAAATTCAGTGTGGAAATGTGTGGAAACAGTCACTCATTGTGATTTTCCCTGAAGTGGCCAATTAAGGATGGCGGGCAGGCACTTGAAGCGGGAAAGCCAATTGCAGCAGCAGGTTGCGATGGCAGGTATGTGAGGGAGAAGGTACTTCAAAATGGAGGTGCCCTCTGTTCAACTATTTTAAATTTGAACTAAAGACTGGCTTTTGCAGCCAGGCCACCCTAGTTGGGGGGGAGGGGGGAGGACCAAGGCAGAGAGGTGGAACCTACAGGGTGGCCTGAGCTGCTGCTGCACCCAAGCAGGCAGGGAGGGCCTCTAGGCCTGCCCAGAGTACTGGCTCGCTAGTCGAACGCAAGGAGGCCACTTCCAGGCAGCTAAACTGGCCCTGTTGCCTGTGATAACCTGGCTGCTGACTGGAAAATCACATGGCCTCCTTTAATTGCCTTAAGTGGCTCTTAATGAGCCAGATCGACCACCCACCACATGCGGGCGGGTAGCTCTGCCGTCCCCCCATCACGCCTACACGAAAATGGCCTGGGGAGCAGAATGGAGCCAGAAAACCAGCAGACAGGCCAGCAACGCTATTTCTAGCGCCCACCCACCTCTGATCCTGGCCATGGCGGAGGCTAAAAATCAAGCTCAACATTTCAGGTCTGTGACCTTTCAACAGAACTGGACAAAATTCGAGTTGTTACAGGTTTACAGCAAGGTCAGAGGTAGTGAAAAGGGAGGGGTAGGGGGTGAAAAAGAACAAAAGGGAAGGTCTGCAGTAGGGTGGAAGACAGGAGAGATTAAATGACAAAAGCGATCATGGTGCAAGGAAAAATGGTGTGGTAATGGGACAAGTAAAGAAACAAAGGATGTGTCTAGAGGAGGTTTAAATGGGAAAAGCCAAACTATCACCAACTTCTCTCTCCACAGATGCTGCCAGACCTGCTGAGTATTTCCAGCATTTCTTGTTTTTATTTCAGATTTCCAGCATCCGTAGTAGTTTGCTTTTATTTCAGTGTTTAATTCACTGCCACTTCTCTTCCAGGAATGCCTACCTTGAAGAAGTTCTGCTCTTCTCTCTGACAGGATTTTCGTTTGTCTCTTTTACCTTGTTCACCTTCATTGCTTTCTATTTCCCTCCTGGTGTTTGATAAAGCATCTACCAAAACTCGTTTTCACAGCCACATCTCTTTCCTCAGTGACTGTCTCCGGCTCGGACTTATTCCACGTGGATTCCAACTGCAGTTTCACCCATCATATTTTGAATCCACCCAGGATTACAGGTATCTCCGAGAAATACAACGTTCCTCGGACTGCTGTTCTCGCCGTATCCTGAGATCCACACTCAGTGCTATGCGCCGCCACATGTACACACTGAACCTCTCTCTCCAGCAGCACCGCCTCACCTTATCTCAAAGCTGTTCTACTGCGCAGTTTCATTTCATCCTTCGTCTCATCCGACACATTAACAAAAAACTTTTTTTCTTCCTTTCAGGTGTCAAGGAACGCAAGTCTCAGCAGCTGATGGGGACGAATGCTCCTCCCGATCCTCCTTCCCCTTCACTTCCCTCTGACCGCACCCTTCTGATCTCACCCCTTGCCGTGTATTCACTATACCCTCTGACCTCCCCCTCTCTGATACTGGACGTTCTGTACTCAGCAAAGGTCTCAGTTTTATTCCCTGACGTCCCCACCTCAATGAATTTCGTGCTCGGCATGACGTTGAGCTCTTCTTCCGTCGCCTCCGCCTCTGGGCTCACTTCTTTAACCAGGAGTCCTCCCCTGGACCAGCAGACCCATTCATCCGCCTCCAGCATTCTCCATCTACCTGGACTCCTCTCCCTGGCCTCTTACCCGTTCTTGATCACTTCATTGAAAACTGTCGGCGAGACATTGGTCATCTCAATTTCACTGCCCCCCTCACTCACTCTAACCTGTCTCCCTCTGAACCTGAGGCACTCTGTTCTCTCAGGTCTAACCCCGACATGGTCATGAAACCTGCAGACAAGGGTGGTGCTGTTGTTGTATGGCGTACCGACCTCCACCTTGCGGAGGCTCAACGTCAACTCACAGACACTTCTTCCTACCTCCCGAACATCAGGCTACTGTCCACAGGACTGTCACTGACCTCATCTCCTCTGGAGATCTTCCCTCTACAGCTTCCAACCTCATAGTTCCATAACCCCGGACAGCCCGCTTCTACCTCTTTCCCAAAATCCACAAACAGGACTGTCCCGGCAGACCCATTGTGTCAGACTGCTCCTGCCCCATTGAACTTATTTCTTCCTATCTTGACTCTCTCTATTCTCCGCTGGTCCAGTCTCTTCCCACCTACATCCATGACTCTTAACACGCCCTACGTCATTTTGACAATTTCCAGTTTCCTGGCTCCAACCGCCTCCTCTTCACTATGGATGTCCTTCTCTCTCCATATATGCTGCCAGACATGCTGAGTATTTCCAGCATTTCTTCTTTTTATTTCAGATTTCCAGCATCCGCAGTATTTTGCTTTTATCACCAACTTCTGCCATCCAAAAACAAAACCAAAAGACAGAAAACAAAATGGGGCAGAGATTATAACCTGAAATTGTTGAACCCAATGTTGAGTCCAGAAGGCTGCAAAGTGCCTAATCGGAAGATGAGGTGCTGTTCCTTGAGCTTACATTGAGCTTCTTTGGAACACTAGCAGGTCAAGGACAGAAAGGTCAGAGTGGGAGCGGAGTGGAGATTTAAAATGACAGGTGACTCTAAGCTCAGGGTCACGCTTGCAAACTGAACAGAGGTGTTCTGCAAAGCAGTCGCATAACCTGCCTTTAGTCTCCCTGATATAAAGGAGATCACATCGTGAGCAGTGAATACAGTATACTAAATTGAAAGAAGTACAAGTAAATCACTGTTCACCTGGAAAGAGTGTTTGGAGCCTTGGAGGAGGTAAAAGGCAGGTGGTGTTTCTCCTGTGCTTGCATGGGAAGGTGCCATGGGAAGTGTGAGGATGATAGAGGAGAGGACCGGGATGCTGTAGAAAGAATGGTTCCTTCAGAATGCTGAAAGGGGAGGGGAGGGAAGATGCATTCGGAGGTGGCATCACAGATATAGTGGAGGATGATCCATTGAATGTAGAAGCTAGTCGGGTGGAAGGTGAGGACAAGTGGAACCCTATGTGGTTCTGGAAGTGGCGGGGAATGGGACTGACACAGTTGAGGGCCCTGTCAATCATCGTGGGGGGGTTGGGGGGTGGGGGGGGGTGAATCCTCGGTTCAGGAAAAAGGAAGACATATCGAAAGCAGTGGAATGGAAGATTGCATCATCAGAACAGATGCAATGGAGATGGAGAAATTTAGAGAATGGAATAGAATCCTTATAGGAAGCAGGGTTTGAGGAAGTGCAGTCGAGGTAGCTGTGGGAGTTATTTGATTTGTAATGGATATTGATGGATAGCCTATCCCCAGAAATGGAGAGGAGAAGGTAAGGAAGGATAGAGAAGAGTCAGAAATGGGCCATGTGAAGGGGAGGGAGGGGTGAAAATTTGAAGCAAAGTTAATGAAATTTTCCAGTACAGGGCGAGAGTGGGAAGCAGCACCAATACAGCCAGCTCAGTCAGGGTAGCCTTGAGGAGGAGTTCGTTGAGTGTATCCGTGATAGTTTTCTTGAACAGTATGTAATGCAACCGACGAGGGAGCAAGCGATCCTAGATCTAGTCCTGTGTAATGAGACAGGAATAATTAATGACCTCATACTTAGGGATCCTCTTGGAAGGAGTGATCACAGTATGGTTGAATTTAGAATACAGATGGAGAGTGTGAAGATAAAATCCAATACCAGGGTCCTGCGCTTGAACAAGGGGGACTACAATAGAATGAGGGAGGACTTGGCTAGAGTAGACTGGAAACAAAGGTTTTATGGTGGGACAGTTGACGAGCAGTGGAGGACTTTCAAAGCAATTTTTCAAAGTGCTCAGCAAAAGTATATTCCAGTGAAAAGGAAGGACCGGAAGAAAAGGGGTAATCTGCCATGGGTGTCTAAGGAAATAAGGGAGACTATCAAATTGAAAGAGAAGGCATACAAAGTGGCCAAAAGCAGCATGAAACTAGAAGATTGGGAAAACTTTAAAGGTCAACAGAGAGCCACAAAAAGGGCTATAAAGAAAAGTAAGATAGAACATGAGAAAAAACTAGCACAGAATATAAAGACAGATAGCAAAAGTTTCTATAAATATATAAAACGAAAAAGAGTGGCTAAAGTAAACGTTGGACCTTTAGAGGATGAGAAGGGGAATTTAGTTATGGGATATGATGAAATGGCCGAGGCATTGAACAGGTATTTTGTATCGGTCTTCACAGTGGAGGACATTAATAACATGCCAGTAATTGACAAAGAGACGAACGTAGGTGAGGACCTGGAAACAATCATTATTACGGAAGAGGTAGTGTTGGGCAAGCTAATGGAGTTAAGGATTGATAAGTCTCCTGGCCCTGATGGAATGCATCCTAGGGTACTAAAAGAGATGGCGGGAGAGATAGCAGGTGCACTGGCGATAATTTTCCAAAATTCACTGGACTCTGGGGTAGTCCCAGCAGATTGGAAAACAGCAGATGTGATGCCACTGTTTAAAAAGGGAGGTAGACAAAGGATGGGGAATTATAGACCGGTTAGCTTAACCTCTGTAGTGGGGAAGATGCTTGAGTCTATTATCAAGGAAGAAATAGCAGGGCATCTCGATCGAAATTGTCCCGTTGGGCAGACGCAGCATGGGTTCATGAAGGGCAGGTCATGCTTGACAAATCTTTTGGAATTCTATGATGACATTACAAGCAAGGTGGACAATGGGGACCCAGTGGATGTGGTGTACCTAGATTTCCAAAAAGCCTTCGACAAGGTGCCGCACAAGAGGCTGCTGTATAAAATAAGGATGCATGGCGTTAGGGGTAAAGTATTAGCATGGATAGAGGATTAGTTGACTGACAGGAAGCAGAGAGTGGGGATAAATGAGTGCTATTCTCGTTGGCAATCAGTCACTAGTGGTGTGCCTCAGGGATCGGTGTTGGGTCCGCAATTATTTACAATTTATATAGATGATTTGGAGTTGGGGACCACTTGTAGGGTGTCAAAGTTTGCAGATGACACTAAGATGAGTGGCAGAGCAAAGTGTGCAGATGACTGTGAAACTTTGCAGAGGAACATAGATACATTGAGTGAGTGCGCAAAGGACTGGCAGATGGAATACAATGTTAATAAATGTGAAGTCATTCATTTCGGTAGGAGTAACAGTAAAAAGGATTATTACTTGAATGGTAAAAAGTTGCAGCATGCTGCTATGCAGAGGGACCTGGGTGTCCTTGTGCATGAATCGCAGAAGGTTGGTCTGCAGGTACAGCAAGTAATTAGGAAGGCAAATGGAATTTTGTCCTTCATTGCTAAAGGGATTGAGTTTAAAAGCAGAGAGGTTATGTTGCAGCTGTATAAGGTACTGGTGAGGCCGCACCTGGAGTACTGTGTGCAGTTTTGGTCTCCTTACTTGAGAAAGGATGTACTGGCACTGGAGAGGGTGCAGAGGAGGTTCACTAGGTTGATTCCGGAGTTGAGGGGGTTGGCTTATGAGGAGAGACTGAGCAGATTGGGATTATATTCATTGGAATTCAGAAGAATGAGGGGGGATCTTATAGAAACATATAAAATCATGAAGGGAATAGATAAGATACAAGTAGAGAGGATGTTTCCACTGGCAGGTGAAGCTAGGACAAGAGGGCATAGCCTCAAGATTAGAGGGAGCAGGTTTAGGACTGAATTAAGAAGGAACTTCTTCACCCAGAGGGTTGTTAATCTATGGAATTCCTTGCCCAGTGAAGTAGTTGACGCTTCTTCAGTAAACGTTTTTAAAGCTAAGGTAGATATCTTTTTGAATAATAAAGGAATTAAGGGATACGGTGAGAACGCGGGTAAGTGGATCTGAGTCCACGAAAAGATCAGCCATGATCTTATTGAATGGCGGAGCAGGCTCGAGGGGCCAGACGGCCTACTCCTGCTCCTACTTCTTATGACTTATAATGTATCGGAAAAAGAGGTGAGGGAGGGGGCCTGAGTAGAACTGGAACAAAGTATGTTCCACGTATCCCACAAAAAGACAGGCATAACTAGGACCCGTACAGGTTCCCATATCTTTTAAATGGAGGAAATGAGTGGAGTTAAAGGAAAAGTTGTTCATTGTGAGAACAAGTTCAGCCAGGCAGAGGGCGGTAGATATAAAAACAGAAAATGCTGGAAATACTCAGCAGGTCTGGCAGCATTTGTGGACAATGAAACAGAGTTAATGTTTCTGGTCGATGACCTTTCATCAGTTTTGCAGTTTCAGTTTTTATTTCAAATTTCCAGCATCATTAATATTTTGTTTTTGTATTGGAGGAGGGTGATGGTAGATGGGGACAGTTCGGGCCTCTGTTCAAGGAAGAAACAAAGAGCCCTCAGACTGTTCTGGTAAGGGTTGGAGGAATAGAGAGGTTGAATGTCCATGATGAAAAAGAGACGGTTTAGGGCCAGGAAACTGGAAACTGCTAAAGTTGTGGAGGGCGTTGTGGGAATGTGAGTTCATACTACCCATGTATTTCAATGTACCTCCTTGTTTGTAGGATCAGCACATGATGAGTTAAACCAGCTTTCAGTTCTGCTAAACGGGGATGCTTTGTAAAAGGATAAGAAGCTGAAGGAATGGGAAAGTCACTCATCCATGTCTTGAGGGTCTGGGACATATTGTTTGGTCACTGTTTATAGTAATAAAGTGATTAAAGTGCTTTAAGTGGACCATATAACCATGGTAACAAAATCAATGGGAAAGACTGATAAACATGAGTGTATCCTCTTGGCTCCATGTTGCATATTTGAAGTCTGCATTGTGTGCCTTTTAATGTATTGTAATTTAGTGTTAGTATGCATGGAATGTAGAGATCAAAGGTAGAATAGATATGTTTTTGAGAAAACCACTGTTTGCTGTTGTCAGGGTGGAATGGCAAAGCTTGGTACCTGAATTGTGAACTCAATAATAAAGAATCATATAAATGGAATTGCATTGTATGATTTGACTGAGTACTCATGTTGGATTGTGTTAGATGAGCATGTTAAAGACAAGGATGTGAATCTACAGTTGTTACAACTAATGTCTATGTTTAAAGTAACAAAAGAAAATAGAACAGGAAAGCAGTCCAACAGTCATCAGAAGAGTTACGGATGTAAGTGGGAAGAAACTGAACAAGGAGAGGAAAGATAAAGTTGAGATAGGAAGAAATCAGTTCTGTGAGGCAAGAACGACTTAAACAATGGGTCTAGCAGGGCAGTCTTGTTTGTGGATCTCGGGAAGGAGTTAGAAGCAGGCTGTTCAGGGTTGGAGGCCCATGAGGTCAGAGGCCATGGAGGGAAGATCTCCAGAGGAGATGAGGTCAGTGACAGTCCTGAAAACAATTGCTTGATGTTCAGTGGTGAGATCATGGTCTAGAGGAAGGTAGGAGGAGGTGGCAGAGAGTTGGCATTTGGCCTCTGCTAGGTACAGGTCGAGACGCCAGACAACAATTGCACCACCTTTTTGATGACAATGTTACAGTTGATTAGATTAGATATGCAGCACTGAAACAGGCCCTTCGGCCAACCGAGTCTGTGCCGACCATCAACCACCCATTTATACTAATCCTACACTAATCCCATATTCCTACCAAACATCCCCACCTGCCCCCTGTATTTCCCTACCACCTACCTATACTAGTGACAATTTATAATGGCCAATTTACCTACCAACCTGCAAGTCTTTTGGCTTGTGGGAGGAAACCGGAGCACCCGGAGAAAACCCACGCAGACACAGGGAGAACTTGCAAACTCCACACAGGCAGTACCCAGAATCGAACCCAGGTCCCTGGAACTGTGAGGCTGCGGTGCTAACCACTGCGCCACTGTGCCGCCCAGGTTGGACCTGAGAGAATAGAGTGCTGCAGGTTTAAAGGGAGATAAGCTAGAATAAGTGAGAGGAGCAGAGAAATTCAGATGGCTGATGTCACGTCAGCAGTTCTCAATGAAAAGATCTAGAGAGGGTAAGAGGCTAGAGGGAGGGGTCCAGGTGGAATGAGAATTCTGAGGACAAGGGAAAGGGTCTGCTGTGTGGGGGTTAGATTCCTGGCTAAAGAAGTGGACACAGAGGCAAAGGCAGTGGAAGAAGAGCTCAGCATCATGCCGGGCTCAAACCTGGTGGGTGCATAAGGGGATGAAGTTGAGGCCCTTGCTGAGGACTGGTTGTTCATCTTCAGAGAAAGAAAGGTCAGAGGGGATTTTGAATACATGGCAAGGTGTGAGATGAAAGAAAGGAGGGAGTCAGAGGAAAGTGAAGGGAAAGAAGGATCCGGAGGGGCATTGGTATCGATAGTTGTGAAGCATGTGATCCTTGACACCCAAAAGGAAGAAATTTTTTTTTTGTTAAAGCATGGGATGAGGCGGAGGATGAAATGGAACTACAGACCAGGACAAGTTTCAGATAGAGTGATTGGGTGTGGCTGAAGAGAGAGGTAAGAGCAGTGCATGCATGGCTTGTAGCATGAATCACAGGATGTAGTGAGAGCAGTGGTTAGAGAATCGCTAAATGTCTTGAAGATATCCGTAACAGTGGGTGGATCTGAAACATGAAGGGTGGAATTTCAGTTGGAATCCACATGGAACAAACAAGAGCTGGAGAGAGTTGCTGAGGAAAGAAATATGGCTGTGAAAGCAAGTTTTGTTGCATACCTGATCAAACATGAGAAGGGAAACAGAAAGCAATGAAGGTGAACAAGGTAGCAGATACGAACGGAAATCCAATTGGAGAGAGGAGCAGAACCTCTTCAAAGTGGACGTTCCTGGAAGAGAAGCAGCAGTGAATTAAACACTATTGCAAAATAGTGCAGAAGCTGAAAATCTGAAATAAAAATAGAAAATGCTGGAAATACTCAGCAGGTCTGACAGCATCTGTGGAGAGAGAAAGCGTGAACATTTCAGGCCCTCATTTGCACTGCCTAGGTCTTGGAGCCTGGCATTCAACACAATGCAAGAAAGTATTATTAATAATATCATGGCCTTTATATACAGCACCTCTTAACATCAAAATGTCTGGAACTTTCTAGAAATGGACCTTGAGGTCATTAGACTAAAATGACCTCCCCCATGCTGTCTTTGGTTTCTGCTACTCCAGCATTGCCTTGGCATCATGCTACCCTAATGCGATGAACCCTCTTCTCTCCCAGGCTTGAATTTGGCCTCCACTACCTTTTGCTGGAGCCTCATTGGCCTCTAAGAAAAGAATGTGGCATTGGACCCTTCTCCCTCAGCCATTCCATGACCATACCCAGATAAAAGGCTGGACTTTTTTAAAGTCTTTTATAAAGCATTTTCAGATGCAGTAATACAGGTTTTGTGAAGAGGTCTGACCTGTTCGAGATTCTTAAGAAACTAATGATGTTTATAAGCAAACTGAAGGAGTGGGAGTGTGTGTGTGTGTTGCTGAGAGTCAGGTAAACATGGCGCACTTAGGTTCTAGTGTGATTGAGGAAGTAGAGGAAGGTAAACTCCTGTGCTCTGAGGCCCAGGTTCCCACTGCACAGGGGTCAGAGCCTGCCATTCAATACCACGCAAGAATGTATTATTAACAATAGCCTGGCCTTTATATACAGCACCTTGTCACATCAAAACGTTTGGAACTTTCTAGAAATGGGCCTTCAGGTTGTTGGAGTAAATTCCTCCTTTCCCTCCAGCAACCTCACCCCCATGTCCTCTTTGCTCTATATTGGTTTATGTTTAAAAAAAAAGCAACTCATGAATTTTATACCAAATCTTCTGATTTTTAAGAGTTTGTCATTTGCTTTCTGAGATGTGAGGTTGGCATGTCTGGTTTAATTACTCGTAACAGAGGCATTTTGAGGTAAGACAAGCAAATCATTTCTTCAACCATAACAATGTGCTTTCTGTTTGTCAGCATTTTGGAAGAGGAGGATGGATTAATCCTAGCACACTGGCAGATCACCCATTCCAGTGGTGAAGAAGCTCTGTCATCGTTTAAAATTACCAGACCAGTTGTGGGCATTAAACAGACCAGCAGCTCGCTGGACTGAGGCTTCATGATTGATGAGGGAAGGGCTGTAGATGTCATATACATGGACTTCAGTGAGGCGTTTGATAAGGTTCCCCATGGTAGGCTGATGGAGAAAGTGAAGGCGCATGGGGTCCAAGGTGTACTAGCTAGATGGATAAAGAACTGGCTGGGCAGCAGGAGACAGAGAGTAGCAGTGGAAGGGAGTTTCTCAAAATGGAGACGTGTAACCAGTGGTGTTCCACAGGGATCCGTGCTGGGACCACTGTTATTTGTGATATACATAAATGATTTGGAGGAAAGTATAGGTGGTCTGATTAGCAAGTTTGCAGACAACACTAAGATTGGTGGAGTAGCAAATAGTGAAGGGGACTGTCAGAGAATACAGCAGAATATAGATAGATTGGAGAGTTGGGCAGAGAAATGTTAGATGGAGTTCAATCAGGGCAAATGCGAGGTGATGCATTTTGGAAGATCCAATTCAAGAGTGAACTATACAGTAAATGGAAAAGTCCTGGGGAAAATTGATGTACAGAGAGATTTGGGTGTTCAGGTCCATTGTTCCCTGAAGGTGGCAACGCAGGTCAATAGAGTGGTCAAGAAGGCATACGGCATGCTTTCCTTCATCGGACGGGGTATTGAGTACAAGAGTTGGCAGGTCATGTTACAGTTGTATAGGACTTTGGTTCGGCCACATTTGGAATACTGCGTGCAGTTCTGGTCGCCACATTACCAAAAGGATGTGGATGCTTTGGAGAGGGTGCAGAGGAGGTTCACCAGGATGTTGCCTGGTATGGAGGGTGCTAGCTCTGAAGAGAGGTTGAGTAGATTAGGATTATTTTCATTAGAAAGACGGAGGTTGAGGGGGGACCTGATTGAGGTGTACAAAATTATGAAAGGTATAGACAGGATGGATAGCAAGAAGCTTTTTCCCAGAGTGGGGGATTCAATTACTAGGGGACATGAGTTCAAAGTGAAAGGGGAAAAGTTTAGGGGGGATATGCATGGAAAGTTCTTTACGCAGAGGGTGGTGGGTGCCTGGAACGCGTTGCCAGCGGAGGTGGTAGACGCGGGCACGATAGTGTCTTTTAAGATGTATCTAGACAGATACATGAATGGGTAGGAAGTAAAGAGATACAGACCCTTAGAAAATAGGCGACAGGTTTAGATAGAGGATCTGGATCGGCGTAGGCTTGGAGGGCCGAAGGGCCTGTTCCTGTGATGTAATTTTCTTTGTTCTTTGTTCTTTGATCTGGCCAGCAAATTCCGATTTCAGCAATGAACATGGTATCGAGGAGAGTAAAGACAGGGGCTGCATTTCGTGTTCCCGTCGCAGCTTCTGTGGGTGGACCCGGAAGTGGGCACCGTCACCGCTCATCACATGTGCAGCCAGCCCACCGCAATCACGCAGCGGGCGGCCAATTATAACAATGGAGGTGCGGGGCCCGGCTGATTACACGACAGGGTGAATTCGAGGCACTGAATGCGGCATTGGATGACTCTGGAGCAAGTACTGTTGCCATATTTAAAGTCCTGCAAGCCCTGCTTTCATTGCTGCCTTTGAGTCATTTGCTGTGTACTGCTAAAACTGGAGTTGGAGTGACTCCTGGACCCCCCAAACCCCTGACAAAGAAGCTGCAGTTTGGCAGAGGCAAGACACCGGGTGGCCCCACGGTTTTGTGATGCCTCCCTAGAGATTCTCCTCCAGGTGCAAGGGAAAGTTGGGAGGTCCTCTTCCCCAGGGATGGCAAGAAGAGGTCCTCCTGCTTGACCAAGAAAGCCTGCATGGAGATCACAGAGGAGCTCAGCAGGCGTGGGGTCACCATCCACCTCACCCCCCCCCACCCCACCCTGAACGAGGGCTTTCCAGGAAGAGAGTCAACATCCTCCTACAGTCTGCCAAGGTGAGTGCCCCATACCTCTCTCCTTTTTGGGGATTGCATATAGCTAAGCGGGACATGTGGAGGGAGGCAACACAAAGGTGCTGGCAAAAGGGGTTAGGCATCATCACATCCTGCCAGATACATAGCTGCATCTCGGCCACAGGACAATACCTTACAAAGCTCATCCCCATCACCTCCCCTGAGAGCTGACGTGGGAAAGAGCCATATAGGAAACCCCAGCAGGTGTCGAGGGGCTGCCACGAGCACAACTGTTCTGTTGCTCTCCCTGTGAAGTATTACTATCTCCCTCTTTCCACTTGCAGGACAAGCGAACCCATAACAACAAGGAGACCTCGCGGACTGGCGGAGGAAATGCAGACATACAGCCTCTCTCAGCAGCTGCGAATGAAGCACTGGAGTTAGCAGGGACCGAAGGCGGCCGCTCAATAGCAGGCGGTGAGACTGGAGTCTCCGCGCAAGAATGTGAGGATTGTCTTTAATCTACATCCAACACATTTCTGGAGATCCATTGCGCAGAGATATTGTGACAAGATCTGCACAGCCTAACCCACACATGTTTGTAAAAGCAAAATACTGTGACCCAGGTTCAATTCTGGGTACTGCCTGTGCGGAGTTTGCAAGTTTTCCCTGTGACTGCGTGGGTTTTCGCCAGGTGCTCCGGTTTCCTCCCACAGCCAAAGACTTGCAGGTTGATAGGTAAATTGGCCATTGTAAATTGCCCGTAGTGGGTGGTAGGGGAATTGAGGGAAGGTGGGGATATGGTAGGAATATGGGATTAATGTAGGATTAGTATAAATGGGTGGTTGATGGTCAGCACAGACTCGGTGGGCCGAATGGCCTGTTTCAGTGCTGTATCTCCAAATAAATAAAATAAATAAATAAATAAATGCTGGAAATACTCAGCAGGTCTGGCAGCATCTGTGGAGAGAGAAGCAGAGTTAAAGTTTCAGGTCAGTGACCCTTCGTCAGAACTAGCAAATATTAGAAATGTAAAAGGTTATAAGCAAGTAAAGCGGGGGTAGGGCAAGAGATAACAAAGGAGAAGGTGTAAATAGGACAAAGTCACAGAACAGCTGACCAGAAGGTCGTGGAGCAAAGGCAAACAATAAGTTAATGGTGTGTTGAAAGACAAAGCATTAGTACAGATAGGGTGTTAATGGACTGAAAATTGAACAGACGCAAGTACAAACATGAAAAAAAAGTGGGTAAGCAAACTGAACAAACTAAGGTGAGATAAAATAAAATAAACACAAAAAATATTAAAAAAGGAAAAAGAAAAAATAACTAAAAATAAAAGTAAAATGGGGGGCCGGTCATGCTCTGAAATTATTGAACTCAGTGTTCAGTCTGGCAGGCCTAATTGGTAAATGAGATGCTGTTCCTCGAGCTTGCGTTGATGTTCACTGGAACACTGCAGCAATCCCAGGACATAGATGTGAGCATGAGAGCAGGGGGGAGTGTTGAAATGGCAAGCAACCAGAAGCTCGGGGTCCCGCTTGCGGACTGAGCGGAGGTGTTCCGCAAAGCGGTCACCCAGTCTGTGTTTGGTCTCCCCAGTGTGGAGGACACCACATTGTGAGCAGCAAATGCAGTATACTACATTGAAAGAAGTACAAGTAAATCGTTGCTTCACCTGAACGGAGTGTTTGGGGCCTTGGATAGTGAGGAGAGAGGAGGTAAATGGGCAGGTATTGCACCTCCTGCGATTGGAGGGGAAGGTGCCATGGGAAGGGGACGAGGTGGTGGGGGTAATGGAGGAGTGGACCAGGGTGTCACGGAGGTAACGTTCCCTTCGGAATGCTGACAGGGGAGGGGAGGGGGAAGATGCGTTTCGTAGTGGCATCACGCTGGAGGTGGCGGAAATGGCGGAGGATGATCCTTTGGATATGGAGGCTGATGGGGTGGAAAGTGAGGTCAAGGGGAACCCTGTCGCGGTTCTGGGTGGGAGGGGAAGGGGTGAGGGTAGAGGTGTGAGAAATGGGCCGGACACAGTTGAGGGCCCTGTCAACCACAGTGGGGGGGGAACCCTTGGTTGAGGAAAAAGGAAGACATATCAGAAGCGCTGTCATGGAAGGTAGCATCATCACAGCAGATGCGTCGGAGATGGAGAAACTGGGAGAATGGAATGGAGTCCTTACAGGAGGCAGGGTGTGAAGAAGTGTGAACACATGTTTGTGTTCTCTCATGCAGATCAGCATTCACAGGAGACTCCATCAGAAGGGGGACAGCAGTCAACCTCTGAGGAGGAGCAGTCAGAGGATGCACTGTTACATGACTCTCCTGCACCTTCCACCAGCACAGATACTTTCACCTCGGTGGGTTCACTCTTGGTGGGTTCACACTCGGCTTTAGAATCAGGGTCACAAGCTGGTGAAAGCACCGTACGCATGCCTGAGCAGCTGGTTGAGGCTCAGACAGCCAAGGTATCTGACAGTTGGAGGACTGTGGGTGGCCAGGGCATCCTGGAGTTGCAGAGAGGGGTAAGGCAACATCTGGTGGAAATGCCAGAGGCACTGTGCAGCCATGAGTGGATGATGGAGGAGTCCATCCATGCCATGAGTGCTGCCATGTCTCAGACATGTGAGTGCAGCGCTTCCTCCATCAAGAGGTTGGCGAGCCCCATGGAAAGTCAGATGCATACAGACCTGCACACCATCGCCTTGGCCATGAGCTCAACACAGCAGTGGCAAGGCGAGAGAAGGACGAGGCGCCTGGAGTCTGCTCCACCTCCTCATCCTTCTCTGGTCAGCAGGGAGGTTCAAGTGAGCCTTGAAAGGGAGGAGGAGAGGCTGACCTCCACAGCTGGGGGCTCCCCTCAGGGTGCTCTGAGTGTGCACAGTGGCTGCTCAGCTAGTGAGCCCAGCTCCAGTAGCCACGATGCCTGAGGACAGTCCTGCACTTGTGCAGGAAACCCTCAGGCAGCCGGGGCCCTCCAGGCCTCAGGCATCCAGAGGATGCCCACCGATGTCATCACAAGCCAAGGTGTGATCAGCAGCAAGCACTCGAAAACGTATGAAGAAAACCACATAGAGACACTTGGGATTGCACTTGACATTTGCCATTTGTTTTGTGTTATAAAGTTTGTTTGTTATTGAAGTTAACATTTATTGTGGAAAATGCTTATTCTTTCATACCTTAATTGTGAGATGCTGACTTCACCTTTCTCCCTTGTGGCTGCCAGTGTAGGCACAGCCCTCCTTTGGTAAGCGTCTCACCTAGGCCAGAGTTTATTTATTTATTTATTTAGAGATACAGCACTGAAACAGGCCCTTCGGCCCACCGAGTCTGTGCCGACCAACAACCACCCATTTATACTAACCCTACAGTAATCCCATATTCCCTATCACCTCCCTACACTAGGGGCAATTTACAACGGCCAATTTACCTATCACCTGCAAGTCTTTTGGATGTGGGAGGAAACCGGTGCACCCGGCGAAAACCCACGCAGACACAGGGAGAACTTGCAAACTCCGCACAGGCAGTACCCACAGCCTGGGTGCTAGACATGGAACCCAAATAGAAAGGAGGCGACAGACCGAATGCCTTTAGGTGAGTCTTTATTTCTTTCATCCTGAGAGGCCATCATAGTGGCTGGAAGCGGGTAAGTATGAGTCTGTCTCTTACCTCCTTGGCCCATCGCTCAATGTGCCTGGCCTTTGGTGCAAGGGCTTGAGCATCCAGTGCTACCTGCTCCCCGTTAGTTGAGGACTGGTGATCAATTGTGTCCGTTTCATGCAAAACCTCCCCCATATGCAGGGCTAGATTGAGCAGAGCACAGCAGACCACCATGATAAGTGAGACCCTCGATGGGGCATACTACAGGCCTCCACCAGATTGATCCAGGCACCAGAATCTCATCTTTAGCAGCTCAATGGCCTGTTCTATGGTCGCTCGGGTAGAGCCATGGCAAGTGTTGTACATCTCCTCCGCTGCATTGCAAGGGTTTCACATAGGCGTCAGTAGCCATGTCTTTAATGAGTAGCCCTTGTCCCTAAGAATCCATCCCTGAAAGCGATCGGGGGGCCTGAAAAGCTGCGGCACCTGGGACTGTTTATGTAGGCGTCATGGTTGCTTCCCGGGAAGTGGGCACACACCTGCAGGAAATGCTTTCAGTGGTCACAGACCAGTTGAACATTGATGGAGTGGAAGCTCTTCCTGTTGATGAAGGCAGCTGGCTGGTTCGTGGGAGCCTTGATGGCCACATATGTGCAGTCAACACCTTCCACTGGGGGAATCTAGCTATGGCCCCGAACCTGATGGTCCTCTCCACCTGACTGTCAGCGTCAGTCCAGTAGTGCATATAATCGCCAGCCCTCCTTGATGCAGCAGTGAGCTGCTGCCTGGGAGACCCCACATGTCTCCTGTGGATCCTTCGAAAGATCCAGATACATAAAAGTTTAGTGTCACTGTAATCTTCAGGGTCACGGGCATAGTGTGACCACAGAATCCCATAGGTCGCAACTCATCCTGCAGCATAGTGTATAAGTCAGTGACGGCCTCCCTGGAGAGCCACAGTCTTCCCTGACACTGCCACTCAGACATTTGGAGGTAGCTGAAGCATTCTAGTACCCTGTCTGGCGCAGGTCGGCCCTTCTTGGCATGGCCAGCTGCGGTCACTCTGGTCGTGGAGCTTCACAGGCAGGTGCATCTGCCTCCTGGCCCTCCCTCCATTGGAAGCGCTGCATCAGACCAGAGGGGTCCACAAAGACAGGGGAATGAGACCCATTCCAGCTGATCAGTAGGCCTCCAGAGTGCTGCCCTTGCAGAGATGAAGTTGCCTTGGCACCTTTGCCTTTGCTATTGCTCTCGGCTTACGTGCTGACGACACTCAGTGTCTACCCTTGCTGAGAGCCAACCCTTTTACCCGATAGTATGGCCACCCAACCCTCTTACCCAGCAATATGGCCACCCATGCTGACAACCCAAGTATGAGCCCACCTGTGCAGAGTGCACAGCGCTATAGACTGACAATGGCCTCCGCTTCCCCCTCTTGCCCTATGCAGTGCTGTTCATGCTGCCTACCTGTCGCAGTACTGAGGCCTCACCTTGGTGCCGCCACCGTTCAATAGCCAGGAATCCAAAGGCACGCAAGAACCACCCAATCTTTAATCCCAAGCACCCCATTGTATTGCTTTCAATTGCATGCAAATGTATTATAACTAACTGCTCTACAATTTAAATGGAAGTCCCGTTGTGTCGGGGCAACAATGCCACCTTGCAGCTTTCCTGCCACTGACTAAATCCAGAACCGGCGTCATAATGTCGGATTTCCGGGCAGATGCGTCTGACGTGATTGTCTGGCCCCCAACACTTCCGTTCCCACTCCAAACAGGCTCACTAAATTCAGCCCCTGAGGACTGCTCCTTTGAAGGGTACAAAACTGAATGTCTCAACCCATGACAGCCCGTCTTGTTTTTGAGACCGTCTTGTAAAAAGACAGGAGGAAATCAGAATACAAAACTCAATGCAGAAATTGAAATCATGTGGGAAGAATTCACAGCATGAAAAGCAATTTTTCTCTTCCATACAAACAATTAAATAATAACAGCGGAGGGGCCAGGAGGGTGCTGCTGTTGTCTACACAGACTTAAGGAAAGGCATCAATCACAGAGCCAGAGCATGTGTTATAGTGTATTTATAGTCGCAGCACAGACTGAATGGAGAGTGAAGCTGCTATTAAATTTTAAACAGGATTTTGCTATCTTTTATTGACCATTTCAACAGAAAAACTACACAGTGGGTAAAAGGGAATAATTCACTTCTGTCTGGTACTCTATGGTCCGTGTGTGTCATAGTGCCAGCTCCTGTACATGTACAGCGGACAGCGGGTAAAAGGGAATGATTCATTCCCCTCTGGTACTGTACAGCCCGTGTGTGTCTCAGTGTCAGCTCCTTTTACATATTGAGACTCCAGGGGAATAATTTTCGGAATTCATGCTACCAGCAGGTGACCTCGCCTTTTGATAAAGTATATTGCAGGTGGGCTTCTCATGAATTATCCACTATTAATTCACCCCTAATCCCGATCTCCTTGAACTTTGGAATATAGGAACAGGAGGAGGCCATTCAGCTCCCCCCAAGCCTATTCTACCATTCAGTTAGACTGTGGCTGACCTGCACCTCAACCCCATTTCCCACCTTTGCTCCATATCCCTTGATACCCTTACCCAACAAGCATCTATTGATCTCATCTTGAAAGCTCCAAATGCACCCTTCATCCACAGCTATTTGGGTGGGAGAGTTTCAGATCTCCACTACCCTCAGTGTGAAAATGTGCTTTCTGATTTCTCTCCTGAATGGCCTAGCTCTAATTTTAATATTGTGCCTCTTTGTTCTGGATTCCTCCACCAGAGGAATGGTAAAACTTCAATGGCAAGGGAGGATATAACAATAGGTAAGCAAGCAGTGAATACTTTATGGGTAGAATTAAAAAATACAAAATGTTTTAAAACTCTAGTGGGAGTTGTGTATGGGCTCCCTGGTAGCTGCTGTGAAGATGTAGATTGCATAGATGCAGAGATAACACAAGCGTGTAGCAAAGGCAGAGTGGTTTTAATGGGGGATTTTAACTTTCATATAAATTGGGATAGGCAGTCTCACACAGGTCAGAAAGGTAGCAAATTTCTTGGGTGTGTCCAGGATAGTTTTCTGCAGCAATATAGAACCAACAAGGAGGCTTACTATATTAAAGTTAGTAATGAGTAATGAGCCCAATTTAGTTAATAGCCTAACTGTGAACATTTATCTAATAGTGATCATGATATGATCAAGTTCAATGTAATGTTTGAAAGGGAGAAACATGAAACAGCTACAACAATTCTAGATTTGAATAAGGCTGACTTTAATGGGATGAGACAGAGACTGTCCACAGTAAACTGGGCAAATCTGTTAATGAGCAAAATGAAAGAAGATCAGTGGAAGGTGCTCAAAAAGGGATTCAATGTGATACAGAACCTGTTTACACCCCTAAGGGGCAAGAGCTCGACTTGCTAAAAAAGACAGCTATGGACAACTAAAGAGATAAGAGGCAACATAAAACTAGAAGGAAAAATATACAAAAATGCAAAAAAAAATCACAGATCCTGGCAAATGGGAAAGGTACAAAGAACAGCGAAGGATGACTAAAGGATAGTAAGAACTACAAAAAGGGAGTATGAAAAGAAATTTACAAGGGATATTAAAATCAACACAAACATTTTTTACAATTTCTTTAGGAAAAAGAGGGTGATCAAGAGGAATGTCCCTTGAAAACTGTAAATGGTGACACTGTCAATGAAAATAAGGAAATGGTGGACATACTAAACAATTATTTTCCATCAGTATTTACAGTAGAGGTAGGGGTCAGCATGTCGGAAATCCTAGGGAAACTTAATATTGAAGAATGTAATGGCATTAAAGAGTGACAAATCTCCAGGACCCAATGGTTTCCATCCCAGGATTTTAAAGGAAGTAGGTGAGAACATTGCACATGCCCTGACTGTAATATTCCAAAGTTCTCTTGACTCAGTAACTGTTCCTTCAGATTGGAAAATTGTACCTGTTACTCTGCTATGTAAGAAAGGTGAGAGAGGGAAATCAGGGAATTATAGACAAGTTAACCTTAAATCTATTGTCAGGAAATTGTTAGAATCTATAATTAAGGATAGTGTGACTTAACACCTTGAACATTTTCAGCTGATCAAAGAAAGCCAGATGGATTTGTAAAGGTTAGGTCATGCCTAATGGATCTGACTGAACCTTTTGAAGAGGTGACTAAAGTAGTGGACAGGGAATGTCTATGGAAGTTATTTATATGGACTTCCATAGACCATTTGATAAAGTCCCTCTTAAGAGACTGTTAGCTGAAGTTAAAGCTCATGGAGTTGAACAGAAATTATTAACCTGGTTAGGAAATTGATTGAGCGGCAGGAGACAGAGAGAAGGGATAATGGGCGGGTACTCTAATTGGTAGGATGTGACTAGTTGTGTCTCACAAGGATCTGTGTTTGGGCTTCAACTATTGACCATATTTATTAAGGACTTAGATGATGAGATAGAAAACCGCATATTCAAATTTGCCAATGGTACAATGGTGGCATTGTAAGCAGTGTAGATAGAAAGTGGCAGGACAGGTTGAGAGAGCGGTTAATAAAGCATGCAATATCCTAAGGGCATACAGTACAGGAGCAAGGAGGTATAAGACACTAGTTTGGCCTTAGCTGGAGTATTGCGTCCAGTTCTAGGTGCCGCACGATAGGAAAGATGTGAAAGCATTGGAGAGAGTGCACAAAAGATTCATGAAAATGGTTCTAGGGATAAGGAACTTCAGTTATGAAGATAGATTGGAGAAATTGGGATTGTTTTCCTTCAAGAAGACTGAGAGGTGATTTGATAGAGGTATTAAAAATCATGAGAGGTCTGGACAGAGTAGATAGGGAGAAATTGTTCCCACTCCTGAAAGGATCGAGAATGAGAGGGCACAGATTTAAAGTAATTGACAAAAGTAAGCGACATGAGGAAAAGCTTTTTCACGTGGTTAAGGCCTGGAATGCACTGTCTGAGAGTGTGGTGGAGGCAGCTTCAGTTGAAGTATTCAAAAGGGAATTAGACTGTTGTTTAAAAAGGAAGAATGCGCGGTGTTACAGGGAGAAGGTGGGGGAATGGCACTCGGTGAATTGCTCATTAGGAGAGCTGGTGCAGACACGATGGGCTGAATGGCCTCCTTCTGTATTGTAATAATTTTGTGATTCTGTGAAGTGTAAAATTCCGAAGGGATATTCATACATTAAGTGAATGAGCAAAATGTGGCAAATGGATTTCAATGTAAGCAAATGTGAGGCCATCCATTTCGGATCTGAAAAGGATAGAGCGGGATACTTTCTAAATGGTAAAAAGCTAGCAGAAGTCCTACGTTTTTTAAAATTATTCGTTCATGGGATGTGGATGTCACTGGCTAGGCCAGCATTTATTGCCCATCCCTAAATTGCTCTTGAAAAGTTGGTGGTGAGCTGCCTTCTTGAACTGCTGCATGGGGTGCCAATCAGGCGGGCTGCTTTGTCCTGGATAGTGTCGAGCTTCTTGAGTGTTGTTGGAGCTGCACCCTGCCAAGCAAGCGGAGAATATTCCATCACACTCCTGATTTGCGCCTTGTATATGGTGGCTAGGCATTGGGAGACAGGAGATGAGTTACTCGCCACAGAATTCCCTGCCTCTGACCTGCTCTTGTAGCCACAGTATTTATGTGGCTACTCCAGTTCAGTTTCTGGTCAATGGTAACCAGCACGATGTTGATAGTGGGGGATTCAGCGATGATAATGCCATTGAATGTCAAGAGGAGATGGTTAGATTCTCTCTTGTTTGAGATTGTCATTGCCTGGCACTTGTGTGGCACGTATGTTACTTGCCACTTATCAGCCCAAGCCTGGATGTTGTCTGGTGCTTGTTGCATCTGGACATGGGCTGCTTCATTATCTGAGGAGTCGTGGATGGTGCTGAACATTGTGAAATCATCAGCGCACATCCCCACTTCTGACCTTATGTTGGAGGGAAGGTCATTGATGAAGCAGCTGAGGGTAGTTGGACCTAGAACACTACCCTGAGCAACTCCTGCAGTGATGTCCTGGGACTGAGATGATTGACCTTCAACAACAACAACCATCTTCCTTTGTGCTAAGTATGGCTCCAACCAGTGGAGAGTTTTCTTCCTGATTCCCATTGACTCCAGTTTTGCTAGGGCTCCTTGGTGCCATACTCGGTCAAATGCTGCCTTGATGACTCACCTTCACCTCACCTCTGGAGTTCAGCTCTTTTTGTCCATGTTTGAATCAATACTGTAATGAGGTCAGGAGCTGAGTGGCCCTGGTGGAACCCAAACTGAGCGTCAGTAAGCAGGTTAATGCTGAGCAAGTGCCGCTTGATAGCACTGTCGACGACTCCTTCCATCACTTTGCTGATGATCGAGAATACACTGATAGGGCTGTAATTGGCCAGGTTGGATTTCTCCTGCTTTTTGTGGATAGGACATACCTGGGCAACTTTCCACATTGTCGGGTAGATGCCAGTGTTGTAGCTGTACTGGAACAGTTTGGCTAGGGGCGCGGCTAGTTCTGGAGCACAAGTCTTCAGTACTATTGCCAGAATGTTGTCAGGGCTCATAGCCTTAGCAGTATCCAAGTGCTTCCAGCCGTTTCTTGATATCACGTGGAGTGTATCGGATTGGCTGAAGACTGGCATCTGTGATGCTGGTGACCTCAGGAGGAGGCTGAGATGGATCATCCACATAGCACTTCTGGCTGAAAATGGATGCAAATGCTTCAGCCTTGTCTTTTGCACTGATGTGCTGGGCTCCCCTATCGTTGAGGATGGGATATCTGTGGAGCCTCCTCCTCCTGTAGGTTTGTCCCTCTTGTTGGTTCCCTGACCACCTACTGCAGACCCAGTCTAGCAGCTATATCCTTTAGGACTCGTTCTGCTCGGTCAGTAGTGGTGCTACTGAGCCACTCTTGGTGATGGACATTGAAGTCCCCCACCCAGAGTACATTTTGCGCCCTTGCTATCCTCAGTGCTTCTTCCAATTGGTGTTCAACATGGAGAAGCACTGATTCATCAGCTGAGAGGGGCGGGGGCAGTAGGTGGTAATCAGCAGAAGGTTTCCTTGATCATATTTGACCTGATGCCATGAGACAATGTTGAGGACTCCCAAGGCAGCTCCCTCCCAACTGTATACCACTGCGCCACCGCCTCTGGTGTTCTGTCTTGCCGGTAGGACAGGACATACCCAGGGATGGTGTTGGTGGTGTCAGGGACATTGTCTGCAAGGTATGATTCCGTGAGTATGACAATGTCAGGCTGTTGCTTGGCTAGTCTGTGGGACAGCTCTCCCAATTTTGGCACAAGCCCCCATGTGTTAGTAAAGTGGACTTTGCAGGGTCGACAGGGCTGGGTTTGCCTTTGTTGTTTCCAGTGCCTAGGTCGATGCCGAGTGGTCTGTCCGGGTTCATTCCTTTTCTTAGACTTTGTAGCGGATAGATACAACTGAGTGGCTTACTGGGCCATTTCAGAGGGCAGTTAAGAGTCAACCACATTGTTGTGGGTCTGGGGTCACATGTAGAGTCACAGAAACAGGCCTTTCGGCCCAACGCGCCTGCGCCGATCATCAAGCACCCGTCCTAACTAATCCCATTTCCCAGCACTTGGCCCGTAGCCTTGCATGTTATGGCGTTTCAAGTGTTCATCTAAATACTTCTTAAATGTTGTGAGTGTTCCTGCCTCTACCACCTCTTCAGACAGTGTGTTCCAGATTCCAGCCACACTCTGGGTGAAAAAATTTCTCCTCAACTCCCCTTTAAACCTCCTGTCCTTTACCTTAAATCTATGCCCCCTAGTTATTGACCTATCTGCTAAGGGTAAAAGTTTCTTCCTATCTATCCTATCAATGCCCCTCATAATTTTGTATACCTCAATCAGGTCCCCCTCAGCCTTCTCTGCTCCAAGGAAAACAACCCCAGCCTATCCAGTCTGTCTTCATAACTGAAATGCTCCAGCCCAGGCAACATCCTGGTGAATCTCCTCTGCACCCTCTCCATTGCAATCATATCTTTCCAATAGAGTGGTGACCAAAACTGTACACAGTACTCCAGCTGTGGCCTAACCAGCGTTTTAAACACTCCATCACAACCTCCCTGCTCTCGGCTAATAAAAGTAAGTATCCCATATGCCTTCCTGACCACCTTGTCTACCTGTGCTGCTGCCTTCAGTGATCTATGGACAAGCACCCCAAGGTCCCTCTGACCCTCTGAACTCCCTAGGGTCCTACCATCCATTGTATATTCCATTGCCTTGTTAGATCTCCCAAAGTGCATCACCTTACACTTCTCAGGATTAAACTCCATTTGCCACTGCTCTGCCCATCTTACCAGCCCATCTATATCGTCCTGTAGTCCAAAGCTTTCCTCCTCACTATTTACGACACCATCAATTTTCGTGTCATCTGCGAACTTACTGATCATACCTCCTATTCCTCTTCTTCTTTGGCCTCCTTGTCTCGAGAGACAATGGATAAGCGCCTGGAGGTGGTCGGTAGTGTGTGGAGCAGCGCCTGGAGTGGCTATAAATGCCAATTCTAGAGTGACAGACTCTTCCACAGGTGCTGCAGAAAAATTTGTTTGTCGGAGCTGTTACACAGTTGGCTCTCTCCTGGCGCCTCTGTCTTTTTTCCCGCCAACTGCTAAGTCTCTTCGACTCGCCACACTTTAGCCCCACCTTTATGGCTGCCCGCCACCTCCTATATTCATGTCTAAATCATTAATGTACACCACAAACAGCAAGGGCCCCAGCACCGATCCCTGCGGTACCCCACTGGTCACAGGCCTCCATTCACAAAAACAATCCTCTACCATCACTCTCTGCCTCCTTCCACTAAGCCAATTTTGAATCCAATTTGCCAAATTACCCTGGATTCCATGGGCATCTACTTTCTTAACTAATCTCCCATGCAGGACTTCATCAAAAGCCTTACTGAAATCCATGTAGGCTATATCAACTGCTTTACCCTCATCTACACATCTAGTTACTCCCTCGAAAAATTCAATCAAATTTGTTAGACACGATCTCCCCCCGACAAAGCCATGCTGACTATCCCTGATTAATCCCTGCCTCTCCAAGTGGAGACTAATCCTGTCTCTCAGAATTCCCTACCACTGATGTTAGACTCACCAGCCTGTAATTACCTGGTTTATCCCTGCTACCCTTCTTGAATAATGGTATCACATTCGCTGTAGTCCAATCCTCTGGTACCTCTCCTGTGGCCAGAGAGGATCTGAAAATTTGTGTCAGAGCCCCCACTATCTCCTCCCTTGCCTCCCATAGCAGCCTGGGATACATCTCATCTGGGTCTGGGGATTTATCCACCTTTAAGCTTGCTAATACAGCCAATACTTCCTCCTTTACAATGCTAATTTGATCAAGTATATCACAATCCCCCTCCCTGATCACTACACCTACATCATCCCTCTCCATAGTGAACACAGATGAGAAGTAATCATTCAAAACCTCACCTATGTCCTCCGGCTCCACACACAGATTGCCTCTATGATCCCTAATGGGCCCCACTTTTTCCCTGGTTATCCTCTTGCCCCTTACATACTTATAAAACGCCTTGGGATTTTCCTTTATTTTGTCTGCCAGTGATTTTTCATGCCCCCTCTTCACTCTCCTAATTACTTTTTTAAGTACTCCCCTACACTTTCTATACTCCTCTAGGGCCTCTGCTGTTTTCAGCACTCTGAATCTGCCATAAGCCTCCTTTTTTTTCTTTATCCAATCCTCTATATCCCTTGACATC
Organism: Heterodontus francisci; assembly: GCF_036365525.1. Lineage (NCBI taxonomy): Eukaryota > Metazoa > Chordata > Chondrichthyes > Heterodontiformes > Heterodontidae > Heterodontus > Heterodontus francisci. The sequence goes on from NC_090394.1 coordinate 42,247,149, forward strand.
CAGGGTTCCCTTGACCAATTGGTCCTACTCTTCACCTTTACAGGAACATGCTGCACCTGAACCCTCACAATTTCCCTTCGAAATGATTCCCACTGGTTTGATGTAGACTTTTCTACAAGAAGTTGCTCCCAGTTCATTTTGGCCAAATCCTGTTTTATCATATTGAAATCTGCCTTCCCCCAATTCAGTACTCTTATTTCCGGTCCCTCTATGTCCTTTTCCATAACAACCTTAAATCTTACAGAGTTATGGTCATTATCCCCGAAATGCTCCCCCACTGCCACTTCTACCACTTATCCGGCTTCATTCCCGAGGAGAAAGTCCAGTACCACCCCTCCTTTTGTAGAACTCTCTACGTGCTGGCTCAAAAAGCTCTCCTGAATGCACTTGAAGAATTCCACCCCCTTTAAGCTTTTTGCACTAAGAGTAAATGCCCTCTACTATAGGGAAAGTTGAAATCCCCAACCATTATTTTTACACCTGTTTGAGATTTGCCTACATATCTGCTGCTCTACTACTGCCTGACTGTTTGGAGGCCTGTAGTACACTCCCAGCCAAGTGATTGCCCCCTTTTTGTTTTTAAGTTCTACCCATATGGCCTCATTAGAGGAACCTTCTAAGATATCATCCCTCCTTACTGCAGTAATTGACTCCTAATCAACAGTGCAATGCCACCACCTCTTTTACACCCCCCCCCCCCCCCCACCCCCATCACGTCTGAAGATTCTATACCCTGGGGTATTAAGCTGCCAATCCTGCCCTTCCCTCAACCATGTCTCAGTGATAGCAATAATATCATATTCCCATGTGTTAATCAATGCCCTCAATTCATCTGCCTTACTAGTAAGACTCCTTGCATCAAAATAGATACAATCCAGCCTTGCATTATTTGCCTGAGCCTTAACAGATGTGCATTTACTCTGTCCTCTGGACTGACTTAGCTTCACATTTATATTTGATTGTACAATACCCCCTACTGTGCTTCCACTCTGTATCCCATCCCCCTGCCAAATTAGTTTAAACCCCCCAATAGCACTAGCAAACCTCCCAGCAAGGATGCTGGTCCCGTTCTGGTTCAGGTGCAATCTGTCCATCTTATACAGATCCCACCTTCGCCAGAAACAGGCCCAGTGATCCAAGAATCTAAAGCCCTCCCTCCTGCACCATCTCCCCAACCATGCATTCATCTGCTCTAACCTCCTATTCATACACTCACTAGCCCGTGGCACTGGAATAAACCCAGAGATTACAATCTCTGAGGTCCTACTTTTTAATCTGCTGCCTAGCTCCGTAAATTCTTTTTGAAGGACCTCATCCCTCTTTCTACCTATGTCATTGGTACCAACGTGGACCACGACCTCCGGCTGTGCACCGTCACCCTCCAGAATACTTTGTACCGCTCAGTGATATCCAAGACCCTTGCACCAGGGAGGCAACAAACCATCCTGGAATCACGCTTGCAACCACAGAAAGCCTAGCTGTTCCTCTAACCATAGAATCCCCTACCACTATTGCCCCCTTGTCCCTTTTTCTCCATCCCAGCACAGCTGAGTGAGCCATGACATTCTGGTCATGACTCTCGGTGCATTCTCCAGAGGAACCCTCTCTCTCATTGGTACTCAGAACTGAATACCGGTTAGAAAGTGCGATGTTCTCTGGGGACTCCTGCACTACCTCCTCTGACTTCTTTGTCCATCCGGCAGCCACCCAGTCACCCCCCACCCCTCCCCCCGACTGTGCTCGCCTGTGCACTGGCTTGACTACCTCTTGAAACGTGCCATCCACGTAGTCCTCCACCGCGCGGATGCGCCACAGTGACTCCAGCCGCCGCTCGAGCTCCGAAACCCAAAGCTCAAGCTTCTGTAATCTGAGAGACTTTCTGCAGACATGTTCATCAAGGTCACATGGCACATCCACGACTTCCCACATTGCACAGGAGGTACATTCTGCTTGGCCAAGCTGCCCCGCCATTACTTCTATAATGAAAAAAAATCTTGTTCGTGTAATAACTTACCAGCTATTTACAATCAACTGTTATCCCCTGTACCTTTGAGGCTGAGAAAGAAAAAGGCCCAGCCAATGAAAATACCCACACTTAACTTACAGCCTCACTTCATGCAAACAGCACTAGTATAACCAGTAAATACTAAAAATATACAGGTAGCTTTCCTAGGGCTTTAATTTAAAAGGAACCTTTTTTTTTAACTCTAATCGATCACAGTTATAACAGTTGCTACCCACCGATCAATCAGTGCACAGAATGCCAGTGATGTCACTGTTCTTTTTTTACACACTAAATCCAAATAGAGTGCATGCAGAAACAGTCAGAGTCCGCTGCTGCCGTCCCCGACTTCAGGTTAGTGTAAGCCAGACCAGGTAAAGATGGCAGATTTCCTTCCTAAAAGGACATTAATGAACCAGATGGGTTTTTACAACAATTGATAATGGTTTCATGATCAAAACTAGACTAGCTTTTAATTCCAGATTTATTAATTGAATGCAAATTCCACCATCTGCCGTGGTGGGATTTGAACCCATGTCCCCAGAGCATTAGCCTGGGGATCTGGGTTACTAATCTGGTGACCCACGACACCACTGCCTCCCTAATGGCCCAGAAAACTGGGGCGATCCCACCTCGGATGTTTGCGGGACTCCTGGTCACATTTTACCTCTGTCAGGCAACTAATTAGTTGCTGTCGGGGTTCCTGTCCCTTTAAAGGATGGATGCCCATCCCAAGGAGCTGCCGGCCAATCAGAGGGCCGGCAGATCAACAGTCCCAGCAGTGCCACTGAGAGCGGTGGCCACTGCTGGGACTGCACCTAGAAGAAAGCACGCCATGGGAGCAGGCCACCCTTCCAACTGGCTAGGTGGGTTCTGGGGACACTGGGTCAGTCAGCCAGGCCTCGGTGAGGAGGTGGGGGGAGGGTGGGGGGGTTGTGGGGTGGGGAAGGAAAAAGGGGAGGGCTGCTGCCAGGGCAGCCATTGCCACTGGGGAGGTATCTCCTGTTGGCCACAGAGTGCCTGAAGAGGAGGGACATGCCAAACCCAAAGGGAGGCCGCTAGGGTTCACCAGGTGGTCTCCCCATGCAGCGTAGGGCCCACTCATTGCTGGTAAAATGCCAGTGGCGGCAGGAAGAGGCTCTTAATTGGTTACAAGTAGTTCAATTGGTCTTTGGGCGGGAGGGCAGGCCTCCACCATCCCTGCCACTGATCAAGAGGCATGGCGGTGGGAGGACAACGGGCACTCCACCCCCCCGCTTTCTGTCACCATTTTGTGGGTCCCTTGCCTCCCAGCCCATCCTTAGATGGCTGGTAAAATCCAGCCCAAAGGGTGGTAGAAGTTTGGAACTCTCTTCTGAAAACGAGAATTGATGCTAGATCAATTGTGAATTTCTTAATCTGAGGTTGATAGATGCTTGTTATCCTGAGGTATTAATGGTTATGGGGTAAAGGCCGGTCTATGGATTTAGGTCGCAAATCATCCATGATCTTACTGAATGGCGGAATAGGCTTGAGGGGCTAAATGGCCCACTCCTGTTCCTGTGAAACTGTTTCTCTGTACATACCCGGTCAAATTCCTTTATCATTCTAAACACTTCGATCTGTATACCTCAGAGATGGGTGTGCAGTGGTTGACTTGACCACCAATCCAGAGGCCTGGACTAATAATCTAGGAAAGGTGAGTTCAAATCCCACAGGACTGTTTAAGAATTTGAATTCAGTTTTAAAAATCTGGAAATAAAATGCTGGTCTAAGTAACAGTGATTGGGAAGCTGTCGGATTGTCTCAAAAATCCAATTGGATGACTAAGGTCCTTTTGGGAAGAAAACCTGTTGTCCATGTCCAGTCTGGGCCCATATGTGACTCCTGTCCCACACCATCAAAGTTGAGTCTTAATTGCCCTCTGAAGTTGTTTAGCAAGACACTCAATTGTAACCGGGGAGTTATGGATGGACACTAAATGCTGGCCTTGCCAGTAATGCGCTCATCCCAAGGATGAATTAACAAAAGTACCAGACCAGGAGGCCCATGTGTCGAAATAATAATGGGAGGGGAAGATGCTGCTCCTTTAACAAAAATCAGGTTTAATAAAGAGAAAACTTTGATTCCAGCTTTACCACAAACTCTAATTGAAAGTGAAACGTAAAAAGCCATTGATATGCTAAACATCTGTTCAATTTTTTCTGTTTTCCTTTGGCTAGAAGTGATGTAAAGAGAAGTTCTGGCTTGTGGTGATTCTTCAGTTGTGTGTGATGGCCAGGTTTCCTTGTGGAGTGTGACGATCAGATGTTCTGACTGATTCACTGTTTGCTACACAGGAAATGATCAGGAAGCTTGTTGTGTTCTGCCAGCTGCCCTTAACACAGCACTAAATCAGCAGCTTCATTCTACTGTTTTCATTAAGACCCAGTCTGATTCCTGCACCCATCCACACTCACGACCCTTTGAATACCTGAGTAAAGAGTCACCCGATTGGGACTGTTCAAGGAATGCTTCCTACCACCTGGACCCTTTTCAGTGGGGAGTCTCTTCACCATGGGCCCCTTTTAAAGAGGGAGTCTCTCTATTAGGGTTCCCTTTTACAGATGGTTTCTCATCACCAGGAACCCCTTTTAAACAGGGAGTTTCTTTATCAGGGACTCCTTTTAAGAGAAGGGTCTCTCCATGGGCGCCCCTTTTTAAATCCCTGGCTGTGATATATCAGCGAGAGTTCACTATCTCCTGCTGTAACTCTGACAGGAGTTTAACTGAATGCCTGGAAAAATGGCAAAAAAACCATGTAATTACAGGGCCCTTAATTTTGTGATCATGTCAAAATGGGCACAAGTATATAAAAGTATTTAAAAATGCGAGTGGAAAATTGGCCTTTAACTCATGCCTGCAAAGAGGAACAAGTGGAGGCCATTCAGCCACTTGAACCTCTTCCATCATTCAACGAAATCATGGCTGACCTTAACTCCATCTTCTACTGTGTGGGCTCAGACATACAGAAGGCCACTTAGGTGAGATGCTGGAAAGCTATATCACATGTGGAGCCCCAACCCTTGTAAAAGTTGGCAGCTTCAGGCCAGGAAGTGAAGGGGAGGGGAAAGAAGAGGGAAGGGATTGTACTGGCTGTCGATCAGAGAGTGGAGGGAGTATCAAATAAAGAGTGAATTGACATTTCACAAAACATACAGGGCCTTGGTGAGACCACAGCTGAGGTATTGTGTACAGTTTTGGTCTCCTTACCTAAAGAAGGCTATAGTCACCTTAGAAGGTGTGCAACAAAGGTTTACTAGACTGATTCCTGGGATGAGGAGATTGTCCTATGGGGAGAGATTGAGTAGATTAGAGTTTTAGAAGAATGAGAGGTGATCTTATTGAAATATATAAAATTCTTAAGTGGCTTGACAGAGTAGATCCTGGATGTTTCCCTTGGTTGGGGAGCCTGGAAGTAGGGGTCACAGTTCCAGTATAAGGGGTCAACATTTTAGAACTGAGATCAGGAGAAATTTCTTCACTCAAAGCGTTGTTATTCTTTGGAATTCTCTATCCCAGGGGGCTCTGGATGTTTGGTCGTTGAGTATATTCAAGACAGAGATCAATAGATTTGTGAATACTAAGGGAAGTAAGGGATATGGGGATCATGCGAGACAGTACAGCTGAGAGAAAACCAGCCGTGATCTGACTTAATGGCAAAGCAGGCTCATAGGGCCGAATGGCCTTCCCCTGCTCCTAGTTCTTATGTTCACAGTATAAATTTTTATTGTTAAATGATTAATTTTGTGTGTATCCCTAACTGCAGCCTGCATTCCACATCCAACCTGGGAAGATCATTAACAGGAAATGGGGAGAGAGGAAAACAGGATGTTTTTGCAGAGAAAGATATAAATAAGCCTGAAGTTGTGCCTAGAATTTGCAACTCAGGAACATTCTGAACCTCTGCCAGAAATAGCTGAGGGTCTAGGCTCAGGTGCTGCAGTGAACAGAGATTGATCAGGCAGCTTTCTAGGAGCTGACATCTTTTGTTTATTAATGTCGACCTGCAACATTGGCTTGGATTTTTTCTGTATAATAGATGTTTCCTTCTTCATTTGAGGCACACTGAATGAAGTTATCAAAAAATTGAGGCACATTAAATAAAGTTTAATGAATAAAATTTCCTGCAGCCGCTATTTGGATTCTTGAAATAATCAGCACCACTTTCTGTCAACTCGTTCATCAAAACAAAGCAGGAATGACACATGTGCAGGTTCCGTTATTATTTTGTAAGGTGATTGAAAACTGAAGGGGCCATGCAGCATGATAGATTTTGTCTTTTCACCGATGGATTCTAGGTCCAAATCTATCCCAGATCATGATGTCAGCTCCTAGAAAGCTACCTGATCAATCTCTATTCACTACAGTACCTGAGCCGAGACCCTCAGCTATTTCTGGCAGAGGTTCAGAATGTTCCTGAGTTGCAAATTCTTGGCACAACTTCAGGCTTATTTCTATCTTTCTCTGCAAAAACATCCTGTCTTCCTCGCTCTCCATTCCCTGTTAATGATGTTCCCAGGTTGGATGTGGAAAGCGGACTGCAGTCAGGGATGCACAACATTAATTACTTACTAGTAAAAATTTACACTGTGAACATAAGAACTAGGAGCAGGAGTAGGCCATTCGGCCCTATGAGCCTGCTTTGCCATTAAGTAAGATCACGGCTGGTTTTCTCTCAGCTGTACTGGCTCGCATGATCCCCATATCCCTTATTTCCCTTAGTATTCAAAAATCTATTGATCTCTGTCTCGAATATACTCAACGACCAAACATCCAGAGCCCTCTGGGATAGAGAATTCCAACGATTCACAATGCTTTGAGTGAAGAAATTTCTCCTTATCTCATCCAAATCTATTCTGTCTCTGATGGGGACTGGATGGAACACTTGGTCAGACAATTCCCCTCTGGGAAATGGGTTCAAATACTGACACGCCAAACATCAGTGTTTAAACTCTTATGTGAGCTAATTAGTATTTCACAAGAAAGGCCAACTACTCCTAATGGGATTGGAGGTGGTCAGTCCCAGTCATAAAACTCCCTCTGGTGTTTGCATGTTTATTATAGGAATATTAGTGTTTGTTTCAGTATATTAGTGTTAATATTCCAGTAATGAATCTCTCTCAAGTGTTTGAGTGTTTATTACAGTAATATTAGAGTTTGTTTCATTATTAGCATTAATATTCCAGTATTAAATCTCCCCTGCTGTTTGAATGTGTTTATTGCTGTAATTCCGTCTCAGGAACAGGAAACAAAATATACCAGTCAGCCCTTGGACCTCATGTCTTCCTAAGGGTTAATTGCTAAAATGCCAGTTGCCTCAGCCCTACTGCCGCTGAAACACTCATCCATGTTTTTGATACCACTAGACCTGACTATTCCAATGCCCTCCCGGATGGCCTCCCATCTTCCAGCCTCCACAAGCTTCAGTTCATTGAAAACTCTGCTGTCCACATCCTAACTTGCGCTAAGTCCCTTTCACCCAGTAACCATGTGCTCGTTGACCCAAATTGGCTCCCAGTCTGCCAACACTTGGAATTTAAAATTCTCGCCATGTGTTCAATTTCCTCTATGGCCTCACGCCTCCCTACCTCTATAATTTACTCTGGCCCTACAACCTTCCGAGATCTCTGCTTCTCCAATTCTGCCTCTTGTGCATCTCCCTTTTCCTTTGCCCTACCATTGGCGCCTGTGGCTTCAGGTGCTTAGGCTCGAAGCTCTGGGATTCCCTCCCTAAACCCCTTCACCTCTCTCTCCTCTTTTGAAATGCTCCTTAAAACCTACCTTTTTGACAAAGCTTTTCATCATCTGCCCTAAAATCTCCTTACGTGACACGGGAGCAATTTTTGTCTGATAATTGTTCCTGTGAAACGCCTTGGGAAGTTTTATTAAGTTAAAGGCAATATATAAATGCAAGTTATTGTGGTTTTCTCCTCCTGTCTCTGTCCTGCTTGGTCCTGTGATGAGACTCTTGTCTTCCTGTTGCCAATGGAACGAACTGTACAAAAGCCATGACCCTGACTTTAGCTGGTACTGTCAGAGTCCCTGTACATTTTCACGTTTGCTGTGTTCATTTCTGAATAAGCATGCACAGGATGATTCTCATCAAATCTGTTCACCCGTACAAGGCCAAGAGGCTGGAATACAATTCAAAATATTCAGCAGTTTGCACAAAAACCTGCAATTTGACAGCAGTCAGTAGACCAAGCAGATACAGAGCAAATCTCCAGTGACATGCTCTTTGATATCAGTTGTTAAGCGATTCAAGATCCATCCTATCCAACTATAGAACAAAATACCAGCAATGCAACCCAGGGACTGTGGAAGGCATCAATCAGTCCACCTTAATGTCACTGGTTGCATTTTTAGATCCCAAAAGAAATTTCCTCCTTATACTTCAGTTTGTAACATTTCTTTTATGAAAATTCCTCTAAGTGTAACAAGGCGGCTGGAGTGAGTGCCAATTATCACACTCTGTGTTACCGAGTGAAACAAGGCGGCTGGAGTGAGTGCCGATTATCACACTCTGTGTTATCGAGTGAAACAAGGCGGCTGGAGCGAGTGCCGATTATCACACTCTGTGTTACCGAGTGAAACAAGGCGGCTGGAGTGAGTGCCGATTATCACACTCTGTGTTACTGAGTGAAACAAGGCGGCTGTAGTGACTGCTGATTGTCACATAGTGGGCAGAATTTTCACTACCAATGTGGGGTATGCTCAGGTGCAATTGGGAGGGTTTATTGCCCCAAACAGTCATGTCATGTTAGAAACCCACATTATTCCACCCATTTCCAGGTTTAACCTGGTGGGTTTGCAGGATAGCAGGAAACATCCTGGAGGTATCAAGTAAGTAATTAAGATATTGAAATTCCCAGTTAACTTGGGATTTCAGCCTGCATTTTGGCTTTAACAGCCCTTGCACAAGTTTCCCAAGATGTGTGGAACTCACCAGGGTCAACCAACCGACAGCATGGCAGGAATGCTTGTTCACTGAAACTGACAGGTTAGGAAACTGTCAGACAGTGAAACTGAATAACTACAGCCCTGCCTAGGTGATAGACTGGTGCTCACAATATTTCTTTGGAGAGTGTACTTTCAATGCTTGGCAGGTGATTTCCAACTTCTCGGAAGTCATTTCACCTGTCTTGGACTTCATTCATCTTAATCTGCATTTCCCAGCTGCCAGCCTTCACCGCAGCATGGGAACAACTAATGCAGCTCTACATTGGACCTCTGATGAGGAACAGGTAGAGCAGCACCAGCAACCCTAACAGCTCCAGGAGCAGCAGAAGCAACAACCGCAGCACCAGTTGCCCCATCCTCAACCACATGCTGCACCATGGGATAGAGGGGATGGACACAGAGATTCAGTTCAAAGGAGGTGAGAACCCCAACACAGGGTCTACAGGCAGAGGATCAGCTCTCTTGACATGTGTGGGTACCAGTGCCTCAGGAGGCTCAGATTTTCACTGATATCTGCTGCCTCCTGGAACAAGACCTTCTTCCCAATTGATCTAGTGGGCACACATTGCCAATGACTATCAAGGTGGCTATCACTGGAGCACCCCACCCCATTCTCTGCCTCTCTCTGGAGTTCTGTGCTCTCTTCTCCTGCGAGGAGAGAAAGCAGAAGTTGTGAGTGTGAACATTGGATTGTGTGGACATGAGGGAAGAACAACATTTGTGGAGGCTAACTGTGAGACCTAGGTGTGAGATGGTGCAAAGGTGAGGATGAGTGTGAGTGTGGCTGTTCAGACGGGGATCTAAGGAGGTGCCTTGAGAGAGAGGAAAGAGTGGAGCTGAAAAGTGTGAGGAGTGTTGTGCAGGAGAATGCAGGGAAAGTCAGAATGTGGGGGTTGACATCTGAAAGTGAGATGCCACTCACCTTTCCTGCCTTCCTGAGGTCCTTGAACCTCTTTGGGGCACTGTCTGCAGGTCCAAGGTGCCACACTCCTGCTGCTCACTTTCTCGGCCACTTCCATCCACATCTGCTTGGTTTGAGAGGCTGTCCACTTCCTCCTGTACTTGGGAAACAACACCTCACTTCAGTCCCTCAAATCCTGGATCAGGACCTTCAGGTAAGAGTGTGAGACAATGGGAAAAACATGCCTTCCAAGGTTTCTTTTCCATTTCTGTGGTTACTGAAGCCTCAGGAATCAATGTACAGTTCAGCCATTCTGACCCATGCCAGGGTCCCTTAAACTAGAAACCCTTCCTTTGACAGCTGCGGTGTGTCACCCCACCTGCCCTCTGTGACTGGACAGGAAACCTGGAGGTGGGATGCTAATACCGTGACTGAGGTAGAGCCATGGAAAAGCCTACTTTAATTACAATTGGGTTCCCAACCCACTACTGGCTCCGTCCACCACCACCCCCCCGACTCCATGTGAATCTATTAAGGTTCCGCCCAGTGCTACAGTGAGAAACAAGGTGGCGATAGTGAGTGCTGACTATTACACTCAGTGTAATTTAAGTTGGAAATGAGAGGAATTTCTTCTCTGGAACTCTCTACCCCAGACAGATGATTCCTGAACTTCAGGGGAGTCAAGGGCTATGAGGACCAGGCAGGAAAGTGGAGTTGAACCCAAGATCACATCAGCCATGACCTTATTAAATGGCCATTCTTTCCTTTGAGTGAAACAAGTTGGTTGGAGTGTGTGCCTGGAACAATTTATCCACAGTAAATATCTCTACCAGTAGCAACGGAACTTCCCATTTTGGCTCCGATTCTCTCTTCCCTCTCCCACCCTCTCTTCTTGTTCCTAGCTAGAAGCTGCTCGATGTTGCTGGCTTACAGACTTCTATGCCCTTTAGTACTTGGCTGTTCTTTGCTGCTAGGCTGCCCTTTAGTACCTGGCTGTGTGTAGTACCTGGCTACACTTTAATACTTGGGTGCCCTTTTGGTACTTGGCTGTTTTTAATGCTAGGCTGCCCTTTAATGACTGCCTGCCCTTTATTACCTGGTGCCATTTACTACCTAGCAACCATTAATACTTGGATGCTCTTTAGCACTTGGGTGTCCTTTAGCACTTGAATGCCATTTAGCACCCGGCTGCCTTTAAGCATCTGGTTGCCCTTTAGTACTTAGCTGCCATTAGTAGCTGACTGCCTTCAGTACCTGGCTGACCTTTAATACTTGACTTTCCACTAGTTCTTTGCCCATCCACTGATTCTTCATGTGCAAGGATAGGCATGAGCTTTAAAACAGATTAGCTGGTCATTCACCTCCTCATTGTGGGAAGTTTGTACCTGGCACCTGCTGCAGAATGACTGTCACACTTGCTTATGTAACAATAGTCCCTCAACTCCAAGAGTGGTCCATTCTGCAAAGAGTTTTGACATCTTTCAATGTGATAAGGTGCTGTATAAAGTCAAGGCTATTGATTTATGTGCCAAGATATTCACCTTTGAAGGGAAGATTGATTGTATTGACTCTCTCTGTGTGTTAGCGGGGACTAACTATTTGGAGTGGTTGCAAGGGTCAAATAATTGTTGATATCCATTGCCTCTTTTTCATGCACCTTAAGTACCATAGGAAACCTACCCAGCCCAGGCCTGGTACAATAACATTCCTTTGAAAGAATAGTGTGAGAACAATCTGTGTTACCCATTGAGATGAACAATAGTCACCGTGTGCGAGAAATGAATTCATTGAATTTCGTACTGGACCCTTTCGGGTACAGACCTTTGCCAAACGGAAGAGAGAACAGTTCCTCACCAAGGGAGTTTCATCTGTTTACCGCTTCTTGATTTTAATAAATCAGCAAGGTAACATCCCAGCCCTGCAGTCTGAAGGATGAGCTATGATTTAGTGAGGTTTATGTACTTTTTCCTCCTATAAATAATGGACATCGTGACAACCGAGGCAGTCTGGTTGTTTCACTCGTTATGAAGTGAAGGACAAATGAGTTTCTCCTCCAGTCCATCTGTACTGTTATTGCAGGAAATATTAAGGTCGTCAGAATTTCGAGGTAAGGTTTGAAATAATCTTCCATTTTAATTTGATATGTTGCAAGGAGTTTAAGTCACAGCAAAGTAGTGCAGTATTTCCAGTTTTATTACAGTAAGGCTGTTCGGAGAAGATGAGATTTAATGTTTCTGCTTGCATTACAACAATATCACCACATCACAGTAAATAGATATTTTTATATTTGTACACTTCCCCTTCCATTTTTCAACTAAAATTTTAAATGTTTTCTTTAAACTCATCGAGATGAAAGATATCAGCACTCTGGAGTGGGTCACATATATCAATATTGTTATATAGTGTCAGGATCATCACTCACAGGGCAGGTATAGCATGAGTTAGATACCCAGCAAAGCTCCCTCTACACTGTCCTATCAAACTCTCCCAGGGAAGATATAGCATGGGTTAGATACAGAGTAAATCTTCTTCTACACTGTCCCATCAAATAAACCCAGGGTAGATACAGCACAGGTTAGATACAGAATAAAGTTCCCTCTATACTGTCCCAGTAAACACTCCCAGGGCAAGTACAGCATGGTTTAGATACTGAGCAAAGCTTCCTCTACATAGTCTGATCAAACACTCCCAGGACAGGTACAGTGCGGGGTTGGCTGCTGGCTAATTGGAGTGTTGACTGCTGATTGCAGCAACGAGCCTCAGTTGAGAGTGCTGGTGGCAGTTGGAGGTTGCAGAGGTGGAGAGAGGAGCTACACTGAGCAAGGGAGAGCAGTTACAACCAAGCAGAGGTGAAAACTTCAACAACAATTACCATCAAAGAGAAGAGACATCTTTTGTTGGAAACAAGGCTTTGTCTGGAGGTGAACACCAGTAATTTGCTTTGCTTTGGACTGTTGGGGGAGGAACAAGTGGCCGGAACAACGAGGGGTGGGGCTGCCAATTCAGCAGGAATCTGTGCTGCTGCAACAAGCACACAGGGAAGCTCCCTCCCCACCCCAATTGCCCAACCTGGGTCAGCTGCAGCTGCCCGGCTAAACAGACGGAAGGGGATAGATAGTGTCTGTGCAGCTTCAGCTGACCCAGGTGAAGACACCTCCCCCAACCAGAAGACCAAGTGCAAAGACTGTTTTAGGTGTGCTGTGAGCACCACCTCCAGAAAGCAAGTCATCCCTTACCGCCTGTCTTTGCCTCTCCTCTATTCCCTCAGCCTCTCCCCTAACCTGTTGTTTGTTTGTTTTTTTTAATACATATTCAATATCTTCTGTGAATCTTTTGTTATTCGGTGTGCAAGCCCACAATTTGGGGCAGGTTTAGCTCTTAGACCCATGGCAAGCCCTTCATCGCTGGTGGCGGGGCCCTTTACTACCTATGCAGCTGCAGCCTCTGTGGCTGCCCACGTGGCCCCGTCACCCTTTAAATTGATAACATCCAGCCATGGGGTGAAGAGCTATTCCCACCCAACATGTCTATTGAGGCCTGTGTAAAGGCAATGGCTGAGGTTGTTGGCCCCTCTGCCATTGTTGCAGCCTCAAAGATGTATGGGAAGGCTGTGTTCTTTTTGAAGACCGAGCGGATGGTGTCCCTGTCCCTGAGTAAAGGGATCACTGTGGGGGGGACCTTCCTGCCGGTGGACCCTCTGGGGGCCACTGCGCAGCGGATAATGCTATCAAACGTCCTGCCCTTCATTCCCAGTGAGCTCCTCCTCCCCCACCTGCACCATCTGGGGGAGGTGAGGTCGGGGATCACCCCAGTCCCGCTTGGTCTTCGGGAGCACAGCCTCCAACATGTCTACTCCTTCCGCCGCCGCCAGGTATTTATGCAGCTGGCGCGGGAGGAGGTCTCGGAGGGCCAATTTAATGTGGAGTTCCAGGCCTATCGCGTCTTCTGGACCTCGGACGGTGCGTGGTGCCGTGCCTGCAAGGGGGTGGGGCACGTTCGCAAGAACTGCCCCAACTTCCCGGTCGCCAACTCCACCTCGGTGGTCCAGGGTGGCGCCACTGCACCTCCTCCCGCTCCCCCCACACATCGTACAGACACTGCTCAGTCGGTTCCGGAGGCTGTAGTTATCACAGCCTCCGGCAGGGAAAGGAGTACCCCTCCGTGTGGAAGGAAGGCGCGGAGCAAAAATAAACAGCGAGAGGTGCGTCCCCTGGACACCGTGACACAACCCGAGCCTGAGCTCAGCCCAAGGCCCATTCCCACGGAATCCATCTGTCCCAGGGCTGGGTTCAGGCCCAGGCCCAGGGTAGCTAAAGAAAAAAAGGAGGGTGCGGAGGCGGAGGCCTCTGATGACATGGAGGTCTCTGAGCCTCCGCGCCCTAGTGGGAAAAAGAGGAGAAGGCACCCCTCCACAGAGGTAACAAGGGGCCCTGAGGTGCAGGGTCCATCTGTTGGAGGGGAGCTCTCTCATGTTTCGGGTCCCCAGGTTCCCCCTGCCACCACCACCAACATCAAGGCTGCAAAGCCTGAGCAGGAGCTCCCTACCCCTCAGGATGGAGGGGAGGGGGAGACACCTGTACGTGTGGCCCCTCCAGGGGAAGCCAGTGGAGCCCTGCTTGTGGTGGGGGAGCCTGGGGACGCCTCCCATTCTGCCACTGGGTCGGGTGTTTTGAGTGGAGGGGAGGGGGAAGCCCAGATGGGTCGGCCCTCCCAGCCAGAATCCACTCACAACCAGGATACACCCGACCCGATTATAACCGAAACTTCTGCCCCATCTGCTGGGCCTGTTGGTGCTGGCGGAGCGGGAGATGGCCTCCTCTCTCCGCCTCCGGTCTCGGCTCCGGCTGGATTTCCGGAGTCGGGAACTTCCGTCTCCCCTGGACCGCTCATTGGCCTGGGGACGGAGGTGGAGGGGGGTCCTGAACCGTTGGCGCCCACAGGCTCTAGTTTCACAGTAGAACTCGGAGAGGACTCCTCCGCCATCGATCCTGGGGGAGGGGATCGTCACGGAGGCGGGACTAGCTGGCGCGGCCGGGACGTCCGCCCCACAGTGTGTGGTGGGCGTGTCAGCCGCTGGCGGTGACGACCCGGAGGAGGACGGGGACTCGGTGTGGGGCACGGAGGACGACCTTGATTCCATCACCAGTGAGGTGGTGGAGTCCCTCGTGCCTCCCACCGAGTCTCCTGTTATTCCCACGGCGGACCTCCGGGATTTCCTCGCGGCTTGCAGGGGTTGCCGCGATAAAGTTCAGCTGGCCCTTGGCCGTTGGTCGAGTCTGGCGCTGATCATTCAGTCCGTCCATGCCGCCCTCAAGAAAGCAGGCAAGGGTGCGGGCGTGAAACTGGTTGAGAGGCGCCAGTTTAATGCGTTCCTCAATGGGTTGCTGGGGGAGTGGAGGGCCAGGTGCACTTCTATTCCCTCCTCACAGTGAGGTGTTGGTGACGGGTTTTAAGTACCTTTGACATGAAGATAACCATAGCCAGCCTCAATATCAACGACAGCAGGGGGTCTCACTGCATATTTCACAATCTCTCAGTCCTCAGGGAAGGGAGATATGCGGTGAGCTTTCTGCAGGAAACCCACACCGTTCCGGGAAACAAAGCCACCTGGCTCCTGGAGTGGCAGGGTGGGGTCTACATGAGTCACCTCACCCCTATTTCTAGTGGGGTGGCTATCTTATTGGCTCCGACTTTTCAGCCGGAGATCTTGGGGGTCAAGGAGCTAGTGCCGGGCGGCTTGCTCCACCTCGCCGTTTGCCTGGGTAGCATGCCACTCCACTTTGTGAATGTGTACGTGCCCAGGCCCGGCGCATTGCAAGCGCGCTTCTTTGAAGAAGTGTCCGCTCTCTTGAGCTCCATCGATAGTGGCGAGTGCATCATCCTCGGGGGGGATTTTAACTGCACCCTCGAGGTGGGGGATCGCTCCGGTCCCCAGCGCGGCCAAGCGTCGGTGGAGAAGTTGAGGGGACTGATCAGCTCCCTTAACTTGGTGGACGTCTGGCGGAATCTCCATCCCGACTCCAGCGCCTTCACGTGGAGGTCTGGAGGAGGGGGGTCGCGAATCGACCGCCTCTACATTTCGCAGGCGTACGTCTCCCGCGTTTCGGCGGCCTCCATGTGGCTGGTGCCATGCTCGGACCACCACCTGGTGTGGGCGGAGTTCACTTCGCTCCGCTCGCGGGCGGGGTTCGCGTACTGGCACTTTAACAACCGGCTGCTGGAGGACGAGCGATTCGGGGACTCGTTCCCTCAATTCTGGACCGACTGGAGAAGGAAGCAGGGTGGCTTCCCCTCCTTGAGGCTATGGTGGGATGTGGGCAAGACTCACATCCGCACCTTCTGTCAGGAATACGTGAAGGGGTCGACCAAGAGGTGGGAAGCCGAGATCGGGCGCCTAGAGAGGGAGGTGCTCGACTTGGAGTCCCGCCTCGGTCATGCCGTCATGGACCTGGCCCTGTGGCAGGCGTATAAAGAGAAGAAGGGCACGCTGAGGGACCTGCAACTCATAGGGTCCCGAGGCGTGTACGTGAGGTCGCGGATCCAGATCCTGAAAGATTTGAACCACGCCTCACCCTTCTATTACTCGCTGGAAAAATGGCGGGAGGTCCGTAAGCAGCTCATTGAGCTGCTGGCCGACGACGGATCCTCCATTATGGATCCGGAGGGAATGGGCCTCCTGGTCCGTACTTATTACAGTGCATTGTTCTCTCTGGATCCGTCCAGCGAGGATGCGCGCAGAGTTTTGTGAGAGGACCTACTGCAAGTCAGCCCGGAGGATGCCGAAGGATTGGAGGCTCCGCTCACGTTGGTGGAGCTGACTGGCGCCCTCCACTAGCTCTCGAGGGGCAAATCCCCAGGGCTGGATGGGTTGACCGTGGAGTTCCTCAGGACAATCTGGGACGTCCTGGGGGACGATTACGCGCGGGTCCTGGGGGAAAGCCTGGCGACCGGGGAGATGCCCTATCGTGGCGCAGGGTGGTCATCGTCCTGCTGCCGAAAAGGGGCGATCTCCACCTGCTTAAAAACTGGCGTCCGGTCTCCCTCCTCAGCACGGATTATAAGATCTTTGCCCGGGCTATGTCTACCCGCCTGGGCTCCGTGCTGGCCCACATGATCCACCCCGACCAGTCCTACACGGTCCCAGGCCGGTCCATCCAGGACAACATCCACCTAGTCCGGGACCTGATCCATCTTTCCCAGAGGACTGGTCAGTCGGTCGCCTTTCTCTCCCTCGATCAGGAGAAGGCGTTCGACGGGGTGGATCACGAATATCTTTTCGGGACTCTGCGCGCTTTCGGACTCGGGCCGCATTTTGTGGTCCGGGTCCGACTTTGATACGCCGCTGCAGAGTGTCTAGTCAAGGTTAACGGGTCCTTGACGGCGCCCCTTCGCTTTGGGAGATAATGCGTCAGGGATGCCCCATGTCTGGCCAATTGTACACCAATCGCGTGGAGCCATTCCTGTGTCTGCTTCGCAGGAGGTTGACGGGATTGGCTCTGCGTGAGCCGGCCATGCGGGTCGTCCTCTCGGCTTACGCCGACGATGTGCTTCTCGTGGTCACAGATCCCATTGACTCACGGAGGTTGCGCGACTGCCAGCAGAACTTTTCTGCCGCATCCTCCGCAAGGATCAATTGGAAGAAATGTTCCAGTCTCCTGGTGGGTCAGTGGCGAGTGGACTCCCTGCCGGAGGAGTTGACACCTTTTGAGTGGAGCACCACGCACCTCCTCTATCTGGGAGTCCACCTTCGCCCCGCTGAGGAAGCCTGGCCGGCAAACTGGCAGGAGTTGGAGGTGAAAGTTACCACTCGGCTGGGACGATAGACAGGACTTCACCGAGTGCTTTCCTCCAGGGGCTGAGCGCTGGTCATAACCCAACTGGTGGCCTCGATGCTGTGGTACGAGTTGGTCACTTTGGCCCCGCCCCCTGCATTTGCCACCAAGATCCAGAAGAAACTCGTCGATCCAGCTGCGACTCTCCGCCTTCGGACCCTGTAGAGACCCTGTATGTCGAGCGTCCTCCCAGATGGTGTGCGCTCGCGACGTATTTTTTCTGCCAGCGTCACTGCCTTCAAGACGACACGCAGCTCCCGGCGGAGACCGTTAGCCGCGCCTCTCTGAGGGAGTTGCCTGTCTTTTACCGGGATCTATTCCGAGTCTGGAACATGGTCGCCTTCAGTCAGGGCGCTCCCCCACCAGCGGAGGAGAGCGCCTCGGCTGTCTGGGCGGCCAACTCCGGGGATTGACCGGCGGGCGGAGGAGTAGCCGAAGCCCCTGGGACGCCCCTCACTGCCAGTGGCGAGGGGGCTCGGGAGTGCAGAGTATTCCCGGCCGAGCTGACCCCCCGCTCGGCCGGAACTGCCCATCGGACCCAGGCCCTGAAACCCTCCTCGGGAGCCGGTCCCGCACAACCCGAGCCGCCTCTCGAAAACGCCCTCCGTGCCATTCCAATCGACGCAGAGTGGTTTCCCCTACGGGCTGCTCCTGCACACCCTCCATTTCCTCGCCCTTGTCAGCCGGCCAGACACGCCCTGGCGGTCCGCGTTGCCATCTGGCGGCAAGGGGAAACCCCGATGGAGGTCTCTCTACGCGGGAGTCCTCCCCTTTACATCGGGGACCTGGGGTAGCGGGTGCTGCACAGGACAGTCCCGTGCAATAGAATTTTAAGTAGGTTCACGGTCTCCCAGGCTGCCTGTACTTTCTGCGGCCTGGACGAGTCCGTGTTCCACGTATAGATGGAGTGTGCGAGGTTGCAGCTCCTCTTTGAGTATTTGAAGGGGCTGCTCCTCAAGTTCTGGCTGCACTTCAGTCCCACGCTCCTGATCTTTGGGCACCCGGTGCGGAGGGGCGTGGGCTGGGAGGAGGATCTCCTCGTCGGTCTGCTCCTGGGCCTGGCCAAGGTGGCAATTCACAGGTCCAGGCTGCAGGCTGTCAGGGGGTCCGTCCTCCCATTTGCCTGCCCCTCTTCCATGGTTACGTTCGCGCCCAGGTGTCCCTGGAGAAGGAGCATGCAGTGTCCGCCGGTACGCTTGAGGCCTTCCGTGACCGGTGGGCATCGCAGGGACTAGAGTGCATTGTCGACACCGAGAATGGCATTTTAATTCGAGTTTTTTTTGTTTGTTTGATTTTAATAAAGTTATTTTAGAAAAATATATCTAAAGGGGGACTGAGGAATAAAGGCCCCCTTGACATGAAATATATAAAAGGGGCCTGGGGTATTAAGGGCACCTTGGAAAAAAAAAACGGGTTAGATACAGAATAAAGATCCCTCTACACTGCCCCAACAATGTCCCTCCACCTGAATTCTAGTATAGCGCCCCCTATTGTACCAGGGTGATGAATTCCATGCTCGCTATTTTGTGAAGCCTCTCAGTAAGACTGCAAGTAAGGACCAAATTAGAGGCAGTTGTGTACTATGGATACTGTGTACCCTGGGAACTGGTGACTGCCCTTCAAAAGCCTTCTGGTGCCTCTCAGTTGATTAGCTGCTCTGATAACAGACACATGAGCTACTCAAATCAACCGCAGTTGGATCTAAACAGTGAAATTTGTTGATTCAATAAATAATTTTAGAGGGATTATATTTTGTCTGAGAATGTGAACCAATTTATTTTTTCCTTTTATCAGTTCACAGTTAGAAAAGGAAAGGAAGTCTGATGGGTTCATTTCTCCTGGGAACACTAAGTTTTGTTTAGCCTTTGCAGGCTGCATCCATAGACGGAGCAGGCAGTCACAGCCTTGTTAGATA
Organism: Heterodontus francisci; assembly: GCF_036365525.1. Lineage (NCBI taxonomy): Eukaryota > Metazoa > Chordata > Chondrichthyes > Heterodontiformes > Heterodontidae > Heterodontus > Heterodontus francisci. The sequence continues at coordinate 42,266,780 of NC_090394.1, forward strand.
AGAAATTCAATACAGGGATTATAATATGCAACTCTGACATTCTCACTTCCAGCTAGGCAATGGGGAAATAAAATATCTTTCACCTCTAACAGCCAGTCTCTTGCTTCATTCTTCTCTTCCATTCTTCCGTTCTCTTGCTCTTTTGATCAGTGCACCAAGGAAATATCCTTTAATGTTCCTCCTAAGCTTCAAATTCTTCAATCATATGCACTCTTCCTCCTCCCTGCAACCTCACCGTTTTGAAACCAAGACTCTAGGATCTCCAAACACCCTTCTTCTACCCTTCCTCTTACAGTCCAACCTTTGTGTCACATTACTTCCTTCCTAATTTTCTTCTCTGTTCTCCTGAAGGCGTTGAACTATCCCAGGACTTCATCCCCTAGTCTGGCATCTCATTGATATGCCTGCATGAGTAACTTAAGACATGACATGTGGTGAGTGTAGTGCGGCTTGGGAGGAACAAGTAACTTTGGACCTATGGTACCCAAAGTTCTCCACCACTGGAGTTTTCCTCGACTCATGCCTGGGTTTGTTGTAACTAATTCATAGAGATTAATTGTTATAATTGGTCAACAACACCATTGTCATTCTATCTTGAGACTACCAGGATGGTAGAAGGCAAACAAGAACCTTGTGTACAAAATTTGATCCATGGTACCCACTTGTTGGGCACTACAGTGAGATTTGCACCGGATGCCATATTGGTGAGGGCATTAGTGCATGTGTGCAGTGAGCATCTGCCAGAAGTATGCACAACAGGTATATCATGACATTTACGTGCTGATTTTTTATTTATTCATTCATGGGATGTGGGCGTCGCTGGTTAGGCCAGCATTTATTGCCCATCCCTAATTGCCCTTGAGAAGGTGGTGGTGCGCTGCCTTCTTGAACCGCTGTAGTCCATGTGAGGTAGATACACCCACAGTGCTGTCAGGATGGGAGTTCCAGGATTTTGGCCCAGTGACAGTGAAGGAACGGTGATATCGTTCCAAGTTAGGATGGTGTGTGACTTGGAGGGGAACTTGCAGGTGGTGGTGTTCCCATGCATTTGCTGCCTTTGTCCTTCTAGGTGGTAGAGGTCTCGGGTTTGGAAGTTGCTGTCTAAGGAGCCTTGGTGCGTTGCTGCAGTGCATCTTGTAGATGGTACACACTACAGCCACTGTTCGTCGGTGCTGAAGGGAGTGAATGTTGAACGTGATGGATGGGGTGCCAATCAAGTGGGCTGCTTTGTCCTGGATGGTTTCGAGCTTCTTGAGTGTTGTTGGAGCTGCACCCATCCAGGCAAGTGGAGAGTATTCCATCACACTCCTGACTTATGCCTTGTAGATGGTGGACAGGCTTTGGGGAGTCAGGAGGTGAGTTACTCGCTGCAGGATTCCTAGCCTCTGAACCTGCTCCTGAAGCCACGGTATTTATATGGCTACTCCAGTTCAGTTTCTGGTCAATGGTAGCTCCTAGGATGTTGATCGTGGGGAATTCAGCGATGGTAATGCCATTGAATGTCAAGGGGAGATGGTTAGATGCTCTCTTGTTGGAGATGATCATTGCCTGGCACTTGTGTGGCGCAAATGTTACTTGCCACTTATCATCCCAAGCCTGGATATTGTCCAGGTCTTGCTGCATTTCTACACGGACTGCTTCAGTATCTGAGGAGTTGCAAATGTTGCTGAACATTGTGCAATCATCAGCGAACATCCCCACTTCTGACCTTATGATTGAAGGAAGGTCATTGATGAAGCAGCTGAAGATGGTTGGGCCTAGGATACTACCCTGAGGAACTCCTGCAGTGATGTCCTGGAGCTCAGATGATTGACCTCCAACAACCACAACCATCTTCCTTTGCGTTAGCTATGCCTCCAACCAGCGGAGGGTTTTCCCCCTTATTCCACCAGCACTGGCATTTAGGATTTCAATGCTTCAGTTGACGCCATCGCTTCATCACGCACGGCTGAACTCGTGTTTAGCAGCAGCAGGAAGGTCTCCTCACCACCGCTATCTGGAGGGATTACCAACTACTTTCAGGTTAGTTGCTGATTGACTGCTGCTGGCTGTTGGCATGTTTGTACACGTGTTTGGTGCTTTCTAGAGTTCTTTAAAGTTGCTAAAGTCTAAAGGGAGTGGTTGGTGCTGAAGGACTTGGCTTCTGCACAAACCAGTTATTCCCAGACATAGGTGCAGTCGTAGGCATTCCCCTTGGAATACAGCATGACTAGGAGAATGAACAGCAGCGACACAGAGCAGAGCAAAGCTGCTAGGAGGAGAAGGAGGGAGGACAAGCGTTCTCAGTAGGCGGCCATTATCCATTCAGGGTGTTCAGGGAGAAATTCTCTTCCCTGACCTCAGGGAGGAACTTCCTCACTGAAAGCTGTCACCTGCTGCAGCCACAACTGCAACATTAGAGCAGGGCGAAGAGTGCATTGCCAGTGGCTGTGAAGGCAACCGTGACCTTGAATGTTTATGCTGGAGCTGGAGATATTTGCAACTTCTTGCAGTTTGTTGTCCACTGTAAGGGCGGTCACTGATGCTCTCTATTCAATGAAAGCTGATGACATTTCATTCTCTCGTGCCGGAGAGCAGCAGGCGAAGTGATCATGCGGCTTCATGAGCATTGCAGGCTTCTCAGGGTGAAGGGTGCTACTGACTGCACACAAGTCACTCTACAGGTGCCACATGTCAACTCTGAAGTGTACCGCAACTGAAAGGGATTTCACTCTCTTGACATTCAGCTCATGTGCGACCATAGGTAGAAAATCACGCAGGCCCTGTATCCTGGCAGCAGTCACAAAGCCTTCATTCTGTGGCAGTGTGCTGTGCCATCTGTACTTCGGCCACCATGCCAAACTAAAAGGTGGCTACCGGGTAACAAGGGCGATCCGCTGACAGATATGGTTCATGACTCCGGTGTGCAACTCACACACTTGCGGGCAGCATGCATATAATGAAAGCCAAGCTGCTACATAAAATGTGATAGAGCAGACCATTGGCATGCTGAAACAACACTTCCACTCCCTGGACCGTTTTGGAGGAGTCCTGCAGTACTTGTGGTGGTCTGCTGTACGCTGCACAATCTCATCATCATGAGGGCACAGTACTTGACAACAGCTATATGGCGAGCTGCTGAGTAGCAGGAGGAGGAGGAGCTGAAGAAAGAGGAAGGGGGGAGGCAATTAGAAAGTCCCTTTCTGGCTGGGCCACTCATGAACAACTCATCCGACTGCGAGACCAATAAACGCAACCCCAATTCCCCATTCACCAATATTCACCAACCATTACAGCATTCGCTTGGCCATAATGCAAAAATAAAAGCCAACACAAAATAAACATTGCAAAGCAAATTTATAATCAAAGCATGCCATATTGCGTACAAATGCCAACTTTGTGCATTCCCTTGGTGCCTGTCTTCCCTGTGCCTTTTTCTGTCTTGGTGCTTCTATGCAGTGCTACCCTAGTGACTGCAGCATGGCTGGTGGAAGGCTGCTGACTTTCACTGGGGGAGACTGCAGATTGGAGGATGACCTGTAGCAGTCCTGGGCCTAGAGGTCCTAGCTACTGCACTTTCTCGGCATGGGCGGTAACAGTCAGGGCTCGCTGGTTGACAGGCACCAGCAAAGGCACTGGCAGAGTGGCAGTGGTGGGAGGACATATGCTAACACCCTGAGAGAGGACAGCAGGTTTGTGCTCCATAAAGCCACTGCCACTTCTCTCAGGTTGGCACCTCCGCAATCCTAGTAATCTGTTAAAGGACAGATTGCTGAACTGCTGTGACACACTGTAAGCCCATTTAAACACTAGTATGTGAGCTGGGCTTACTTGAAAGAAGTCCAAACTTCCACTGCAGCACCCAGGCATTGGACTTCGACTTGTGCTGCAATGGAAGCTAAGAGATTAGCCAACAGACACTACATCATGGTTGGATCTACAAGTGTGGTAATGAGTTGGCCACCCCTTCATGATGGAAAGGATGGCCTTCAAGGTATGCACAAAGCCCTGTGCAAAGTTGGTGCTAGACTCCTTCATGCTTCTTGACATTGCACGCAGGCTTTTTGGCAGACTTGCCAATGTACCAAGTATTTAATTGCGCATACCCATCAGCTTTCTTCTGTAGCCATCCCATCGAATTGCTCACTGAGTCCCTTGCAGCAGAACTTGTGCAAGACCTTATCCTCTGTGGAGTTGGCACCTGTGCACCCTTGCCCGCTGCCCTGGCTGCAGGCCACTTGTACTCATTGTCTCATCATGTGCAGATCCCGCCTCTAAGCTATCCCCTAAATTAATTGCAATGTCAGTATCTGAGCTGGTGGTTGTGAATGTGAGAGCGAGTGATGGTGTTTCTTCATCATCACTGTCTTCCTGCTCTTCCACTGCCTGGTTAGGTTTCACTTCTTGACTTTCTGAAAGGAGAAAGATACAAGGGCAGGGCTATGGTGAGGGGAGGTGCATGCTTACATCATCTGCAACTTCTAAATCAGAAGAGATTGTGGGACAGCAGGAAGTAAGATGTGAGAAAGAAGATTAGGTATGAGGATCAATGTTCCCTCTAATTTCCCTTTGCTGTGCGCCGCCTGTTTGTTGCACTGTGTGGTCCCTTTAAGATCTTAAAGGGACTGCTTCTCGTGCACAGCCTATTTCTCTCCTGCACTGGACTGCTGCGTGGCCATACACCCACACAGCATAGAGGTGGCTCCAATGACGAACAGCACCGTCTCCTCCATGGGTATGAGGACAAGCAGCCATGCCTGTCCCCTGTTGGTTAGCTCCTGCTGGCTCTGTTTATGTACCACTTTGTCTAGCAAGAGAGAGGGAAGTGTGTCAGTAAGTGTGGTGCAACCTGTTTGGGTGATGTGGCCGTCAGGATTGAATGGTGTGCAAGCTGTGAGATGTGGATGGGAGGCTTGTAACAGTGCTAAATATGTGAGGGTGAAGTCAAGCTTTGAATGTTATGTATAAGTCCTGATTGATAAAGATTGTTGGTAGTTGAGTGATGGGGTGTGGTGAATTGAGTGGTTGCTGAGGTTGGTGCTGCAGTTGGTGGGATATGGCATTTGAAGGTGCACTAATTGTGTTTGACCACTCACATGAGGTCATTGAACATTTTGCGGCACTGTATCCAGGTCTTTGGGGCATGACTCCTGGCATTGACCCCCATAGCTATCTGGTCCTATTGCCTTCTGCGAGTTTGTCTGTAGGGCCCCATGCGCCTCCTTGATCAAGGCCTCCAGTTGGTGTCAGAAAATCTTGGAGCCTGCTCTCTCCCACGTTGTGCCATTACTTCTTTTCACACATCAGAATGAGTTCCACAACAACATCCACCACCTGTTTCAGCCTTAATGTACCTCCCCTTTAAGTAGTGTAAGCTAGCTTTAAATGGTGCTAGCCCCTCACAATCTTGGGCCCCCTGCTGACATGTGCAGCCATTCAACAGCATGGTTAGTGCTGGCTGCATGCTGCAATCATGTTAATAAGCAGGCAGCATGAAGTTGACATGCTGTCTGTATCTTTATTGCAATCCCCACATTCATTTTTGGGGCCTAACGAATTTAGCCCCCTTGGCCTTTCCTTATCTAGCAATTGCAACGATCCTAAACAGTATGTGTCAGAAAGCTATTCTGCTACAAGGGCATTACTGCTGATCTCAATTCTCAGTCAGTATTCACAACTCCTAGCACGAGTTACACCAAAGCAATAAGGAACTGAAACCCAGCCTGACTTTCATCGTGCTCATGTAAGGGACTTGCTAACGCAGCACAGAGCAGGGATCAAACCTGGACCCGTTCTAGTCTGTAAGGCCCAGCAGCACATCAGCTGGTGATTACTCCCACTGAGCCATTGCAAAACTGTAGCTCACACCTGTGTACAAATCCAGTAAAATTATAGGATGTTACCTTGACAATAACCTTCTACGGTGAACCGGTTTATTTAAAATGCAGTATTCAGTGAGCACTGTTTGTGTCTGAAATAATATTAATGCATTTATTGAGAATGCATTTTGTTTCAGGGCCTCAGATAGGTATTAGTTAGCTGCAATCTAAATAAAAGAATGAAACAAATTGGAGTTAATTATCACATGGCTAATTAACTGCAGCCTGGGACCCATTCCTCACTGATAGCCAAGCAGACACACTGAATAAATGGATAACTGGGTTAAATGGGCATTTGTGCCATAGAACCCTTTTCCAAGAGCCTTGCACACTAAAGTAAACTTACTGCCTGGCTAAGGCTGGCGATTTGGGAAGACTGAATTTTGCTGTCGGTCTTTGTCAAGCCTGAAAGTTTACCTGGGTGTTGCCCCCAGGTGCAGTTTGGGCATTTTGTGGGGAGCTGATATCAGGGACTGATTATAAGAGCAGTTAGTAGGTAGAATGAGAGACTACCTTTTAGTTCAATCTAATGCCTTCAGCTGCAAAGGTTTCTTTGGTCGAAAGCAAGAGGAATATGCATACTAGCTCCAGCACTGACACTGGCAATTACTGCCAGAGACTTTGGCATTAAACTGTCAGCTGGCTAAAGGGCTAAGTATTGCAGTTCCTCAATATTTAAATGCAGCAGGAATCTTTTTAAACTGCAGTTATGAGAGGAGATTAATCAATGGCCAGTACCTGTCTGAGTGCAGTGTTAAAGTAATTGGAACAAAGTTATCATGTGCTGGGCATTTGCTCCAACAGGACGTGACCTGAGTAAAGACAGCTGAGGAATGCTGAAACTCACCCTGACTTAAGCCGCATTTTCCCTTCCATGCAGCAACAGCTCGTTTGTAATGTTACCTGACTGCCTGCATCAGGCCAATGTCGCTTCTATTTAAAGAGAGAACCTCACCATCAGGGACAACAGTTAAAGAGGGAGTCTCACCATCAGGAACTCTTTTGAAGAGTGAATCTCACCATCAAGGTCCCCTTTTAAAGAAGGAGTCTCTCCATCAGGAACCCCTATGAAGAGTGAATCGCATCATCAGGGACCCTCTTTAAAGAGGGACCCCTTTTAAAGAGCATCTCACCACCACAGGACCTTTTGAAGAGGAAACCTCACCATCAGGGAATCCTCTGAAGAGAGTCTCACCATCAGAACTCCTTTTAAATAGGGAGTCTCACCATCGGGGACCTTTTTCAGAGTGGAAGTCTTGCCATCACTATCCCTTTTAAAAAGGGATTCTCACTATCAGGACCCTTAGCTAGTGTTACCCTTTTACATTGTTTCTATCGGACCACAATGTTTTTTCTTTTCAGTTGTTTTGAAATACTTGAAGTAGCAGGTAAAAGAAATTCTGACATTAATTGAATTCCCTGTGTCTGTCTGACAGATTCAGCAAATGGATTTAATTGCAGTCATGTAGGACAAGGTGAGAATATAAAAAGGTCAGCAGGAAATGGAGCCAGTCCTTAGAGATTTTAGAAAAAAATGGAAAAAGGAATTTATTAAAGATTCATCAGATTCAACATCTAATTAGTGTATGCAATGACAAGCTGATAGACATTTCTGAAACAAAGGCATTGATAAGTGATTAGTCTGTTATCTATCATTCAGGTGACATGGCTTCATTGTCCCAGTGTTGCTCATTAGATCAGTGGAGGCTGTGAAGCTTTTCAAAATCCCCCCATCTCTATTGGATTAAGAACTCTCACGCTCAAAGATGAGGGGAAGCTGAGGAAGTTGAGGAATTTCATGATATTGAGGTTCCAGTTCAGAATGAATCTGAGAATTTGAAGAAGAGCAGGGGAGTTTCCCCAGTGTTCTGGTCAATATTTATCTCTCAACCAACAAGCAGATTATCTGATCATTATCACATTGTTTGTAGTTTGTGGGAATTTGCTGTGCACAAATTGACTGCTGTTTTTCCTACATTACAACAGTGACTATACTTCAAAAGTACTTTGGGATGTCCTGAGGTCATGAAAGACGCAATAAAAATGAAAGTCTCTCTGTTTAACACGGTAACTTCTCGCAATGTTACTGGCTGAAATCCAGAGGTTAATGCATGTGATATCAGAACATGACTCAGCTGTGTTGCTGTGAGATAGCAACAAGCACAGTGAAGCAACTCCTCGAGAATGAGAGAGACAGGGAGCAGAGAGAGGAAGGGAAAAAGTAAGATGGTGGATTATCCCTTTGCTGTTATGGGGTGCCTGCTACACCTACCTTGGAGTGCAGTTGAAGAAGTCCTTAGAAGAGCCGGGTTTTCCATTCCCTCCACAGGAGGATATGTGAGATGATTAGTGTGGGGAGAGGGAGGGGTTTGGAATATGTCAGAGAAAAGGCAATGGAACCTGAGCCACTGTCAGAGGAGCAGACACAACCTTGGGCCAGATGTCTTTTAGGAAGCCTTTGGGCAGGTATAGGACATTAGTTGCTGAAATTGATGCTCGTTACGTGCACTTTGTTCCCATGAAATGGGAGTGAGGTCTAAATTCTGATGCATTGTTTCTATTGAACTCCTGTTTATATGTCATGGGCTAGATTTTCCAACTCCTTGGTGTGGTACATGGTGCACTGCAAGGGCTGGATTTTGTGTGATCGTCAAGGGCAGGAACGGTGGCGGGGGCCCAGAGAACCGCAACGCAGCCATCCACCCGGAAATCCGGCATCGTGACATTAGTTCCGGATTTTGTCTGTGGCAAGAAAACACAATGGTGGCAGTCTCGCCGCAACGCGACGGAAACCTATTTTAAATTGCTGAGATGCTGATTTAAATGCATTTGAATATCATTATAAGCGATTTAATGATCGATGACCAATTCTGTAAATGGCGGGTGGCACTAATGTACCTCCGGTTTTACGACCAGTGAAATCTGGCAGCACAAGGTGAGAGGGCATATTGATATATGATGGGTAGGCAGCTTTGAGAACTGCTGCAAAGGGGAAGTGAGGGGTTTGAAGGCCATTGTGGGAGTGTGTTGCTGGAGGTTCTGCAAGGGAGTCTGGGGTAGCAGGGGCTCTGCAAGGGGGTCTGGGATAGAAGGGGCTGTGCAAGGGGTGTAGGGTAGCAGGGGCTCTGCAAGTGGCTGTGGGGTAGCAGGGGCTCTGCAAAGGGGTCTGGGGTAGAGGGGGCTCTGCAAGGGGGTGTGGAGTAGCGGTGGCTCTGCAAAGGGGTCATGGGTACTGGGACTCTGCAAGGGGGAAAAATGTGCATTTGTGAGGGTGGGGATGGGGGTAGGGGGTCTGTATGGGGTAGGCAAACTGCTGTGTAATGGGTCTGTGTGATCACACAGCTGGAACAGAGGTTGGGCCATCATCAAGGTTGGGATCCGAGGTACATGAGTGACTCTGCCAACAGAACTGGCACATCCTCCTGTACCAAGACAGGAGGCCAGACAGGTAAAGCAAAGAGCCAAGGAGGCAAGAGACAACCTCATTAAGACTCGTTTGCAGCCATCCTGGTGTCCATTCACAGAGTGAAATAAAGGCTCACCTTAATACCTGAGCTCTACGTATCCTTTCCATTTGTGGTCCCTGTCTTGCGTGTGGATGGGCAATGCTCACTAGCACCCATAGGGCAGCATATGTTAACGAAAGCTCTTATCACATTGGCATGTTAATGAAGGCTGAGGTCTCCATCTCATAATTAAGGCATAAATATACATGGCTGTCGGACAATGAAGCCTAAATATTTGAACAAAGGATCTTTTAATTATGTAACACAAAACATATATTCTACACCCGTGAAACCCAAGGTGTTACCATGTGCTCTTTTTAATCCATTTGTGTGTGCTCCTACCTAGTGTGATCCCAGCGGCAGTAGCTTAGCTGGAAGAAGGCTGCTGATCAGGATGCCCCTTGGCCTGTGATGACTTTGGTGGCCGTCCTCTGAATGCCTAAGGCCTGGAAGGTCCTGGCTGCCTGGGGGTGTTCTGGACTGGTGCAGGACTCTCCTCAGATGTCATGGCTGCTGGAGCTGGGCTCACTGGTGGAGGGGCTGAGCAGACTGGTGCCATACTCAGAACGCACGAAGGGAACCCCCAGATGTGGCTGTCAGCCTCTCCTCCTCCCTTTGAAGGTTCTCTTAAGCCTCCCTGCTCACTAGAGGAGGACCAGGAGCTGTAGAATCATCTGGACTCCTGTTCCTCCTCTTGCCTTGTCACTGATGATGTGCAGGTCAGCGTGGATCTGTGGGATCTGACTCTCCATGTGGGTCACCAACCTCTTGATGGAGGACGCCTTACACTCATAGGCCTGAGACATGGCGGCTGTCATGACATGGACGGACTCCTCCATCATCCGCTCATGGCTGCACATGGCCTCTGGCATCGCCACCAAATTTTGCCCTATCCCTCTCTGCAACTCCAGCATGCCCTGTGCTGTTGACATCAGAGGCTCATAATCATCTTGAGGCTCAGCATGGGCCTGGCCATCCACAGTCCTCCGACTGTTGGAGGCCTTGACTGTCTCAGCCTCCACCAGCTGCTTGCATGTGCATGTATGGTGCTCTCACCAGCTTGTGACCTTGATTCTAAAGCCGAGCAGGTACCCACCGAGGTAAAAGTATCTGCGCTAGTGGAGGGTGCAAGATAGTCATGGGACAGTGTATCCTCTGAGTCATCTCCCTCCTCAGAAGTGGATGGCTGTCCTCCAGTGGTTGTGGACCTTTGCGAATAACTACCTGCACGAGAGAACATAAACATATGTGGGATAGATTGTGCAGTTCTCCTGATACTGACAAAGCGTAATGTGGGTCTCCAACACTGATGCGCATGCCAACGTGCCAACTCACTCTCTTGAGCAGGGACACCAATCTCCCCATTGGCTGTTGAGCAGCCACCCTGGGTGCCCGCCAGGTCCAAGGCCTCATCCTTGGCAGAGGTGAATGGACATACATCTGAGATTCCTTCGCGAGACTGGGACATCTCCCTCCTATTATGGGGCCTCTTGTCTTGCAAGAGGAAGGATGGAAATTGTAGAGAATGGCACAGAGATCAATATGACAGTTCAGCTCTTTTCAGCCCCTCAACCCCTAGTGGGGAATCTGATGTCTCTCATGCCGACACTCGCTGTCATAAGGGTTAAGGGGGGTGAGCTAGGAAGGACGGTGCCAGTAGCTCAGAGACAGTCATGCATCCATCAGGAAGAGACAGAACCCCAACCACTCAGCCAATGCCACAGCACTGCTATCCTCCCCATGTTGCACAACCTCATGCATAGTCACATGCAATCCTCTAGAAGGTGACTGGTATGGAGCACTCAACTTGTCAGAATCCAGTAGATCACTGACCCTCTTCCTGCACTGGACCCTGTTGCGCTGGGTGACCCCATGGCTGTTAATTTCCTCTGTGATCTCCACCCAGGCTTGGTGGCCAGGCAGGAGGACCTCTTGTTGCCATCACGGGGGAAGAGGATTTCCTGCCTTTCCCTTGCAGCCTGGAGGAGAATCTGCAGGGAGGCGTCACTGTACTGTGGGGTCACTCTGTGGCTTTGCTCGGACATTGTCTTCTGCCCTCCTAGGGGGGTGGGGGGGATACAGAACCCAGCCAGCCAAAGTTGTTGGCTGCACCGAGCTGACAATGCATCCAGGATAGGAGTGAACGCAGGACTGGCAGTCCTCTAAATATGGCACCAGCATGTGGTCCGGAGTCATCTGAGGCCGTAATCAATGAATTGCCTCCCAAACCTGCCATGTGATGGGCGAGACCTGAGTCTCCCCTATGCAAAATGGGCACCCACCACGGGCTCAGTGCCATTTACCAAGTCCATCACTAGGATCAGCTGTGGGCTCATTAAATTCAGCTCCAAGTGTGGATCAGAAATTCTAGGCCAACATGTCTGTGATTTTCCAATCCATGCTCACCCCACCCAGCAATAAACAACTACACCACTAGAAACACTACATTACTTACCAAAACCACTCGAACTACAATAATCAAAGCAAGTATTAAAATAGGTAAAACAGAGGAGTTTCCAGAAACAGTAAAAGACTTAAAAAACCCATCTCAAACCCAATTACGTATCTTTTCCCTATATCTCTTTACTCTACCTACCAACCCTTCTGACTATACCCAATCCTTCTCTCTGCAGAAATACGCTGAATTATCATTTGATCCCTTTTGTAGTGGCCTGCTTTAATGTCATGGCGCATTTACGGCACAGGCGGAAGCCATTTGGCCCATCGAGTCCATGCCAGCTCTCTACAGAGCTATGCAGTCAGTCCCACTCCCTGGCTCAATCCCCATAGCCCTGCAAGTCTATTTCTCTAAGGTGGCCATCCAACTTCCTCTTGAATTCATTGATTATCTTTGTTTATACCACCCTTGTGGGCAGCGAGTTTCAAGTCATCACTACCTGCTTCCTCACATTCCCCCTGCATCTTTTGCCCAAAACTTTCAATCTGTGTCCCCTAGTCCTTGTACCATTAGTTAATGGGAACAGTTTTCCCCTTGTCTAACTTATCTAAGCCTGTCATAATCTTGTACACTTCTATTAAATCTCCCCTCAATCTCCTTTGTTCTAAGGAGAACAGACCCAGCTTTTCCAATCTAACCTTGTAACTAAAATCCCCCATCCCTGGAAACATTCTGGTAAATCTGCTCTGCACCCTGTCATCACATCCTTCCTGAAGTGTGGTGACGAGAACTGGACGCAGTACTCCAGCTGGGGCCTAACCAGAGCTTCATAGAGGTTCAGTGTAACTTCGCTGCATTTGTACTCAATGCCTCCATTTATGAAGGCCAAGTTCCCATATGTTTTACTAACCACTCTCTCAATATGTCCTGCCACCATCAAAGATCAATGCACATGTACCCTAAAGTCCCTCTATTCCTGCAAACTCTTTAGAACTGTGCCGTTAAGTATATATTGCCTCTCCCTATTCCTTCTGCCAAAATGCATCACCTCACACTTGTCAGTATTACATTCCATCTGCTACCTCTCCGCCCATTCTGCTAGCTCATCTATGTCCCATTGCAGGCGGTTCCTATCACTCTCACTGTTTGCCACACATCCAAGTTTGGTGTCGTTAGCAAATTTTGAGATTCAACTCTGTATTCCAAGATCCAGTCATTTATATATATCAAAAAAAGCAGTGGTCCCAGCATTGACCCTTGGGGAACACCACAATCTACCATCCTCCAGTCTGAAAAACAACCATTTATACAACTCGCTGGTTTCTGTCCATAAGCCATTTTTTTTTATCCAACTGGACACTGACCCTCCTATTCAATGAGCTTCAATTTTCTTAACCAGCCTTTTATGTGGTACTTTATCGTATGCTTTCTTAAGATCCATATAAACAAGATCCAATGCACTTCCTTCATCAACCTTCTCTGTTACTTCAACAAAAAATTCAATTTGATTAGTCAAGCATGATCTGCCTTTTGCAAACCTATGCTGACTATCCTTAATTAACTCGAACCTAAGTGTCCATTGATATTTTCTCTGATAATAGTTTCTAAAACCTTACCCATCACTGATGTTAAACTAACTGACCTGTAGTTGCTAGGACTGTTCTTACACCCTTTTTTGAATAAAGGACTCACATTTGTCACGCTCCAATTCTCTGGCACCTCCCCCATATCCAGGGAAGATTGGAAGATTATGGCAAGCTATTCTATCATCCCCTGGTAACCAACTACTACGGCATATATGCTTCTTGAGAGTTGTGAATTTTGTGCTGATTGCGTGTGTGTCTTAGTGATTGAGGGAGTAACACTGGTGGGTATCTACATCACCAGCTGCTGAGCTACAAGATATGTATTGAGCCATCAAGAGAACCAGTCCTTCATGCTTTAACAAGCTATCAATCTCCTACTACAACATGACACCAACAATACACTAGGAAGGTCATACTAACTATATTATGCCACCATGGCAAGTTGTAAAATTAAATTCAATAAATCTGATAATCCGTGAGAAAAAAAATTACCAAGAAGCTGCTGATTGCTGTAAAAACTCAACTGGTTCACTAGTGTTCTTCAGGGAAGGGAACCTGCCATCCCTACCCAGTCTAGCCTACATGTCTCCAGTCCTATATTATGTGATTGACTCTGAGTGCCCTCAGGTGAACTAGGAAGGTGCAATAAAGGTGGCCTTGACAGAGTCACCTGCATTCTAAGAAAAGATAGAAAAATGTAATGCAAGATTGGGTTAAAAGCTAAGACGGCAGTTCAATGTGCAACAATCTTTTATTTTAGATATCAAACGTCTAACAAATAGAATAAGGACATAGACTCTTACTAGCAAATGTAAAACTATCTCATTCTCAGCTGTGTGTTGATGGGTAAAGTGAATAATGTAGCAGATTTTGTACTTTAGTATGAATTTTAAATTCATTAAAGCACTTGCTTGTTTCCTCATGTGTTAAAGGGTATGTATTGTTCTATTGAATGGCCCAGTAATCCTAAATGTCACCATTCAATAGCTGTGTACCGTTAATGATGTCTCTTAGTTGTCCCTTGTGACTGTGTTTTGTACTTCCAAGCTGCCAGTTATTCAGCTGTGTGGGGCTGATCCTAATCCTCTTCTTAACCACCATTCACAAGCTGGTAAGCAATCAGCAATGGGAATGCTGACTAGCTCTTCGTAGCTCAGAGATGCTGAGGCCAAATGTAGCACCCCAGATGTTGACATCAGCCAAGCCAAATGTCACTGAAACATAATTCCCAATTGACCTTGCTTTCTGTTTGCAGCCTAGCACCTATCCTGTGTAGTAGGACCTGGGCTTGTAATTCTTTTTCTCAGTTTATAAAAAATGTTTTCAGCCTCAGATCCTTGAAGCATGATGTCAGTGAGTGACTGCAGTCATCTTTTATGACATAAACAGGTGGATATAGTAGAAGGGCAATGCAAGGTTAGAAACAGCAGTCAGATGCCAACTGATTGAGTAGACACTGAGGTGCCACACTGATTCACCATCCATCTTTCAAAATGAAATATAAAAAAGTTAAAGGATGTCAGCTGGGAACATTCACAATAAATATTTAAACATTTTTTTTATCTCTGTATTTCTTTCCCAAATCTATTTTATGCATCATCTTATTAAGCAGCCATACTGAGAGCTGTGTTCAATGCTCTGTCACAAGGTAGTAAGTGATAGATAGATGAATGGGACTAATTCTCCTGACAAAATCTACCACAAACAGTATTTACCTCAGAAAGGCAATCATTATCATCCTACAACAAGACTCTACAGCCTTATCTCATAATGTGTGGTGAGAGACAACAGCAAAAAACCTCTTGCACTTGCCATTTAGTGCTGCTGTTGCGAAGGCGTTTATGAGAATCTATCTTTCTGACTTATTTCAAGCACGTGCCATATCTCTGGCAATCACTCATTCAACCATTCTCATCTCCTGATAGATCATGGCCAGTCTAATCTGTTCTCATTGAGCAAGGATGAATTTTAAATGGTTTGGGTTGGATCAAATTAACCTATGTTGTCCGTGTGCTTCAGCCCTCTCTATGTAAAGAATTGCATTTATATAACACTGTTGATATCATTTGGCCATCCCAAAATGCTTCACAGTCAATGAATTACTTTTGAAGTGTTGCTATTTAGGCATACACAGTGATTAATTTTCACACAGTAAGATCTCACAAACAGCAATTGAGAGGAAAAACTAGTTAATCTGCTTCTAGTTTATGTTGGGATGAACGTTGGCCAAGATTCATGGGAACTCCCTGCCCTCTTTCAAGCACTACCATGGGAATTTGAACAGGCAGACTGGATCTCAGTTTAATATCTCAACTGAAAGACTAGCACCTTCCCCCATGAAATGCGACCTCAGACTATATGGTGTGCTCAAGGCCTCGAATGGGGCTTGAATCCATGGCCTTCTTACTCAGAGGTGAGTTATTTTGGTCTTTGTGAGACACTTAAACACTGAAGAGATGCTTTTCCAAATGCCCCTTCCTGGCATAGAGTCTCATCTGCTGGGATCGAACATTGGGAAACCAAGAGCACACTCCCATGATCTTCTGGATGGTTTTGGAATTGTGCTGTACATAAAATGGGTGCTGCATTTGCCCACATAACAATAGTCACTAAACTTCAAAGTCATTATAGGACTGATGGTCTGATTACAGGGAATGCTGGTTGGGATATAACAGGCCTCAGCTCCCGATTTTCCATTCATTAATATAAATAGGTGAAAAATCAGAGGCTGGAGTCAAACACTTCCTACAAATGTCACTCCTCACTGGGAGTGTCTATTTGGAGGGTCAGCCTGCATATGTGAATCATCTTGACACATCTGAAAGATGTAATAAAGAGTCCTTTAGATGCAAATTTTTCATTTTTTTTCTCTTTTGTTGTTTGTTTTTATTTCCTAAATTCCTCTTCCTTTTTTGATAACCCCTGCCCCCAGTTCCAGGATTTGAGATTAACAACAGGATGCAATCCTATATGAGGAATGTGGACTCCAAACAAATGGGAGGGCCTGGTTCAATTTCGG
The DNA here is from genome assembly GCF_036365525.1 of Heterodontus francisci. Taxonomy (NCBI): domain Eukaryota; kingdom Metazoa; phylum Chordata; class Chondrichthyes; order Heterodontiformes; family Heterodontidae; genus Heterodontus; species Heterodontus francisci. The sequence goes on from NC_090394.1 coordinate 42,283,147, forward strand.
CACACATTGTAAGGCAAAACTTTCATTTCTGCTGTACAGTGTCTTGTTGGTGCAAGTACAAAGCCAAAAAAAAAGCTTGTTCCTAATTTGACACAACTGGCACTGAATTTCCATTATCAGAGACCACAAAGATGGCTGCTACTGGAAATAGCCATGGCACAATAGGAGTTGCACTTAATTATGCAGCTACAGTTGTGGCTCCTGTTACCCGTTCCTTCAGATTCTATAGTATCAATACCACAGAAAGACATAAGAAAGGTTACAATGGGACCTGCCATATATATATATCAAGACATATATTATACTTCATTGTTCAATAAAATGAATAAAGCCAAAAGCTTTTCCATCTTTACAATCTCTTGTTTCTGTTGGAGCTTTGTGTTATATTCAATTTTAGTTTTATGAAAATTATAGGATACCTTTTTGTGATACGTTTTTCTATTTATCGATTGCGAAAAAAATCACAAATCAAATAATGCCGTAGAACAGAGCAATATGTACAGAAAGTACTGCAATATAAGACACATAATGTTGCACTGCATGGAAACTGCAAAGTTCTTCTACACCTTTGTGAAGAAATAGCATTGATTTACAATACTAACAAGACCATTTAGAGAACAGGCACGATTACTCAAGAAAAGGGGTGTAACTCTCTTTTTGGTGAAGGCTTGGAGAATTTCTGACCAGCTCCATGTGGCATGACAGAGGACACTGTAATTTGGTGATGAGTGTATAGACGGAACACCTAGGAGGAAAAATTCAATAAGGCCTGTTTTCAGGCAGAGGGTTCACAATGCACACTTACCCTTTACCCAGTCCTATTGTTGCAGGCAGAACACAGACTTCATGCTGTCTGCTCATCAACTTGATTGTAGCATGCAGCCCAGCACAAAATGTGCTGCTGACTGGCTGCATGTTCAACAGAGGGCCCAGCATAGCAGGTGGCTAGCATGATGCACAGCTGGCCTGGATCTCTTAAAGGCAGCCCACCTCTCAACGGGGAGGTGCACTCAGGATACAGCAGCTGCTGCAACAGTCTCAGGACAGCAAATGGAGCAACAGGCCAAAGAGAGGGCTACCAGGTTTTCTAAAGCAGTACTGGAGGCATTAATGACGGAGATGGAAAGGAGGAGAGACACCATCTTTCCACAGGGGGCTAGGAGGCCCTCAATGTATGCCCTGAGAAAGGAGTGGGAGCAAGTGGCCAGGGAGGTCAATTCCTATAGTCTGGCCCCGAGGACCTGGCTGCAGTGCCGCAAATGGTTCAATGACCTTTGATGAAGAAGCACCATCACTCGATCTGACACTCGCAGCCACCACCTCAGACACTGGCAGGTGGGAGTCACCAGGCATGGGTGGGCTGCAGCCAGGCTAAAGGATAGTTCATGTGCCAGCTTACCGGAGGGCGAGGTCACAGATGAGTTCTGCTGCAGAGGACTCAGGTGAGGTTGTTGATGGGTCAATGTACAGGAGAATGCTGATGAACATGCACAATGAGATGCCTGGTGCATTGGCAGACATGCCACAGAACTTCTTATCGCTGTCAAGGAGCATGGAGGAGTCTGGCTCCAACATGGCACAGAGCTTCATGCAGACCCTGGGGCCCAATCTTTCCAGCTTGGAAGTGGTAGCCAACTCCATGACAGCACTTGTGGACCCATCCATGATGTGGCAGCAGGTTGTTGCTGTCTCAGCTTCGATTGCAGCACGCTGTCTGCGTTGGAAGCTCAGACTGAGGTCATGCAATCCGTGCTTTTTGCCTCGTAAACCCAGGTTGGTGCCAGGCAGGATCAGACTGCTGCCATCATGGCTGCAGATGCCAGTGCTCAAAGCGGCATGCAGGCTCTCACAGCGGTCCAGCAATCTGCACTCCAACAGATTACTAGGATTGTTGAGGCACCTCCCTGGGCCAGTGGTCATGCGTCCTGGAGCATGAACCTGCTGGCCTCTCTCAGGATAGCAGCATTCCTGCTCCCAACATTGCAACTCCGCCAATGCTCTTGCTATTGGCTTTCAGCCAGCCAGCCCAAACTGCTGCCACCTATGCCGTAGTGGTGCAGTCTGAAGCTGGATCCACAAGGTCCAGAGTTGATTGAGGTCATCGTGTAAGGCCATCTGCAGTCTTCATCGGTGAAAGTGAGCAGCCTTCACCAGCCATACCGCAGCCACTGGGGTAACACTGCGTAAGAGTATTCGACCAGGCAAAGGCACTAAGGGAATGCACGAGAGTACATATTTCAGTTTTGTATTTATTATTGGCAGTGATGTTGGATAACGTTGTTCTGGAATGGGTTTTTATTGGTGGCTTTTATTTCAGGATTTTGGCCAAGAGGACGCTGTACATGGATTGAAAGGTGGGGAATTGTAGAGCAACTGGTGTGGCGATGACATGATTCTGAATATCCGCTCACAAATAGCCCATCCGGAGTGAAGGGGTCCCAGATGCCTCCTTCCTTCCTTCTCCTCTTCCTCTTTCTCTTGCTCCATCTCTGCCCTGGTGACAAGGGAGCTTATGATTGCAAGATTGTGGAGGATGCAGCTGCCAACTTGGGAGCATGTGCTGGTGAGTACAAGCATACACCTCCTAACCCAACAACCACAGTTTTAGTCTGTGTTTATTTATAGGGGCACAAGTGAATCCCCAGTTAATGCCCACCACCTGCATATAATCAAACACAATTAATGTACAATTAACAGGATAGACCAATTGATAGAACGACTCTCTCATCGATTAGGAGAATTTGGAACAAGTGGTCAGAATCTTGGCTTTCCCACATCACAATAGTAGCTACACTTCAAAATAGGTCATTGGTTGTAAAAGGCTTTGGGACGCCTTGAGATCTTAAAGGGCTCTATATAAATGCAAGTTTTATTTCTTTTTTAATTAGGAGTAAGTCATCTAAAAGCCAATTCAGCAAAAACTTCTTCAAGCAAAGGGCGTGAGAATGTTGAGAGTACGAACCAGGAAGGTTATGGATGGAGATCAATTGAGCGATAAATACTAAGGGATATGAAACTAGGGGAGAAATTGGAATCAATGAGATAAAGAACTCCCACGATCTACCAAATGGTGGAGCAGGCTCAAGAGGCCAAATGGCCCAACCACGTTCCTATTTATTAAAACCACAAACAGTTCTGTGGTAACAAAAACAAGAAACGCTGGAAATACTCAGCAGGTCTGGCAGCATCAGTGGAGAGAGAAGCAGAGTTAACGTTTCAGGTCAGTGACCCTTCTTCAGAACTCAGTTCTGTGGTGGATGGTTGAACCAATAGTCAATGGTCACAGCATTATAATTTACATCTATCATTATTTGCTTATTAACCAGCTTTCCTGGTTATCTCAAAACTGCATTGAGCAACTTTCTTTTGTCTCCTCAGTAAAGGCAAGTGCAAATTAACTGTTTAATAATTTCTCTGAATTCCAAAATTAACTATTTAATAACATTTCCCCGAATTCCAATGTCCTAGTTTATAGGTAGACCAAATGCATTATTGTACCCTATCATGACTCTATCCACTCATTGAATCTCCTCCCACAGGCCACATACCATCTATCCTATCATAGATAGTTAGAAGGGGATGGTGAAAGTGACGTAAGTGATCATTACAATTTATAAACAAAGTTAACAGACAAGAAAAAGCAGTTGCCTTATCCTGGGATGTGTATTTGAAAGCAGCATAAAACAGCAATTAGTTAAGAGAAGCAGTCTCGCTGGAGCCCTGTGTAGGTGGAATGACAAACAAAATAATTGAAGTAGACATGAAACAAGAATAAAATATCAGATATGAGGAAGATTAAATGTTGCCATTTTATGTTTTCAAGCACTGTGTGCCTGATTGCATCGTTACTTTTCAATGATGTTCCATTGAACATCATGTCTCTAACTGGATTGTGGTATTTAATGATTTTCAAGGCCTTTCACCTCTGGCTTGTTTATTTAGAAACAAAAAGCCGTTGTGTATTTTTTTATCTGAGATGAAAGCCCATAAGCAATTAGAGCTCTGGGAAAGGACTAATGCGGTAGGGAAGCCTGAAAAAGAGAGAAAACAGGGACAAAAGGGAGAAGGCAATGTTGGCCAGGGGCTGCAAGAAGTACAGAATCTGTTACAAACTGTTGGATTGTTTGTGAACTGAATGTAACCGGAACTCAGACACTGGCCTGTGCTGGTAAAAACCAGTTTGAACTAATTAATTTATGTGACAAGACAAAGGAGAGATCACAGGAATAGAGCCTTATTTGGACACGGTGTGACACCGGGGTCTTTGGGCCTGGGCCAATAAGGAGAAGATACAAACGAGGTGAGCAGGCTTAAACCAACCGGAAAGCGACAGCACAGTTTTGAAGAGATAAGAAAGAGAATAAGTATAGAGAATCTCGGGCATAGAGCCAGCGAGAAACTCCTGAGACCAAACATCGTGGATGTGGAAGACCCTGCGTGAGCAACGCGGTGACGTCGTAAAAGAGAGAGAGAACGGAACGCCTGGCCAGCGTCAGCTCTCCTCTTTTTCGGGTATTATCCTTTGTTTTCTGTGACTAGGTCAGGGAAAGGTCAGAGGAACCTAGTGGGTGTGCTTATCGATTCTAGCTAGCTTTGTTATTAACTGTATAACCCAGTTTGAGTTGCATGCTTTTGTCTAACCAAGTGTATAAGCCTTATTCTTACATTGTACAACAACGTGAATAAAGTAAATTGATAGTTAAAGAAAGGACTGAGTTTCCTCCTCTTTGTACTAAGCCATTAACCGTAGCTGGTGGATTAGGTGGAGGGTGGCTCTCCTGTAACCCCGATATCCCAAACACCCAGCCTGAGCCTGAATTAAGAGGACTTAGTCCCACGTGACGGCCAGGATCAAGTGGGTGAAGGGAATAAAGGGGCCAAGGGGGAGTTGACTCCGCGCCATGGTTTACAGCAAAGAGAGAGCAGGAAAGAAAACAAGAGAACGAAAGAATCATCGGAGTTACTGTACAAAGTCTCTTAGTACAATTGTACTCTGCTTTCTGCCTTACTAGGAACTTGTACAAAAGTATTTCCCGTTCTGACAATCAGCAGTACGACAATCCTCAGTCTGTAGCAATTCACCAATCACTTTATTCTCTCAATGGGTGAAATGGGCAATAACTAATCCGTAGCTCGATTTACTCCATGTCCGATTTCCGTCAATAACAGTCAGATAGAGTGTAAAACTGGCGACTGATTCCTAGCGCCCATTTCGTGCTATTGCAAAGACCAATTCACTTCCACTTAATATCCTCTGTAATTTCGATAAACTTCATTAGATTTTCCTTAGCCTTCCCCGCATCAGTGAAAATAACAACCTTACATCTCTGATATCATTCTAGTATCAGGACATCCCAAAGTACTTTACAGCCAATGAAGTATTTTTGAAGTCACTGTTATAATTTTTTTTATTCGTTCATGGGATGTGGGCATTGCTGGCTAGGCCAGCATTTAATGCCCATCCCTAATTGCCCTTGTGAAGGTGGTGGTGACTTCTTGAACTGCAGTCCTTGGGGTGTAACATAGGAAACACAGCAGCCAATTTGTGCACAGCAAGATTCCACCAACAGCAATGTGATAATGACCAAATAATCTATTTTTGTGATAAATATTAGCTGGACAATGGGGAGAACACTCCTGCTCGTCTTTGAAATAGTGCCAAGTGATTGTGTCTATACACCGGAGAGGGCAGATGGGGCCTTGGTTTAGCATCACATCTGAAAGATGGCACCTCTGACAGTGTAGTATTCCCTCAGTGCGGGCACTGGCAGCGCAAGCCTGAATGTTATGCTCAATTCTCTGGACTGGGAGCTGAACACACAACCTTCTGATCCTAAGGCAAGCATGCTACCAACTGAGCCAAGGCTGCCATCTTAAGTACAAGACTTGAGTTAGGACCTGCCCTAGGGCTGAACATGATAGACAGATGGATTGTTTTTTGACTGAAACCAGGAATGAACCAAGAGTTTCTTTAACCTACAGCTGTGTGCTATGATTAGATTATTATTTGTGATGGCTTCTAATGAATATATTGTTCTGCTAAATGCACTAGAAGCATCTATTCACTGACTGCACAACTAACCCTGTGATGAGTGTGGCATTTTATTTACTATTTTCTTCCAACAGCTGCAGGGCACTGTGTTTAGCCCAGTCTGTGTACAGTCCAGAAGCTGATTTAAAATCGAACATGTAGAAAACTAAGAGCTAATTCAGTAGTTGGATCTCATGACTTCTGTCCTAATACTGACATTAACGTAAATCATAAGCAAGAATATTTTTAAGCTGGTCTTGCTGGCAGCATTAATTTGAATATAATGGTTCTGCACAATCAATCTGCAGTAAATGAAGTTGTACAGAGAATAAAGCTCGATTTTAATTGTCATTGGACTTCAATTGTCCCTTAAAGGCATTTTCAGGGTTGTAATGAACATCCTTTCCAATTTATATCATGGACATGAAAATATTTTTGTTCAGACTACCCTTCCCTCCTGTCCTTGCTCCTGCTGGTCTGGTTCCACGGTGCAGTGGCCTCCAGTCCCTTGGCTGAGTAGTTATTGGTCACATGAGCCAGCATTGTCAGGACTGGAAATCTATTCACTGTTGAGGAGCAGCGCAAAGCTTGGTGGAGTGCACTGCCTATTCCAGGGCTGAGGAGGCCACCACCAGTCTGAGGCTCCACTGTCATTTAAATTTGGCCGTCAAGCTGACACCACACATGTCCCCATGCAGCTTGCCAGATTGAGGCTTCAAAACCAGGTTAGGGGGGCCACCAGCAAGCTAGGTTGCAGGGAGGTTGGGGGTGGCTGCGATCTCAGGATGAAATTATTTGTGTGGGCCCCAGAGGTTCACTTCTGCTCCTGTTCCTCGGGGATCCACAAATATAATTCGACCCCTACCTTTGGTGGTCCTCTTGTCTACCATCGACCATGGAAATGGCCCCAATGAGCAGAGCACAATCTCCCACCAGTTCACACCTAATATGGTGATCATGGCTGAGCTGGTAATTTGGTAGAGTGGATTGCCCACCTTTCACAAAACCCATCCCATTTTTAACTCCACTGAAATCAACAGTATGAAAATTTATCTATCATGCGCTCTCTCTACCAACAAAATCTCCGAGGGAAAATTCTGTACAAATACTGTCTTATCCACAAAGGTGATCAAAAAAAGCTACAGAATGTTCTTTGATTCTCACTCTTCCACTATACAAGTTCTCCTGTTGTCATTGACTCCTCCCACACCTCTCACTTCCCAGCAGCACAGGACTTTCCTGTCCTGTGTAGTATCTGATCATCTCAGCTAGTAACCTCCAATTCCATTCCCAACCTAATAACTATTCAGGACCTTTTTGAAGGAGCCACTCAAAAAAAGATGGTTCCTTTGCCTGGGAATTAAAGATACATGTTCATGCAAGTAGATAAAACTAGAATAAATGTAACCACACTGCATGCACTAATTGCATATTTTGCCATTTCTGAGTCTGATTTGGAGCCACAATCTCCAGTGTATACTCAGAGTTCTGAATCAGCCTGTATTTCACTCACTGGATCACTGATCCTTTCAACAGATGCCAAACAACTGTCCCTGTTACTGTTTGAAATTCATAGAACATCAAAAATATCCAGCTTGGGTCAACAGGCTAACTGTCAGCTTTTATAAATATTGAAATGCTGTTACTGTTTCTGTACCCCACTGAGAAAATTTAATTATTTTTTTGCTGCTGAACTGCTGAATTTAAATCAGCCTTAAGTGTTCACTCATTAAACACAGCAGTTAAAAATTCTACGTTTTTTACGAAGTACATTCACTGTATAGAGAATGGCATTGCTTAATGGGCAGCATGGAAAACATCAAGAGGGTCTCTAAGCAAGAAATGTTATACGAAGAGTGTTAACGTGAGGGGATTAGACAGAAAGTGTTACAGTGAGGGTGTGTTATACACAGTGTAACAGTGAGGGCATATTATACAGAAAGTGTTATGGTGAGTGTGAAGTATATTGTAATAGCTGAGCATTTTGTTACACTGCCCTCCCTGTTGGGGGAGTGTAAATGAAGATAGTTCAATAATGGCTGCTTGCTGTGAGAGCACATTAGACTCACTCAGTGCAATAAACAACAATGTGTTATACAGAAAATGTTAGTCAAGGTTTGTTATACAGAGAGTGCAACAGTGAGACTGTGTTGTACAGAGAGGTTTTACAGTGAGGGTGTGTTATATACAGAGTGTGTTACACAGCTTGCTACAGTTAGGGTGTGCTATACAAAGAGTTTATAGTCAGGGTGTATTATACAGCTTGTTACAGTGAGGATGTGTTACACAGAGAGTGTTAGAGTTCGGATGTGTTATACAGAATGTGACTGTGAGGGTGTTACACAGAAAGAGTTACAGTGAGATAAAAGAAAAATACTGCAGATGCTGGAAATCTGAAATAAAAACAGAAAGTGCTGTAAATACTCAGCAGGTCAGGCAGCATCTGTGGAGAGAGAAGCAGAGTTAACATTTCAGGTCTGTGAACTTTCAGAACTGATGAATTTCCAGCACTTTCTGTTTTTATTTCAGAGTTACAGTGAGGAGGTGTTATACAGAGAATGTTACAATGAGGGTGTGTTATACAGAGAGTGTTACAGTGAGGGAGTGTTATAAAGAGAGTGTTACAGCTAGGATGTGTTATAGTATTACACACTCTTACTATAACACTCTGTATAAATTCCTGTCCAAGTCACACACCATCCTGACTTGGAACTATATCGCCGTTCCTTCACTGTCGCTGGGTCAAAGTCCTGGAACTCCCTTCCTAACAGCACTGTGGGTGTACCTACCCCACATGGACTGTAGTAGTTCAAGAAGGCAGCTCACCACCACCTTCTCAAGGGCAATTAGGGATGGGCAATAAATGCTGGCATAGCCAGTGACGTCCACATCCCATGAATGAATTTAAAAAAAACTTATTCTCTCTGTAACAATCTGTAAAACACATCCTCACTGTAACAATGGCCAGAATTTATCGTGACCCGGCGTGGCCGCGGTCCTGGAAGCAGAGGTGGTGCCGAAGGCGATTCCGCCCTGCGCTGGTGCCACTGCGATCATGTGTGAGGTATCCAATTAGCATCTCGCCAGTGGACTTTTCAATAGAAAAGGCGTGCATGGGCGGGAAGATGTGCATCAGCAGGGGCGGGGCAAGATCTGGAAGAAGGTGCTGACAACCATTTAAAAGGGCTGTCAGCACCTTTAGTGGCTCTCAGAATGCTGCTTGTTGCTCAGAGTATGGTGGGAGGAGCAGGAGCTACATTGAGGACACATATAGCAGGCTGAGGGGAACAGGAGCTATCCTCTAACCGTAAAGGGTGAACCACTGGACCTTCACAGAAACCAACCTGAGACCTTGTAGGACCAGTACCCACTTGCGGCCATGGCAGAGAGAACCAACCGGATGGCCCCATGGTTCACCGATGACTCCCTGCATGTCCTCCTCCAGGTGGCTGAGGCAAAGCAGGAGGTCCTCCTCCCACCAGACAGTAGGAGGAGGCCTCTCCAGATTATCAGGAGCACCTGGATGGAGGTCGTGGATGAGGTCAGCAGCCATGGAGTTGTGAGGAGGACATGGATCCAATGCCAGAAGTGAGTCAACGCCCTTCTCTGCTCTGCCAGAGTGAGTGGCATGTCTCAGTCCTTGTTGCTTTGTACTCAGATGGGTGGGTATCCAGGTGTTGATGCTGCAAAGTGGAAGCCCTCCATCTGGAGTGAATGGCTGCAGCTCTGTCATGGGGCATATGCTGGGCACATCTGACCTGCACAAAGGTCCAGAAATGTGCCAACCTTGCACTTGAATGGCAATGGTCCCAGAAGCAGCATGCAGCAAGAGGGATGAGTGGGTGGTCCTTCAGGTCAAGTAATTGAAATGATTGTCATGTGACTCCATAGGTGAAGAGGGCCCAGAATGCCCGTGAGAGAGTATGGACTGGTGGCGGTGTGCCAATCATTGCCATTCTCACTGCTGTGGAGGAGGAGGCATTGCGACTTGCTGGTGAGCACGGAGGACGGTCAGTCGCTGATGGTGAGGTCGGAGCACCTGGCCAGGAGGGTGAGTTATAAACACAGTGTTACAGTGAGGGTGAGATATACAGAGAGTGATACAGTGAGGTTGAGTTTGACAGAGAGTGTTACATTGAGGGTGAGTAATAAACAGTATTACACTGAGGGTATGTTTTACAGATTGTTACAGAGAGGGTGAGTTACACAGTGTGTTACAGTGAGAGTGTGTTATACAGTGTGTTACAGTGAGAGTGTGTTATACGGTGTATTACTGTGAGGCTGTGTTATACAGTGTGTTACAGTGAGGGTGTGTTATACACTGTGTTACAGCAAGGGTGTGTTATACACTGTGTTACAGTGAGGGTGTGTTATACACTGTGTTACAGCAAGGGTGTGTTATACACTGTGTTACAGTGAGGGTGTGTTATACACTGTGTTACAGTGAGGGTGTGCTTTGCAGAGGGTGTGAAGGTGAAAGTGCATTATATGGAGAATGTTTCAGTGCGGTTTTGTTATACAGAGTATTAGAATTAGAGTGAGTAGTATAGTGTTACAGTGGTGGGGGGGGGGGGGGGGGGTGTGGATTTGCGGGATGGCTGTGGGCAGTGGGATGGTCGTGCTATAACAGAGAGCATTATAGTGAGATAAAAACAAGAAATGCTGGAAATACTCAGCAAGTCTAGCAGCATCTGTGAAGGTCACAGACCGAAACGTTAACTCAGTTTCTCTCTCCACTGATGCTGCCAGACCTACTGAGTATTTCCAACATTTCTTGTTTTTATTTCAGATTTCCAGCATCTGCAGCATTTTGCTTTTATTTTAACGTTATAGTGAGGGTTTGTAATACCGGCTGCTGAGGTTACATCGAGTGTTGAACAGAGGATTTGCTGTATTATAACATTGGAAACTTGTCGTACAGCAAACCTCATAGATTAATTGAATTCTCACTCAATTCCGATGCAACTCACGTCTCTCTGTCACCATCCATTATTTGCGTATTTAACGCAATGCTCAAAACATGTCAAAACAACACTCTGCTCGCTTGGGTTCTGAGACTATAATGAGTCCTTTTCTAAACCCAAAGTGTAACAAATTCAATGAGAATCACAGTAAATATTTGATCTTGTGAAATGTGAGGATTGTTCTCTCTCACATCAACTGGTCTCAGAATTTACTGCACGTAGAATTTCCTGGAATACAGCCCCACAACAGTTTTCAGCGAGTCCATCCTGCTAAGTGGAATTAGTTTGTTTTGCAGAAAAAAAATTAATACTGCAGATGTATTAATTAAGCGCGTTAGATGAAAGAGTAATGGGATTTTTTTTTTGCACGGTTTCAAATCAAAAGAACAGATAATTCAACAAAGTAATTTTGAATTCAGAGGAGACAATCGTACTATAGGGAAACCAAGGACAATGGACACAACTAGGTTTGAAAAGAAGGGAAGACAAGGGGTTCATTCTCCTTCACCACCTAGGCTGTAATCTGTCGGACCCTATCACTCATCCGCTGTTGAAACCGCCCGTTGGTGAACCTGCCTGAAAGACCCCATCGCCTGGCGAGTGTAGAACCTCCTCAATGGAACCCATCGTCGCCTGATGGACCCCATTACTCTCCTGTTGTAACACTCACTCGATACACCTCATCGCCCACCCATTGTAGAACCTGCTTGACGGACCCCATCCTCCACCTGACGGACCCCATTGTCTGACCATTTAGAACCCGCCCAGCGAAACCTTTAGGTTTTAAAAGATTACTGTAGAAAGGCAGAATGAAGTGAAAAACTGAAAAAAAGGGCATGGGGAGAAATGTCAGGAGCAAGAGAACGTTGGCCACTGCATTTGGAGTTCAGGAGGAACAGGAGAATAAACATTAGCAACGAACATCAAATGGATGCTAAAATGGAGATGGGATGAAGAAGATGGAACTCAAATTGACAGGAGATCACCTAACAGTTTCTAAGCCTGACTTTGATATCTTATCAACAAGGCAACAGCCAAATAATAAAAACAAGAAATGCTGGAAATACTCAGCAGGTCTGGCAGCATCTGTGAAGAGAGAAGCAGAGTTAACGTTTCAGGTCAGTGACCCTTCTTCAGAACTGACAGAACAGGCAATAGACAAGACTTTCCAAACACATGTCAGCCCAATGAGGGCTTAATTTAGTGGTGTGACTCTAAGTGGTAGGTTTACAGCCCACTGCAAACTGAGCGCATAATCTCCACTGACACTCCAGTGCCGTACTGAGGAAGTGTTACATCTTTTGGGTGAGACTTTAAACCACCTCCTCTTTTGCCTGCTCTGGTGGATGTATTTGAAGATTTTAGGAGTTCTCCAAGTATCGTGACCAACATTTATCCTTCAACTAACACAACCAAAAATAGATTAACTGACCACGGTTTCACCAGTTATCTATGGGATCTTGCTGTGTGCAAATTGGAAGCTGCATTTCCAACATTGCAACAGTGTCTATGCTTCAAAGTACTTCATTGACAGAGGTAGACAGTGACAGTCCCACCTGAGGAGGGTTTCCATTCCAGAGTCTGCCTACGGCTGCTCTTGGATAGGCTGGACGGTCACTCACTTACTACCTGGGAATTATAGCCTGTGTCTCGTATGTCTTGTATATTTCTTTCATTTCTCTCATGATGCCTCCTGTAGCTCCTGCTACCATCACGTCTGCCGTTTAATCATCTGCTGTGTTCTGTGTGCTTGTGTGTATGCTTTGCCTGTTTATCTTCTCCCTCTCCTCTTGTTCTACTACTTTTTAAACACTGACAACTTCTAATATGAGGAAGGGTTCCAGCACCTGAAACGTCAATTAACTTGAGTTGTGTTTTTCCACAGATGCTTTCTGACCTGCTGAGAGATTCCAGTTTTTTACCGTTTCAGTTTTTTTTTAATGGGCCCAGTGTTCCTTTCCCATATATCTGATTAGATGTTGTCATGGTGTGCTGGCTGTGACGCCCTCCAGGCTGAGTGTCCAGGGTCGCACATGAAGCATGGCCACAACAGGGGGAGGTGGTAGAGAACAGTAGATACCCATGGGACCAGGCCCCAACAGGAGTCAGCGCCTTCAAGAGAGTGCAGCGAAAATGAGGTTGGAAAGACTTCAACTTTTGAACATACACTGACCAGTACATTTTGTGACTAAATTGCTTTGTGTGCTTTTTAACCTCAGAGTTAATATGTTAAATCATCACGTGGGAGCAGCCCGAGTTAGTAAATAGACCCCGGGGTGAAATTGATGTTGGACGTTGACGAATTGGGCGAGGGGCGAGGTGTAAAACGGGCTGTCGATCCACTATTGCTAAAGACACATGGTCTGTGGGTGGCAGTCCCTGATCTGGCCCGGAAACGATTCGATTAATTCTGTAAGTGTGAACAATCAGTCTTGTGAAAACAGCGCAAGGAAAGGTGTGCAGTGCAGCTGGTGCTGAGCAGCAAGGCTGCCCTTTGATTAATAATAAAATAATGAAGTTTCCCGCGTGTCTCCTGATATTTTTAATGAGGCTTTTCAGATTTGAACCGAGGCCAGATTAATGCAGCTGGTAATACCGTGCTGTACCATAATTTTAGAACAATAACCCTCACCATGGGCAGCACAGTGGCGCAGTGGTTAGCACCGCAGCCTCATAGCTCCAGTGACCCGGGTTCGATTCTGGGTACTGCCTGTGCGGAGTTTGCAAGTTCTCCCTGTGACCGCGTGGGTTTCCGCTGGGTGCTCCAGTTTCCTCCCACAGCCAAAGACTTACAGGTTGATAGGTAAATTGGCCATTGTAAATTGCCCCTAGTGTAGGTAGGTGGTAGGAGAATGGTAGGGAATATGGGATTAATGTAGGATTAGTATAAATGGGTGGTTGTTGGTTGGCACAGACTCAGGCCCGTTTCAGTGCTGTATCTCTAAATAAAAATAAATATATGTACTCCCTCTTTGCTCGCTCCCCATCACTCAAGCACACAACAAACACTGGTTAGTTACTCTGCCCTGAACCTTTACCAATGGCATGAGCTACTGCTGAGAGATGGCACAATATTCTGCACTCTGTTGAAGACTCATGCTACTGATTTCCAACAATGATCTGCATTTATATAGCGCCTTTAACATAGGAACATGTCTCAAGACACTTCACAGGAGCATAATCAGATGGAAAAGGGAGACTGAGACAAAGAAGAAGATATTAGGAGTGACTACAAGTTTGATCAAAGAGGTGGGCTTTAAGGAGGTTCTTTATTATATTAGTGTTAGTATTCCAGTAGTAAATCTCCCCCGGTGTCTGAGTGTGCTTATTACTATAATATTAATGTTTTGTTTCAGTATATTAATATTAATATTTTACTAATAAATCTCCCCCTGGTATTTGAATGTGTTTATTACTGTAATATTAGTGTTTGTTCCACACATTCTGCCAGTTGAAAACAAACACTACTGAAAGATGGGAGACTGGCCATTTCCTTTAACTGCAGCAATTACAGAGTTAATCACCTACTGGGACCATCAGAACCTCAGATTAATTCGATAATCAGTGGTCATAACTAAGCAATTTTTAATCCTGACAGGGTTTCAAATCTGTTCCACCTTCCACCCAGATCGACCGCAGTTACACAATGCCCCATAACACGCAGCTTGTTGCAACAGAGTACTGGTGTGAGTCTGATAGGGCCGCATAAAACTGTCTTAAATGCAGCCAAGAGCAGATCTTAAAAGGAAAACACGACTCTGAAATTTCATTTCAATTAGATAACTGGATTGTTTTGCCAGCACCCAGCATCGTGTCAGAGTCTGCAAGATACATGACAATATAATTTGTTTTCCAGTAAACTGGTGATATTCAGTCAAGTGGATTTCTCATTACCAACTAAATGGCTGATCTGCAGATAAATTATTTTTACAACTGGCAGATTTTAATGGTAGGTACTTTATTTAGTGCATGTTACACAGTATAAAATAGGAGAGTGAAGTTGCATTCTTATTGACAAAGCTATAAATGAGCAGCTGCTCAGCTAAATAGATGCACTCTTCAGATATTCTGGGTTAAAAAAATGACATTTTGTTTTTTTGTTACTTTATTTATTGATTTTTTAATTCCTCCCCCTCTTTCCTGGTCATTGCTGATTTATAGTTGCTGCAGTTCCACAGGTTCTAGGTGCTTCCAGTACTGGGCACTGCCTAGTGTGGTAGCGACCCAACCACTGCAGAAAGGTCCCTGATCAGTGCTGAGTTAGATAGTCACAGTTGGGGAAGTGCAGGGGCTTCCAGAATTGCCCTCAGCTACCTTGGGCTGGATTATGGGGATTGCGGGGTGGGAATCAAGAAAAGATTCCTATTCCTGCTCAGAGCTCCTTGTGTGAACGTCCATTATGGAAAGGGTCAGACTCAGATGTAATGCACACAGTGACTAGCTCACTGACACTCACTGTGCATGCTCCTGTATGATTACCACTTGAGCAAGGTGCCAGAGGATGACTGGTCTCATTGAATCGAACACCAGAGTGAGTCAGTGCCTTCAGGAAGTGAGAGGAGGGCATTAGAAGGGGTGGAGAAAAGGTGATATGGAAACATTAAATAATTATGGTTCAATGCTTTACATTAGATAATTGCAGTGTTAGAAAATAAATCTTCTCAGAGGCTGCAGAATTCAAAGTCAAGTGGTCAGAAATCATCTTCTTGTCTACTCAGGATGATTCATTCCCCCTCCCACACCATCATTCCACCATGTGCCTTATTTCTCAGAAGAAAGCACCATCATCATGGGTGATGAAGGAGTGGAGGATGAGGATGAAGGAGTGGAGGATGAGGATGAAGGAGTGGAGGATGAAGGAGTGGAGGATGAGGATGAAGGAGTGGAGGATGAAGATGAAGGAGTGGAGGATGAAGGAGTGGAGGATGAAGGAGTGAAGGATGAGGATGAAGGAGTGGAGGATGAAGGAGTGGAGGATGAGGATGAAGGAGTGAAGGATGAGGATGAAGGAGTGGAGGATGAAGATGAAGGAGTGGAGGATGAAGGAGTGGAGGATGAGGATGAAGGTGAAGGATGAGGATGAAGGAGTGGAGGATGAAGATGAAGGAATGGAGGATGAGGATGAAGGAGTGGAGGATGAGGATGAAGGAGTGGAGGATGAGGATGAAGGAGTGGAGGATGAAGGAGTGGAGGATGAGGATGAAGGAGTGGAGGATGAAGAGATGAAGGAGTGGAGGATGAAGATGAAGGAGTGGAGGATGAAGGAGTGGAGGATGAAGGAGTGGAGGATGAGGATGAAGGAGTGGAGGATGAAGGAGTGGAGGATGAGGATGAAGGAGTGAAGGATGAGGATGAAGGAGTGGAGGATGAAGATGAAGGAGTGGAGGATGAAGGAGTGGAGGATGAGGATGAAGGAGTGAAGGATGAGGATGAAGGAGTGGAGGATGAAGATGAGGGAATGGAGGATGAGGATGAAGGAGTGGAGGATGAGGATGAAGGAGTGGAGGATGAGGATGAAGGAGTGGAGGATGAAGGAGTGGAGGATGAGGATGAAGGAGTGGAGGATGAAGAGATGAAGGAGTGGAGGATGAAGATGAAGGAGTGGAGGATGAGGATGAAGGAGTGGAGGATGCGAATGGGTATCTCATCTGTACAGATGCATCCTCAGTGTCACACTTGCATGTGATTGGTTAAAATTTTACCACAACAAATCAAAATTGTGCAGGTAAGGATTGTACCAATCAGAAGCAGGTGACGAGGGGATAGAAATTAATGATATTAAAAAATTACAGCATATTGATATAACCAATGAGCAGTCAGCAAAAGCTACTAATAAGGGGAACCAATGCAATTTCTCAATTTTTACAAAAATCTTACAGCAACAATCTTAGAATCTCAATGAGATGAAAAGAAATCTCTGTTAGAAATAAGGTCCATACCACAAAAAATATAAACATGCACACATTTAAAAGGAAATAATTAAACATAGATGGAGGGCAGCAATTTATATTAGAAATCCTTTAAGCATGTTTAGTTTCAAAGGCCTGTATCTGTATGGAAAGCTTGATGCTTGAGTTTCTGTTGATGCTTGAATTTCAGCACTTAGGTAGAATCTATCAATGTCATGTAAAAAGACTCAGCAAGATAGACTATAGCACCCAGCCTGCATCTGTACCAAACAAAAGACACAGCTGTCAAGAAAACCAGCAAAATGGAAGAGTTTGAGCAAAGAGGACTTTATTTTAAGGGGATAAAATTGGATGCGGGTGTGGGGATCACAATGCGCAATTACCCCGCAACAGGTCCCGTTGAGGCAGTAAGCATGCAAACTCCTTACTGCCTCCTCATCTAAATGATTTCAGAACATGCTGCTGAATGGCTGCATGCTCAACAGGGTATCCAGCAGCGTGCATGGAGACTCTGACACACAGTTAGCCTGGGCCTTTTAAGGCAGCCTGCCCCTCTTAAAAGGGAGCTGCACTCACCTTACAGGAGCTGCTGCAGACTGTCTGTAGAAGACTTGGCTGGAAGAAAAAGCATAGAAAATCGAGCAACAGGCACCGGAGAGGGCTCTCAGGTTTTCTGATGTAGCCCTGGAGGTATTAGTGATGGAGGTGGGAAGGGGGAAATACATCATGTCCCGAAGGGAGCCAGGAGGCCCTCAAGGTACAGCCTGAGAAGGGAATGGAAG
The DNA here is from genome assembly GCF_036365525.1 of Heterodontus francisci. Taxonomy (NCBI): domain Eukaryota; kingdom Metazoa; phylum Chordata; class Chondrichthyes; order Heterodontiformes; family Heterodontidae; genus Heterodontus; species Heterodontus francisci. The sequence continues at coordinate 42,300,833 of NC_090394.1, forward strand.
CAAGTGACCAGGGAGGTGAATTCCCAGGTTCTGGCCCTGAAGAACAATGCTGGAAAAAGTTCCACTACCTCACACAGTGGTCAAGGTTAGTTAATGCATCTTCTCCTATCCATTGCCCCACTAACTTTTGTATAAAATTTGTAAAAGTATGTTACATAACAGTTCCAAATTGACAACACATAAAGTGCAATACAGATCAGATTCTTTCAATACATTTTACTGCACTTGCAGTTACAGGTTACATTTACAATGTACATTTACATTTCATGTCGAACATTCTCTGGTGCATATAGCCCGAGGGGTTTTACATGAGTTCCAGCCCCTTGGTATACTATGGCGGGAGTGCCTTAGACAGTGGCCTTTCCCCATTGAGCCTTTGCAGTGCCTGCCCCAAACTATAGTGAGTCCCTCAACACATAGTCCTCAATCTTAGAATGTGTCAGTCTGCAAACCTCAGTTGCCAACAGCCCTTTGCACTGGAAGACCAGCAAGTTTCGGGCAGACCAAAGAGTGTCTTTCACCAAGCTGATGATCCTCCAGCAGCAGTTAACGTTTTTCTTGGATGGAATCCCTAAGAACAACCCGTAGAGCACAGAATCCTACTTTATGGAGCTGCTCAGGATGAACCTCAACAAAAACCACTGCATCCCTTTCCAGACCTGCTTTGCGAAGCCACATTTCCAGTGCCCCACTAACACTTCATGCTGAAAATGCATCACACTTCCAACACTCACTCATCAGCAATCAGAACTCATGCCGAACATTCAGAAACTCCACCTCACACTCACACAAGTACCAATGCTGCCAGTCTCACACCCACCTCTTGTAGCTTCCACCTACCTCCAGCTATTCAGCTATCAGCACATCACCCAAATACATTACAACACACTCAATGACATTCTTCCCTCTCTCTTGCAGGATAAGGTGGCCCATAATCTCAGGGAGCAGCAAAGAACTGGTAGGGGAATGGCAAGCCTGCATCGACTGAGCCCTCTGGTGGAGACGATGTGCTGCATCATGGAGATAGCTGTCACTAAGGCCATTGCATCTGGAGTTCACCAAGAACATTTAGGATAACAGTACGTTCCTGCCTGATACCCCTTCTCAAAATGCACCTCACCCTCATAGAATCATAGAATGGTTACAGCAAAGCAAGAGGCCATTTGGCCCGTCATGTCTGCGCCACCTCTCTGCAAGAGCAATTCAGCTATTCCCACTCCCCAGCCCTTTCCCCATAACCATGCATTTTTTTTTAACTTCAGGTGCTTATCCAATTCTCTTTTGAAAGTCACAATTGAATTTGCTTCCACCACCCTCTCAGGCAGTGCATTCCAGATCCTAACCACTCGCTTTGTAAAAAAAAATGCTTTTTCATATCGCCTTTGGTTCTTTTGCCAATCACCTTAAGTCTGCATTCTCTGGTTCTGGACCCCTCCAACAAAGGGAACAGTTTCTCTCTACTCTGTCCAGACTTCTCACGATTTTGAGCACCTCTATCAAATCTCCTTTCAACATTTTCTTCTCTAAGGAGAACAACCCACCTTTTCCAATCTACCCTTGTAACTGAGGTCCCTCAATCCTGGAACCATTCTCGTAAAACTTTTCTGCACCCTCTCAAAAACCTTCACATTCTTCCGAAAGTATCCAGAACTGTGCACAATACTCCATTTGAGGCCGAACCAGTGTTTTATAAAGGTTTTCATTATAACTTTCTTGCATTTGTCCGCTTTGGCTTGATTTATAAAGCCCGTGATCTGTACTCCTTTTTTTAACAACTTTCTCAACACGCCCTGTTACCTTCAATGATTTGTTCAGATATACCCCCAGGTTGCTCTGTTCCTGCACCTTTAGAATTGTACCCTTTTATCGATATTGCCTCAGCTCCTTTTTCCTACCAAAATGTATCACTTCGAATTTTTCTGCATTAAATTTCATCTGCCATGTGTCCACGCATTCCACCAGCCTATCTATGTCCTCTTGAAGTCTATCACTATCCTCCTCACAGTTCACAATACTTCCAAGTTTTGAGTTATCTGCAAATTTTGAAATTGTGCCCTCTGCACCCATCTGTGGCCGCAGAAAAGCCTGCCTGTTCCCCTAACAATAGAATTCCCTATTACAATTGCTTTCCCAATCTTCCTCCTGCCACCCACCCCCCGTCCCCCCGCATACAGCTGAGCCACCCATGGTGCCATGGACCTGGCTCTGGCTGCACTCCCCAGAGGAACCATCACTCTCAACAGTATTACTGGTTGGAGAGTGAGATGCACTCAAGGGACTCCTGCACTACCTGCCTGGTCCTCCTTGACTGATTGGAAGTTACCCATTCCATCTTTGCCTGCCTATCCCTAAGCTGCGGGGTCACCACCTCCAAAAATATGCTATCCACAAAACTCTCAGCTTCGCGCATGCATCGCAGTGACACCAGCTGCTGCTCAAGCGCCTCCAGGTGATGACAATTCCTGCACATGTGGTTGTCTAGGGCACAAGAAGTTTCCTGGAGTTCCCACATGGAACAGCATGTGCATTCAACTGGAACTGAGTTGTCCTACCATGCCTCTATTTATTAGGTTAACTAAACTTAACAGTCATAACTAAATACTTAATGAAAGATTTATATATAAAAATGTTAATCTTTTTTATTAATTTAATAAAGTAATAGTTAACAGAGGTCGGTTAGCTCAGTTGGCTACATGGCTAGAGTATGGTGCAGAATAAAGCCAACAGCGCAGGTTCAATCCCCGTACTGACTGATGTAGTTTTTGGGGCCTGCTTCCTCGCTTTGCCCACAGTGATATCATGGCATAAGCCATGACTTGCAACCATCAGACAATGAGGACGCTGCATAGAGAGAGAGAAAATATTAAGTTACAGATTCCTAACTCTCAGTTTGATACACCTCCCTAGCTTAAAGAACAAAAATAATTCTGCAATACTCACTGACCAATCGCCTACCTGATCTCTCATGAGGGCAAGGAAGGAAATCCATTAAGCTGAAGTGTAGACTTGATATGGTGACATTCCTGCTGTAGATGTTTCTTGTCGCTGATGGAGTAGGTTCTTCTGATGAGAGTGGTGGAGGGAGGAGGGATGATGAAAATAACGGTAATCAAGGTATCTGTCAGTGTGAATGGGCTTGCAGTAGACTTGGTATACCATTGCACAATGAGATGCTTGGTGCATTGGCAGGCCTGCTAAAGAACCTCTTGTCACTGTCCAGGAGCATAGAAGAGTCTGGCTCCAATATGGCACAGGGTTTCACACAGAGCTTGGAGTCCATCTTTCCAACGTGGAAGTCATGGTTACCCCCATGACAGTACTTTCAGACACACCAGTGATGCAGCGTCTGGTGGCTGATGTCTCAGCTTCCATTGCAGCACAGGAAAATGCCACCCAATGTTTCAGTGATGCAGTGGAAGCTCAGACTGAGGTCATGACAGCCATGCTGGGTGTCATGCAGGCTCAGACTGCTGCCATTGTAGCTGCGGATATCAGTACTCAAGGGGCCATGCGGGTTCTCACAGCAGTCCATTGATCTGTCCTTGAACAGATTACTAGAATTGCTGAGGCACCGCTCGAGGGAGTACCAGTGGCTCCGTGGAGCACGAACCTGCTGTCCTCTCTCAGAGTGACAGAATTCATGCTTCCACCACTGCCACTCTGCAGTGCCCTTGCTGTTGCCTCTCAGCCAGCCAATCCAGTCTACTGCCACCCATGCTGAGATGATGCAGTCTGAAGATGGTCCCACAAGGCCCAGAGCAGCTTGAGAGCATCCTGTAAGGCCTTCTGCCGTCTTCCCCACTGAAACTCAGCAGCCTTCCACCAGCCATGCTGCAGCCACTGGGGTAACACTGCATAGGGGCACTAGGACAGGCAAAGGCACCTGTAAGACAGGCGCTAAGGGAATGCACTAGAGTGAATAGTTCCGTTTTATATTATTGGATAAAGTTGTTATGGAATGATTTGTTTTTGTTGGTGGCTTTTATTTCAGGATTTTAGCCAAGAGGATGCTGTTATGGTAAATAGCAGATGGATTAAAGTTGGAAATTGTGGAGCAACTTTGACGTGGGGCTGACATCTCAGTGGAACCAGAGTCTGAATATCCGCTCACGGATAGCTCGCTGGAACAAAGGAGTCCCAGATGTTAATTCTGTTTCATCATATGCAGGTGAGGTTGTTAATTAGGGTCTTACTTGTGTATATATAAGGAGACACTTACTGAAACTGGGTGAAGGTTTGAGTGAGGAGCTGCATATTTGTAATCTTTTAACTTTGTAAAATAAATGTAAGACTGAGTAAAGATTGGTTCCAGCTTTAATCCTTCAACAACAAGCTTTCTGGAATTTAATACCAGATGCCTCCTCCCTTCATCTTTTTCCTTCTTCTCCTCTTTCCTTTCCTCCTCCTCCTGTGGTGGCCTCCATATGCCTGGTGGCAAGGGCTCAGCCCTCAGGATAACAAGGGTGTGGAGGACACAGGCGACTACCATGAACCTGGAGATATGCTCTGGTGAGTACTGGATGGCTTCCCCTGAGTGCTCCAGGCAGCAGAACCGTTGCTTTAGCATGTCAGTGGTTTGTTTCACAACCACGCCATCGAAAATCCAAAAAGTTAGCAAAACTCTTCCCATAACACAGTACTTCTACAACGCTGCACCAGCAACAGTGGGCCGAATTTTTGTTCTCGGGTTAGGACCCTGACGTCAGGTGAATTTCCAGATCCAATCCTGGTGCCCGACATAATTTTTGATAAGCAGGCCAATTAGTGGCCTGGGTACGCGCTCGTCGTCCAATTAAGGATGGTGGGCGGGCTCTCATGGCTTGGGGGCCAATAGGAGGCCCTCCAGCATCAATAGATTGGCAGCCCTACCATCAGAGGTGGGAGCTGCCGATGTAGGTAAGTAAGAGAGAGGACGACTCAAGATGGAAGCGCCCACTGAAGAGATTTAAAACATTTTTAACATTAAAAAGGCCACAGCTACCAGGCCGTGGACATTGAACTGTGGCCCGAAGGCTATGACAGGTGCGGAAGTGGGGGGGAGGGTGTTCCCTAGCTGAATGGAGCACTGACACCCTCTCCCCCACCCCCCTCCACTGTGTCTGCTGCGAGGAGGTCGCCTCCATTCATTGGCCGTGTTTTGGCCTCAGTGAGGGGCCTGCATGGCTACTGGAAAATTCCAGTTGGTTTCTGCTGAGTGGCCATTTAATTGACCTAATGGACTACCCACCATTTGCGGGTGGATAGCCATCACACCTCTGATCCTTCCAGAATGAAAATTGCCCGGAGGCAGGAGCATGGTGGGAGACCGGCAGGCCTGTCAGTGGCAGGAGACTGCAGGCCCATTCGCCTCCAGGCCTGCCTCCCGGCCATTTGAAAATTCATCCCAGTAAGTCAAAAGCATCGCACATGGAAATTGGTGAGTTAACCCTTTAAATGACGTTAATGGAGTTAGGTCCCTTGTGCTGCTGAACACATGTTCAGCTGGGCGTGTTTAAGAAAGGGCACTAACTAGACCTGCCTGGTCCAAAATGACAGTTCATGCAACAAATCAGCATTAGAAGGTGGTTGACATCACAACCTGCCCACTCTGCCTGCTTCTGGTAAACGCATGACACGCCTGCCCTAGCACCCTGTCAGTCAGGGCACACCATGCAGGCCACACTGGAAGTGACCAGAAGCATTCTAGGCACCACTTTCTGAGGTCAACACCAGCAGCACTATGGAGCCCAATTTTGTGGCCTAAATACTTACATCACCTTCATTTATACTTATCTCAGAATTCAGATACAAGAATGTAATATATCAGATGGTAAAATATTAAAGGGTACAAGGAGTGAGCAGAAGAGTGGTTATGAACGGATAGAATATTACATTGTATGGGGAATGAGCAGGAGAGTGGGATTAGACTGGATGGGATATTAAGAGTTATGAGGAATGAGCAGGAGCATGGGATTACACTAGGTAGAAATATTAAAGGATACAGGGAGTGAGCAGGAGAATGAGATTAGACTGGGTGGAATATTAAAGGGATTGGGGAACAAACTGGGGAATGGGATTCGAGTAGTAATAGCACATGGAGAGAAAGACCAGCACAGCCTAGATGGGCTGAACAGCCTCTTTCTGTGCTGGTACATTCTAACTTTCTCTGATTATAACATTACAGCTAAGCCCTATTCTTGTCCTCACCGATCACCCACACCTCGTACTTAAGCAGGGGCCGCTGGACAAATGATCAGGAGTGAGAACCATGGCTCATTCTCCTCCCTCTCTTATCCAGGGGGCACTGACTGCTATTGTAGTGCCTCAACTACTGCCCTGGGATAGCGTCAGTCAATGAAGCACAGGCTGTGAAATGAAGCCGTGACCTCCCTGAGCTGCCTGGATTGGCATCATACTTGGTAATTCATTTAGCCCTGAATCAAGGCAAAGCAGGAAATGGTTACAATGAATAAATTGAACAGAACTTGAAGTCCACTAACTAACTGATACCTAATGAAATACTCCAGAGCATTTCATAAATATGAGTTATTTAACAGATTGGACGAGACCGGTCATTTCCTCAGTGCTGTGAGCACTGTGATTGATTACACATTCCTATACGACTGAACACATAGCTGATGATATTTAATTTTCTTTATCCCAAAGGAAAAAATGTGTGAAATCTCGGGAATGACATTAAATCATAAAATAATTTGAACTGTCATCTGTCCAAATAGTGTGCATTCATCACTGGGGACCACATTAACACAGTCCCCTTTTCAACCTTACCCATCATCCGCTCAACATCTCTGTATTGGCCCTTTTGCCAAGTTCAAATTTTACCACCCATCGCCTCCGCCCCCCCACCAACCGCCCCCTCCCCCCTGCCCTTGAGTGACGACACTGATTATTGCAGAACTACAGTAGCCTTTCCATACCTCCCACATTATTTTTGCTGGAACAGTAGCATTGTGGATCTGTCACAATCAGTAATTGGGAGGATTGTAAAATTGAATTTAAAAAGTCCAGTAACTTTTGAGTTAATGTTAGAAAGTGACCATGAAAGCTGGTGGATAGCTCAAAAAACCCCACTAATACCCTTCAGTGAAGGGAACCTGCCCACCTCTAAGTGCTCCGGCCTAGTGGCTTTAGTCCCACACCCACATAATTCACTCTTCATGCCCTCAGGGCAACTAGGGATTGGCAATAAATGTGGCCTTGCCAGTGTTGCACACATCTCAAGAACAAATTTAAAAATATGCAGGACTTGAGCAATGGATGTGCACAGGCTAATTGTTCCATGGGAAAGTATTGCAGCCAACACATACGCCAGCACTTTCCAGCAGGAGTCACTGGATGAGGATATGGAGCAGGAACCCTAGCTGATTTTGTCTCCTTCCTAGCTCAGAGGCACTGAGGTCAATTGTACAGCCCCAACTGAGATCAGCTAATTCAGCACGGGGTGGGGACATTACTTGGGACCTTCCTGTTCGGTGCAACAGTGCAGGGCTGGGTGGTGTACACACTGACCCACTCAGCCATCAATGGAACTCAGAGATTTGATCAAGATTTGGCAAAAGGGTAACCGCCAGTCAGGAAAACAATGAGTGTGATCTGTCACTGCTCTATCTCTGATGAAATATTAAGTTAGTATTCAAATGGAAAATATTGTAACAGGAAGTAATCCTAAATGGCTTCTGTGTATGAAATGTAACCGTGTTTTGGCCTGGACTTTTTTATGAGTCACCTTATTAATTTAATAATCTATGTATAGAAGAATTGCCCAATGAATGGTCATCTTGCTCTGCAAAACTAATGACATTACATCGGAAGCCAATATCTTTCCAAGATCACAGAAAGAGAGGCTTATATTTCTATAGTATCTTAGCATCTCTCTCAGGTCTATTTAACAGCACTTCACAGAAACTGAATTATTTTGAAACAAACTGACTGTTATGTAGGCAAACATTCTGTGCCGGCGATGTCCCAAACATAGCGTAGTCAACTGCCCTGGAATAAGAGGTTAATCTCCTGGGCACTGTTGCGAGCGACCTGAGAGAAAGATCATAGGCACGGTTCCTGCTTCTGTTTCAGCCCACTTGAACTTACAACAGACAACTGGGCTGCAATGTACCCGCAATGGTCTTGCATGTGCATGTTCCAGCCAAACCATGCAATGGATACAGTGGCGTGAATGCAGAGGATTGTGGGTACTGTAGTTGCTATTGTTGATTGATTCATGTGTCAGATGACTAATGGTGGGAAGAGGGTCAGGGTGGTGGTATTGTAGAATAGAACAACACCGAAGGAAACCATTCAGCCCATTGAGTCTGCACCGGCACTTCCAAAGAGCAATCAAGTTAGTCCCACTCAGCTGCTCCCCACATCCCTGCAATTTTTTTCTCAAGAATACTACTATTGAATCTTTTTCCACTATCGTATCAGGCAGTGCATTCCAAATCCAACCACTTGTTGCATAAAAAAGTTTGCCTCATTTCGCCTCTGGTTCTTTTGCCAATCACTTCAAATCTGTGCCTCTCATTAGCGACACTTCAGCATTGGAAACAGTTTCTCTTTATTTACTGTATATAAACTCTTCATAATTTTAAACACCTATATCAAATCTCCTCTTAGCCTTCTCTGCTCGAAGGAGAACAACCCCAGCTTCTCCAATCTATCCACATGATTCTAATCCCTCTTCTCAGGAACCATTCTAGTAAATCTCTTCTGTATCCTCTCCAAAGCCTTTACCTCCTTCCTAAAGTGTGGTGCCCAGAATTGGACACAATACTCCAGCTGAGGCTGAACTTGTGTTAAGAACATAAGAAACAGGAGCAGGAGAAGGCCATTCGGCCCTTCAAGCCTGCTCCACCATTCAATACGATCATGGCTGATCTTCTATCTCAATTCCATCTTCTTGCACCATTCCCATATCCCTTAATTCCTTAGTATCAAAAAATATTTCAATCTCTGTCTTGAATATATTTAATGACTGAGCATCCACAGCTCTCTAGGATAGAGAATTCCAAGGATCCACAACTCTTTATGTGAAGAAATTTCACCTCATCTCAATCCTAAGTGACCAACTCCTTATTCTGGGATTGTGACTCCTAGTTCCAGATTCACCAGCCAGGGAAAACATCCTCCCAGCATCTACTGCATTGAATTTCATCTGCCATGTGTCCGCCCATTCCACCAGACTCTCTTGAAGTCTATTTCTATCTTTTACTGTTTACTACACTTCCCAAATTCTGCATCATCTGTAAATTTTGAAATTGCACCTGTATCCTCAAGTCCAAGCCATTAATGTGCATTAAAAATAGCAGTGGGCCTAGCACTGACCCTTGGGGTACTCCACTGTATACCTTCCTCCAATCGGAAAAGCAGCCATTCACCACAACGCTCTGGGCTGCATTTTATTCTGGCGACGGGGGTCCCAACGGCGGGCCAGAAGGTGGGGGTAGACCACACCTCGGCCCTCCGTCAGACCCCTGAAGCTATGTAACGGCGGGCAGGCAATTAACTGCCCGCCATTGGGGACACCATCCCTTTAAGGGACAAGCTCCCGCCTCCAGAACTGCCGGCCAATCAGAAGGCTGGCAGCTCTGCAGTGCTGGCAGCTCTGCAGTACCGGCAGCATCACTGGAAGCAGTGGCAACTGCTGGTACTGCAGGAGGCGCAGCAGTACAAAGAATGTAGTCGGGGTTGCCGGGGCCATTCAGGCATGCCCCAGGATGTGGGGTGGGGGGGGGGGGGTTGACTTCCTGGGGGTGGTGATTGCCGTTGGGGGGTGCCCTTCGAAGCCCTGGATTGCACCCCCCCCATCCCCCCCACATTGGAGGGCCACTCAGCCTTCAACAAAATTGAGGTGGAGGTAGGAAGATGCCCTTATGTAGTTACTTAAGGGCCTCAATTGGCCTGGGGCGGGAAGGCTGTCCTCGGCCTTCCCTGCCCCGGACAAAATGGCAGGGGCCCTGGGCAATGTTGGAAATGTGTCCCCTTGCCATTTTGTTTGCCTCCCTGCCCACCTCCAAGGGCAGAACAAAATTCTGCCCTCTGTTTCCTATCCCTTAGCAAATTTTGTATCCTTACTTCTACTGCCCCTTTTATCCTTTAGGTTTCAATTTTGCTAACAAGCCTAACACATGGTACTTTACCAAAACTCCTTTTCAAAGTCCATATGCACAACGTCAACTGCATTTCCCTCATCTGCCCTCTCTGTTACCTCATCATAAAATCCAATCAAATTCGTCAAACACAATTTTTCCTTAACAAGTCTATGCTGGTTTCCCTTTATTAGTCCATGCTTGTCCAAGTGTTGACTTTAACCCAGATTATTGTTTCTAAAAGCTTCCCCACCATCAACATTAAACTGACTGGCCTGTAATTGCTAGGTTGATCCTTCTCCCCTTACACAAGGGTATAAAATTTGCAATCCTCCAGTCTTCTGGCATCACGGTTATATCTAAGGAGGATTGGAAGACTGTGGCCAGAACCTTCATAATTTCTATCCTTATTTCCCTTAGCAACCTAGGATGGAGCCTATCCAGACCGGGTGACCCACTAAGTACAGCCAGCCTTTCCTGTACCTCCTCTTTATTTTTATCTGATCCATATCCTGGCAACTTCCTTGCTTTCCATAACTTTGGCAAAGTCCTCTTCTGTTGGGCCATATAGCCTATGTATCTGACATCGCACTGGCACTGGAATTCATATACCCAATGACTGGCGGATCGTATCAAACAGCACTTCCCTTCGGCTGTTCGCAATAGGCAGAGTACTGACCGTACTCAACCAGACCGCACTTGCAAAAGTCTGAACACATTGTCTAACATTAGATGTGATCCCATGATTGGGCAGCACTTGCTGAACAATCCTGAGCGTGCTAAGAAATACACTAACAACCAATTTAAGATTATCAGTTGGGCTCAAAAGGTGGCTCGCTTATGCTTGCTGGAAGCAACATATATTCATGCGCAGGGACCTGTCCTCTGCAGGCAAAAGGAACATGTCCAGGCATTGCGCCTCTTTTGAATTAAACAAAGTCTGTGGGTCAATAGTTCCCTGGAGCATTCTCCATGCAATGCCTCGACAAGAGTCAACTTGCCAACCAATCAGCACCCTTTGCTCATGCAGTATAAATTGCTGCTCCCTTGGAAATTTGGCATTCTTGCATCTGTTCTGATGAGTGCAAGACAAAAAGCTTCAACAACATGTCTTTTTCTAGCAACATTCACTTCAATTCAATTTACTACTCTTCCAAGTTTTGCATCATCTCCAAATTTTGAAATTGTACCCTGTACTCTCAAGTCCAAGCCATTAATCTGTATCAAAAATAGCAGTGGACCTAGTACTGAACCTTGGGGAACTCCACTGTATACCTCCCTCCAGTCTGAAAAACAGCCATTCACCACAGCTCTCCGTTTTCTATCCCATAACCATTTTTTCATTTCTCCTGCTACTGCCCCTATTATCCCATGGGCTTCAACTTTGCTGACTTTTGATACTTTTAAAAAATATTTTATGGGATGTGGGCGTCGCGGGCCAGGCCAGCATTTATTGCCCATCCCTAATTGCCCTTGAACTGAGTGGCTTGCTAGGCCATTTCGAGGGCATGTAAGAGTCAACCACATTGCTGTGGATCTGGAGTCACGTGTAGGCCAGACCAGGTAAGGACAGCAGATTTCCTTCTCGAAAGGACATTAGTGATCCAGATGGGTTTTTACAACAAATGACAATGGTTTCAAGGCCATCATTAGACTAGCTTTTTAATTCCAGATTTATTAATTGAATTCAAATTCCACCTTCTGCTGTGGTGGGATTTGAACCCATGTCCCCAGAGCAATACCCTGGGTCTCTGGGTTACTAGTCCAGTGACAATACCACTACGCCACCACCTCCCAAACTGGGGGTGGTTAAAGTCTCCTATCATTACTAGAAGAGGGGAGGGGGAAGGGTAGTGGGAGAGGGATCCATGTGATGAAACATCCTGGAATACAATTCAACCCTACCCACTAAGAGCAAGCCTTTTAACCTGTTTTTGGTGGGAAGAGTGTTGGTGCATGCATCATAAATGAACTGAAACATCCATAGCTTCTGAATTTTACCTGGTATCTATTCTGACAGTGCTCGGCAGTTTCCTCTTGCCACAACAAATTGGTGCATTGACAGTACAACCCACCCCCACATCCTAGCTGTACTTTGTTTGTCAAAGGGCATGGACAGACAGGGGCAGAGGAAAAGTTGAAGCAAAGGGAAATTTAGAGAGAGAGCCACCCAGTCTTCGAAAACATGTTATTGCACTTGAAGGGATACAATGATGATTCACATAATTTGGAATATAGGGTAGAAGCAAAGATTAAGTATAAATTGGAAAAGAGGATATGAACATACGAGCAGGTGGTGGAGCAGGAGTAGGCCACTTGACCACTTGGCCCCTCAAGCCTGCTCCAACATTCAATAAGATCATGGCTGATCTGACTGTAACCTCAACTCCACATTCCCCCCACCCCCAATAACCTTTCTTATCAAGAATCTATCTACCTCTGCCTTCAAAATATTTAAAGACTCTGCTTCCACCACCTTTTGAGGACTCACGAATCTTTGAGAGGAATATTTCTCCTCATCTCTGTCTTAAATGTGCGTTTTTAAAAAGTGACCCCTAGTTCTAGATTCTCCCACAAGGGGAAATATCCTTTCCATATCCACCCTGTCAAGACCCCTCAAGATCTTATATGTTTCAATCAAGTCGTCTCTTACTCTTCTAACCTCCAGTGGATACCAACCTTGCCTGTCCAATCTTTCCTCATAAGCCCACCTGCCCATTCCAGGTACTGGTCTAATAAACCTTCTCTGAACTGTTTCCAATGCATTTACATCCTTCCTCAAATAAGGAGACCAATACTGGACACAGTACTTCAGATATGGTCTCACCTGTATAAATGAAGCATAATCTCCCTACTTTTGTATTGAGGGGATCTAACCAAGGATTCGGGATCATGAAGGGAAATCACAAACTATCCAAATTGTTCACTAATGGTACCAAGAGGTATAAAGCTAATGGACTTCAATGTATTTAGCATCTCAAATACAAAACTTACAACAGCTTCCTTTATTCAGTGTTCCTCACGTATAGAAAGACAACTCAGAGGTAGCAATGTGATTCAGTTGTATCACTCTCAGCTCTGGGTCAGAATGGAAGAGTGGGAGGGGAAAAAGGAAGGGCAGAGTCAAAGAGGAGGATTTTGAAGAGATATATGAAATTAGAGAGCGAGGTGTGAGGAGAAGCTCAGTGTTAGTAGAGCAGAAGGTGTGTCTGGGTAGGGAGGGATAAGGAGGAGATTACTAAGTTTGGGTGAAAAATGTGAAAACAAGAAGGACAATTTAAACCGATACAGGGGCATGGAAACAGTGGAGTATGGAGTTTTTTTTATTCATTCGTGGGATGTGGGCGTTGCTGGCCAGGCCAGCATTTATTGCCCATCCCTAATTGCCCTTGAGAAGGTGGTGGTGAGCTGCCTTCTTGAACCGCTGCAGTCCATGTGGGGTAGGTACACCCACAGTGCTGTTAGGAAGGGAGTTCCAGGATTTTGACCCAGCGACAGTGAAGGAACGGCGATATAGTTCCAAGTCAGGGTGGTGTGTGACTTGGAGGGGAACTTGCAGGTGGTGGTGTTCCCATGTATTTGCTGCCCTCGTCCTTCTAGTTGGTAGATGTCACGGGTTTGGAAGGTGCTGTCGAAGGAGCCTTGGTGCATTGCTACAGTGCATCTTGTAGATGGTACACACTGCTGCCACTGTGTACCTATTAGAGTGGAAGACATAGGGAGTAAATTTTCAACTTGTCCCCCAGGTGTACAATTGCAGATCGCCCCTATATACACCCCATCCAATTTTCTTGTTTATTGACTTCAGTGGATATTGCAAGTATTGCGCTGTCACCAAAAGTTAAACCTACCCCCATAGCCTCAGGGAGGGTGCTGGCAGTGTTTTTTTTATCAGTCGAAGCTTGTGGGAGTTTGTTGCAGTGAGGCTTAATGTAGGAGAGTGGAGAAGTGAAGCTCTGAGGTGAGGAAATCACAGGTTAGGTATCAACAACAGAAAGGGGCAGGTTTGCGGGGGGAAACAGATCTATATGACGGGTGTAGTTTTGGTAATCACAGGGATGTGAGGTAGCAAGCTGAACTGGGAATTGAGTGGCTTACTGATGCTCAAAATGAGATAAAGGTTGGGGAGGTAGATTGAATCCGTGCCACAAGCACAGTGTTGATGTTCAAGCTGAAGTGGACAGCAATCGGTCTTACTGACAATTCAGTGTTCGAAGTGTTATATCTACCAGTAGAACTTCAATAATGTGCACCCTTTTATATTATACCATATATAGCATGCACCCCTTTATATGGGAAAAGAGCAGAGGAGTGGAACTAATTTGATAGCTCTTTCAAAGAGCCAGCATAAGTATGATGGGCCTAATAGCCTCATTCTGTGCTGTCTGTTTCTCTGGTAACTCGTACCATATATAACATGCACCAACTTTATAATGGGTAAGAACAGCATGTTTCCTTCCCTACAGGACATTAGTGAAGCAGTCGAGATTTTATGACAATCCAAAAGCTTCATGATCACTTTTACTGAGACCTGCTTTTTAATTTCCAGATTTTTAAAACATAATTCAAATTCTCAAACTGCTGCGGTGGGATTGCTTGTCCAGTAAGATAACTAATATAGTACCACATCCTATTATTTCAGTCAGTGCAATATAGGCCCCGATGAGCTGATGTAGTGAGTTACTGAGCCATCCAATTCAGAAAGGTTTCAGGTTCAGTCCATGGTCTGTGTTGAGTTGTGTAATGTCAGGCAGGGCAGTGTTAGAATCAATCTCAGTGCTGCAGGTTAGGAAGACCAAAATGAGTCAATCTGGATTACTGTCCAGTGAGTGCCTGTGAGTGGGGCTTGGCAATGGTACTCACAGGGTTAATTAGCCTGCCAATGCTCATTGCCTGTGCTAATGAGGAATTGTATCCTGTTATGAGTCAGCATCTTCAGGAGAGGAGGGAAAGTCAAGAAAGAGTCAGTTGTAGAGCGAAGGACTGGGTTTCTGTCATTTTTTTTATTCTTGTGTTCATTAAGTGTTTCACTCTCATAAACTGCAATCTGCAACTGATTATTAGATCTCTGTCTCATCCATGAGATTTAATAACTGTATCTCTCTGGTTTTAAATTGAACTTCCAGGGGGACACATTAAGATGGTGACGGTGGAGATTCTGAAAGGAAAATTTACAATAAATGAATAAATTCCAAAATAATCAATGCATTTGGAAAAATCAGCCTCAGCAATTCAGTTACGGAACGCAATATTTGCTCCTCTTTTCCTATCATTATTCTTTGTGCTCATCCAGACAGCTATCAATTTCCTTTAATAAAACTGGATGAAGAGTATTGAGGTGTCAGCTGTAGCTCAGTGAGTAGCACTCTTGCCGGAGTCAGAAGATTGTGGGTTCAAGATAAGCCCCACTCCAGCAACTTGAGCCTATAATCCAGGCTGACACCTCAGTGTAGTACTGAGGGCGTCTCACCCAGCTGGAGGTACTGACTTTAAGATGACACGTTAAACTGAAACCCTATCAGCCCTCTCAAGGGAATGTAAAAGATATCATTACATTATTTTGAAGAAGAGCAGGGGAGTTCTCCTGATGTCCTCACCAATATTTATCCCTCAACTATCATCATTATCACTAAAACAGATTACTCAGCCACTATCTTATTGCTGTTTGTGGGACCTTACTAAGCATAAATTGGCTCCTGCATTTCCTACATTACAACAATGACTACACTGCAAAAGTATTTAATTGGTTGTAAAGTGCTTTGGGCTGTCCAGGGGAGCTCTATAAAAGCAACTATTTTTTTCTTAAAGGAGCCGCTCAGGTCTCCCTTTAACTTTTTTTAAAGCCTGACTACATTAAATGCTCATGATGTCCAGGTGGGGGCAGCAAACAGCCTTTTACTGGTGGTATGGTGGTAACTGCTACATTTCTTTAAATGTTGTTTGAAATAGATGTGTTATGGCAGGGCTTTCTGTTCATCCAGTTTTTGCTTCACTTGTATTTGGTTACCAAAAGTGCAAAGGCAAGAATGAGACAGAGTGGAAAAGAGAGAAAAGAGAGGGAAAAGAGATAGAGGGAAAGGCTAAGGAAGAGAGGGAGTGAGAAAAGGGAGAGAGAAGTAAGGGGAAAAAAACAAGAGCAGGAAAAAAAAAGAAAAAGCAAAGAGAGGGAAAGAGTAGGAAAGAAAACTGAGAGACAGAGAAAAGACAAGGAACATGTGAGAAAAAACAAATTGTGAGAGTCAGATGGAGAGTGAGAATAAGAAATGTGAGTGAGAAAGAGGAAAGAAAGAAAAAGGAAAGAGAATGCAGGAACTGTAGAACAAAAATCAGCAAAACAAAAATAATGCTGAGCTGTACTGTACTGGCTGTCATGTTGGAACTGTGCAGTGATCTGGTCAGGCTGCAGCTTGTGTATCAGCAAGCTACAGTCCAGTAACGGCAGTCCACTCCTAAATGCCAAAGATGAATGAATTCTTGGACATGGAGTCAAACGCTAGCCACTTATTACAGATTAAATATTACATTTTCATGAACACTGAGATTACATCTCTCCACCTATGTCTACGATTTACACCATTCATCCAGCAGTACTACTCCATAGGCATCTGCATTCTATAACCCCTTACCCACTTTCAGTACCCGCCCATATCCCTAGGAATGTTTGGGTTAGCAAGACATAAAAAAAGGGAATAAAGTCTCCAGTTGAGGTTACGGAGCAGATCTAAATATAAACATGTGTCAGCTGGCCAGAAAATTCTGTAATAACCATTTGTATAGAAACACTGTCAGTCTTTCAATTTTAGTTTTTTTTAACTATAGCAATAATTTAAAATGGAATATGGTGTAAAATATGAGGGAGGGAGGGAGAGACATAGAGAAAAGAGAAGGAGGTAAGAGTCAGAGACGGAGAGGGAGGAATATAGTTTAAAAAGAGGGAGAAAGGAAATGAGTGAGTGGATGGGGCAAGAGGTTGGAGGAGGAAAAACAAAAAAGGAAAGGGAAAAGTATAAAAGAGATTAAGAAGAGAAAGGGGAAAAGACAAACAGGAGAGGAGAGTAAGAAGAAAAATTAGCTGAGGGGATACAGAATGAGAGAAGAGAGCAGATGGAGATTAACGTGGGTCTCCATTGCTGATCACTTTCAATCCATTCCCTGCCTATGTAACTGCATTTTGGGGCCAGGCTGGTATCAGCACAATATTTAGCTGGATTTATTGACACAAACTTTACATTTTTAAACACAAATCAAGGATTTCAGCCTTGACAGATTATTTAATCTCACATCATCCCACTTCAGCTATCTAAATACAACTTTATAAAAGCAAATCTTTGAGATATTCAGAGAGGTTTAATGTGGATTTCCCAAATTATTGCAGCATTCATGCTTTTAGACTCTCTCTTGCCTCACTAAGGATGTGAGATAATAATTAACATTTACCATTAAAAAAAAGTTTAAAAACATGGCAGAAAGTGACTGTGAATTGTCAATATTTATGCAAAACCTAAAATAAAGGAACAATTAAAATGTTCATCATTGTTCATCAGTCAATCTTTGTTTGTTAGGTCTAGCACAAAAGTCCCTGATTTAAAAAATTGTGAGATGTTGATGCATCTGAAGAAACAGGGGAGGCAACTTTACTGATGCAAGCAAAATGAATAGGGATGTGAAACTGCAAGACAGCCAGGGTTCTGTCAGCTGGCGGAGAGAAAATTCCCAACAACTAAAGTGCAGTGTGAATGAAGAATAGTTACAGGAAAACAGGAATATTCCCAACAATTTTAGCGGGAGAAATGACAGAAAAACAAGAACATTCCCCAATAATCTTAGAGAAACAACAGGAAAGCACAAATATTCTCAATAATATTGGGAATATTCCTGCTTTCTTTTAGTTTTTCTTTCTCATATTATTGAGAATATTTGTGCTTTCCTGTAGTTTCTCTAAGGTTATTGGGGAATATTCTTATTGGGTAGGGGAGGGGAGTGGAGAGGGGAGAGAAGAGGGGAGTGGAGAGGGGAAGAGATTAGAAGGGGAGTGGAGGGAAAGGGAACAGAGGAGAGGTTGGAGAAGGGAAGTTGAGGGGGTGGGGAGGGGGGAGAGGTGGGAGGAGTGGAGGCAAGGAAGGGGTGAGGTAAGGGGAGGAGAAGGGAGTAAGAGAGGAGAGGATGGGGAAGAGGGGGAGAATGCAGAGGGAGCAGGGGAAGGGGAGCAGTGGAGAAGTGAGGGGAGGAGAAGGGAGTGGTGGAGGACAGAAGTGGGGGGAAAGATGAGGCGTGGAAGGGAGTAGAGGGAAAGGGAGGAGAAGAGGGAAGGGGAGGATAGGGGATGGGAGAATGGGAAGGGAGGGGATAGGAAAGGGAAAGATGGACGGGGGAGAGAGTGGCGACAGAGGGAAGTTGGAGGGAGGAGGGTAGAGGGTGGCGAGTGAGAAGGGGAAAAAGAATGGAAAGAGGGCTGTTGGGAGAAGGAAGTGGAGAAGGTGAGGGTGAGAGGGGAGGGGGAGGGGAAGGGGAGCAGGAGGGGACTGAGGAAGAGTAGTGGGGAGGAGGGGAGATATGGGAGAGGAGGGGAGGGCAGGGATTGAGAGGAGAGAAATGGGGAGTGGAGGAGGTGGAGAGATGAGGGGGAAAAAGTAGAGGGGAGGAGGGTGAAGTGAGATGGGGAGAGCAGAAAGGGAAGGAAACGGGAGGAGGAAGAAGGGACAGAGAAGGCCGAGGAGCATATGGGGGAAGGGGAGAAGACAGGGCAGGGGTAGAATAGAGGGTAGACAGCAGGGGAGAGGGGACTCAGGTGCAGGTGGTATGGTGAGTACAGGGTGTGGGGGAGATGGAGGGGATGGAAATGAGCTTTTTTTTGTTTTGTGGGCATCACTGGCTAGACCAGCAATAATTGCCCATCCCTAATTGCCCTTGAACTGAGTGGCTTGCTAGACCATTTCAGAGTCAACCACATTGCTCTGGGTCTCCAGTCACATGTAGGCCAGACTGGGGAAGGACGACAGATTTCCTTCTTTAAAGGACATTACAACAATTGACAATGGTCATCATTAGACTTGTTTTTAATTCCAGATTTGTTAGTTGCTGTGGTGGGATTTGAACCCATGTCCCTGGAGCTCTGGATTACTAGTCCAGTGACATTACCACTAAACCACCACCTCCTGGTTGGGGAGAAGGCTGTGAAGGGAGAGGGAAGGGATTGGTGAAGGAGAGGCTGTGGAACAGGAAAGGGAGGGGAAGAGGAAGGCAAGATGGGAGGGGAAGAGAGGGGAAGGGGAGGAAGGAACAGGGGAGAGATTGGAGGGAAGGGGCAACGATTTATGAGTCTAATAGAGGGCAGAGGACGGGTAGAGGTGTGGGGAGGGGAGAGGCGAGGCAAGAGGGGGTGAGTGGAGGAGAAAGGACAGAGGAAGGGAAATGGAGATGAAAGGGCAGAGGAGTGGAAAGGAGAGGAGAGGAGAAGGAAGGCAAGGGAAATGGAGGGGAGGAACAAGAAGAGGTGGAGGAGAGGGCAAGTAGGGGAAGGAGAGGGGTGGGTGAGGACAGTGGAGGGGAGGAAAGGAGGGAAGAGGGTAGGTAAGAGGAGGAGGAGGAGTAAGGGATGGGGAGGGAAGGGTAGGGATGGAGGAGGGCTAGGAGAAGGGGAGGAGAGTGGAAGGGGGTAGGAAGCGGGAGGGAAGGGATCGATGGGAGATGGGAGGGGAGGGGGAAGGAAGGGGACTGGGAAGAGAAGAGGGGAGTGGAGGGGAGGGGAGGGGAGGGGAGTAGAGGGGAGTGGAGGGGAGGGGAGGGGAGGGGAGTGGAGGGGACTGGAGGGGAGGGGAGGGGAGGGGAGGGGAGGGGAGGGGAGGGGATGGAAGAGGAGGGGATGGAAGAGGAGGGGAGAAAAGAGGAGGGAGGAGCGGAAAGAGGAGGGGGGGATGGAAGGGGAGGGGGGAGGGGGGGATGGAAGGGGAGGGGGGAGGGGGGGATGGAAGGGGAGGGGGGAGGGGGAGATGGAAGGGGAGGGGGGAGGGGGGGATGGAAGGGGAGGGGGGAGGGGGGGATGGAAGGGGAGGGGGGAGGGGGGGATGGAAGGGGAGGGGGGAGGGGGGATGGAAGGGGAGGGGGGAGGGGGGGATGGAAGGGGAGGGGGGAGGGGGGAGGGGGGGATGGAAGGGGAGGGGGGAGGGGGGGATGGAAGGGGAGGGGGGAGGGGGGATGGAGGGGGGGATGGAAGAGGAGGGGGGGATTGGGGGATGGAAGAGGAGGGGGGGATGGAAGAGGAGGGGGAGATGGAAGGGGAGGGGGAGGAGGGGGAGATGGAAGGGGAGGGGGGGGAGGGGGGATGGAGGGGGGAATGGAAGGGGAGGGGGGATGGAAGGGGAGGGGAGAGGAATAAAGAGGAGGGGAGAGGAAGAAAGGGGAGGGGAGGGGAGGGGATGGAAGAGGAAGGGAGAAAAGAGGGAAGAGGAGGGAGGAGCAGAAAGAGGAGGGGAGGAGATGGAAGGGGAGGAGATGGAAGGGGAGGAGATGGAAGGGAAGGGATGGGAAGGGAAGGGATGGGAAGGGGAGGGATGGGAAGGGGAGGGATGGGAAGGGGAGGGAAGGGGAGGGGAGGGGAGGGGAGGGTAGAGAAGGGGAGGGAAGGGGAGGGAAGGGGAGGGAAGGGGAGGGAAGGGGAGGGAAGGGGAGGTGAGGTGAGGGGAGGGAAGGGGAGGGAAGGGGAGGAGAGGGGAGGGAAAGGGAAGGGGAGGGAAGGGGAGGGAAGGGAGGGGAGGGAAGGGGAGGGAAGGGAGGAGAGAGGGAGGGGAGGGAAGGGGAGGAGAGGGGAGGGGAGGGAAGGGGAGGGGAGGGAGGGAAGGGAAGGGAAGGGAGGGGAGGGAGGGAAGGGAAGGGAAGGGGAGGGGAGGGGAGGGGAGGGAAGGGGAGGGGAGGGGAGGGAAGGGGAGGGGAGGGGGAAGGGGAGGGGAGGGGGGAGGGAAGGGGAGGGGAGGGGGGAGGGAAGGGAAGGGGAGAGGAGGGGAGGGTAGGGGAGAGGAGGGGAGAGGAGGGGAGGGAAGGGGAGAGGAGGGGAGGGAAGGGGAGAGGAGGGGAGGGAAGGGGAGAGGAGGGGAGGGAAGGGAGAGGAGGGGAGGGAAGGGGAGAGGAGGGGAGGGAAGGGGAGAGGAGGGGAGGGAAGGGGAGGGGAGGGAAGGGGAGAGGAGGGGAGGGAAGGGGAGGGAGGGGAAGGAGGGGAGGGAAGGGGAGGGAAGGGGAGGGGAGGGAAGGAAGGGGAGGGGAGGGAAGGGAGGGAAGGGAAGGGGAGGGGAGGGAGGGGAGGGAGGAAGGGAAGGGGAGGGGAGGGAAGGGAGGAGGGGAGGGAAGGGAGGGAAGGGGAGTGGAGGGAAGGGAGGGAAGGGGAGTGGAGGGAAGGGAGGGAAGGGGAGTGGAGGGAAGGGGAGTGGAGGGAAGGGAGGGGGGAAGGGAGTGGAGGGAAGGGAGGGGGGAAGGGAGGGGGGGAGTGGAGGGAAGGAGGGGGGAAGGGGAGGGGAGGGAAGGAGGGGGGAAGGGGAGGGGAGGGGAGGAGGGGGAGGGAGGGAGGGAGGGGGGAAGGGGAGGGGAGGGGAAGGGAGGGGGAAGGGAGGGAGGGGAAGGGAGGGGGGAAGGGGAGGGAGGGGAAGGGAGGGGGGAAGGGAGGGGAGGGGAAGGGAGGGGGGAAGGGGAGGGGGGAAGGGGAGGGGAGGGAAGGGAGGGGGGAAGGGAGGGGGGAAGGGAGGGGGGAAGGGGAGGGGAAGGGAGGGGGAAGGGGAGGGAAGGGAGGGGGGAAGGGGAGGGGAAGGGAGGGGGAAGGGAGGGGGAAGGGAGGGGGAAGGGAGGGGGGAAGGGAGGGGGAAGGGGAGGGAAGGGAGGGGGGAAGGGGAGGGGAAGGAGGGGGGAAGGGGAGGGGAAGGGAGGGGGGAAGGGAGGGGGAAGGGAGGGGGAAGGGAAGGGGAAGGGAGGGGGGAAGGGAGGGGGGAAGGGGAGGGGAAGGGAGGGGGGAAGGGAGGGGGGAAGGGAGGGGGGAAGAGGGGAAGGGAGGGGGGAAGGGGAGGGGAAGGGAGGGGGGAAGGGGAGGGGGGGAGGGGGGAAGGGAGGGGAAGGGAGGGGGGAGGGAAGGGGGGAGGGAAGGGGGGAGGGAAGGGAGGGGGGAGGGAAGGGGAGGGGAAGGGAGGGGGGAGGGAAGGGAGGGGAAGGGAGGGGGGAGGGAAGGGGAGGGGAAGGGAGGGGGGGAGGGAAGGGGAAGGGAAGGGGATGGAAGGGAGGGGGGGGAAAGGGAAGGGAAGGGGATGGAAGGGAGGGAGGGGGGGGGAAGGGAAGGGGAGGGGAGGGGAGGGAAGGGAAGGGAAGGGGAGGGAAGGGAAGGGGAGGGAAGGGAAGGGGAGGGAAGGGGATGGAAGGGAGGGGAGGGGAGGGGAGGGGAGGTAGAGAAAAGAGGAGTAAAGAAGAGGAACAGGAGGGAGGAGAGGAAAGAGGAGGGGAGGGAAGGGGTGGGGAGAAAAGAGGAGGGAAAAGGAGGGGGAGGGAGGGAAGGGAGGGGAGAAGGGAAGGGGATGGAAGGGGAGGGAAGGGAAGGGAAGGGGAGGGGAGGGAAGGGGAGGGGAGGGAAGGGATGGGGAGGGGAGGGAAGGGATGGGGAGGAAAGGGAAGGGGAGGAAAGGGAAGGGAAGGGAAGGGGAGGAGAGGAAAGGGAAGGGGAGGAGAGGGGAGGGGAGGAGAGGGGAGGGGAGGAGAGGGGAGGGGAGGGGAGGAGAGGGGAGGGGAGGGGAGGGAAGGGGAGGGAAGGGGAGGGAAGGGCAGGGGAAGGGGGAGGGAAGGGGGAGGGGAAGGGGGAGGGAAGGGGGAGGGGAAGGGGGAGGGAAGGGGGAGGGGAAGGGGGAGGGAAGGGGGAGGGGAAGGGGGAGGGGAGGGGAGGGGAAGGGGGAGGGGAGGGGAGGGGAAGGGGGAGGGAAGGGGAGGGGAAGGGAGGGGGAAGGGGAGGGGAAGGGAGGGGGGAGGGGGAAGGGAGGGGGGAGGGGGGAAGGGAAGGGGAGGGAGGGGGGAGGGGGGAGGGGGGAGGGAAGGGGAGGGAGGGGGGAGGGAAGGGGAGGAAAGGGAAGGGGAGGGGAGGGAAGGGAGGTAGAGAAAAGAGGAGGAAGGGAACAGGAGGGAGGAGAGGAAAGAGGAGGGGAGGGAAGGGGTGGGGAGAGGAGGGGAGGGAAGGGGTGGGGAGAAAAGAGGAGGGAAAAGGAGGGAGGAGGGAAGGGGGAGGGAGGAAGGGAGGGCTGGCAGTCGGGCAGGCTACACTGCACTTGGCAGGAGACTGGATGCTGACAGGGAGCTCCAGCCGCCGCTCACCTGGGCTTGTCGCTGCTGTCGGGATTGTGTTGCTGAGCGATCACTGAGTGAGCAGTGAGCTGAAGGAAGGGCTTTGCAGGGCTTCTTCCAGATGGTTGTTGCTGTTCCAGGGAACATGAGGTGAATTCGGAGCCGTTCTGATTCTGTGATGTGGAATAAGGATCTCTTCTGTGTTAAAGGGTTCGTGTCTGATGTTTACAGATGGACCCTGTGCTCGGCGATGCAACCGGGGCGAGAACAGTAGGATTAAGTCTGCGATTTGTGAGAAAAAACATATTATAATCTGGAATAAGGAGCCCGAGGCAGGAAAGGGAATCAATATTCGGAATGCAATGGGCATTTGCTTTCGAGAACAGATGCGCTCGGAGTAGAATGTGCCTTGCAGTAAAATAAATCAGAGATCCTTTCCTTCCATCAGGATTAGATGGGGACAGTTTATTGCAAAGGTTCATGCAACATTTGGAGTGAGAAGATGTCTCTCAACTGTCCTTTGAACAGCACTGCTGTGAGAAATGGCTTTCTGGTCCAGCCCAACAGTCCATCCATATAAAGTATCTCAGCGGCTGCTCTTTGCCTTCACTCTGTCTGTCTCACTCACCTATGTCTGCTACACTTTGATGAGTTGCTACACCTCTATCCAATTCCCCTTGCACGATACCAGCTACCTGTACCAATCCCGGCCCCTGCTGACTGAGCAGAAGCAAGAAAGAGTTGGCGAGCGCCCGACAACTCCAAGGGATTGGGTCAGCCCTAGCCCCAGGGTGGAGACGGCCAGCTCTGAGAGAGTCCCGGGGGAGGTGGCGGGGACAACGGGCGACTGGAGGGACAGCCCGGTCGAGGTCTACACGGTGCAGAGCTGGCTTGAGAGGGAAGCGCAGGAATCCAGCACCACGGACGAAGAGCTGAGCCGAAGTAACAGCACCCCGGACTTTGGGCTCCAGCGGCTGCCCCAGGCTATCATCATCGGAGTGAAGAAGGGAGGCACTCGGGCGCTGCTGGAGGCTATCCGGGTGCACCCGGACGTCAGGGCCGTCGGGGTGGAGCCTCACTTCTTCGACAGGCACTATGAGAAGGGGCTGGAATGGTACAGGTAAGAGGCAACTCTCAGGGACTGCATTATGGAGAGGGGAGACCATCCCAATGAGGAGGGACCCTAGCAACCTGCAGCCCCACCTCCCCAAAACATATGAATGCACCATCCCACTCAAGTTATGCATCATTAATTCTTGCCATTGGCACCTAATGGGTTAAAATATTTTGGCTGTGCACAGTTGACTTACAATATATCAAATTAAGCCAGAAGCCTAATTTAAATATACCTATTCTGCATCTAATGCAAATCCTGGTCGCAGATTAATACATTCACATTCTCAAATTCTGCGATGTGTGTTCCGCTCTGTGCCCAGCAAGTACGATGCATTTTATGAGCCATGACTCAGAGCATAATCTGGTGCAGAAACACTA
The DNA here is from genome assembly GCF_036365525.1 of Heterodontus francisci. Lineage (NCBI taxonomy): Eukaryota > Metazoa > Chordata > Chondrichthyes > Heterodontiformes > Heterodontidae > Heterodontus > Heterodontus francisci. The sequence continues at coordinate 42,325,711 of NC_090394.1, forward strand.
CACTCTCGCAGGAGACACGTTTAAATGGAGAGTTTCTGAGTTGGTTTCGTGCAGGGAGTAGAAAGAGACGGTTTAATCCACTTAATGGAATTGCAGCCTTTATTTTCAAGGCATTATTTAATGAAACAGTAAGTGCCTGTATGGGCAGGAGAGGCGATCATGATATTTGGATTTAGATTGCCCTGATGCGACGCGGGGACTTCCAGGGAGATGTGTGCTGCGAGTCTGGCGCAATTTCTACTCCCAGATACCAGTGCATCCATCTAATTGGCAGGGGATGTGTTAGGAACATGCTTCTGTTCTTAACTTATTGAAACCCACTCCAGCACCGTATGTGTTCAGTGACTGGACTCCACAGTTCCAAAAGATCAATGCAAATCGGTGGCAGTGGCCAGAGAGATGCGTTAAAAATACGCTGTGTTGAGGGCTGAGATTGTGAAATGCTCTGTATATTGTTAATGCTGTACTGTCCCTGTTTTCGGCTAAAGTGGGGGAGAATGTAAGCTAAATTAGGCACATTTTTGTAACTGCCCCGCCCAGCTTTGTCTCATTTTTAACCAAATAAAAAATGGGAGATGGAGGGAAGTTACACTAGCAAAGCCCTGACTCATATCCAGGGTCGCCAGAGATGTGTCTATTACTGAGAAGCTTCAACATCAGTCTCCTAGTATCTAAACGAAATGGTTGTGAATTTTCAAGTAGGCATTTTCCCCGTTACTTTTTCAAATATATTATCTAAAGGGCCTTTACATTGTAGATTATTTTACTGTGGGAGAGCACTGTGTGATCTTTACCAATGAGGAGGTCACAGTCAGCTTTGTGTTGTGTGTCTGTTAATGGAACATATAAGGAAGACACCTGTGTGGCAAGACGAGAGAAGCTGGGATTGCTCCCCTTAAAGCAGGGAAGATTTGCTCGAAGTGTGAAATTATGAAGGGTTTTAATATAGATAGGGAGAAACTGTTTCCAGTGGCAGAAGGACTAGTAACCAGAGGACTTAGATTTTATATAATTACTAAAAGAATGGGGGGGGGGGGGGTGGGGGCAGGGCACAAAATCATTATGATCTGGAATGCTCTGCTTGAAAGGGTGGAAGCAGATTCAATAGTAATTTTCAAAAAGGAATTGAATAAATACTTGGAAAGGAAAATTTTGCAGAGTTATGTCGAAAGAGCAGGGTAGTGGGACTAGTTGGATAACACGTTCAAAGAGTTGGCACAGCCACAATGGGTTTCCTTCACTTTGTGGTTCTGTGATCACACCTTTAAATTCTGTCTCCATTCCTTTTAGCTTGTCCTATCCTGACATGTAGAAGTGATGTGTTCCTGAGCCTCTGTCCTATTGCAGGACCGACCCTCACAAACATTGCATGTGTTGGAGTGAAATTATACCCACCCTCCACTTGAAGAAATGGTGTTGTGCTCCCAGCTCCTGCTATGTCCCTCCAGTACCCCAAATCACCCTTCATCGCTGGGATCAGTCTCAAAATAAAAGCCTCAACCTGGGTTGGCTCCAGCTATCTTGCAACCCAACACAAGCCTTAATGGGGCCAGAGAGATAAACAGAGGGAGAGGCACAAAGAGAGAGAGAGAGAGATAGAAAAAGAATGATACAGGCAGACAGATAGACTGAGAGAGAACCCGGGGGGGAAGAGAAAGAGAGAGATTAAATTTCTCATCTTTGTTTTCAAATCCCTCCATTGCCTCACCCCTCCCTATTACTGTAATCTCCTTCAGCCCTACTACCCTCCAAGATCTTTGCAGGCCTCCAACTCTGGCTTCTTGCTCAACCCCTATATCTTTCACCCCACCATTGAAGGTCATGCCTTCAGCTGTCTAGGCCTAAGTATTGGACTTCCCTCCACAAATCTCCCTGCCTTTTCCTGCATTATTGGTGCTATATAAATGCAATTGTGGTTGTTCCAATTGATGGGCTACTCCTTCCTGACCCTTTGAGTGGCCAGCTTTCTCCTTCATGACCCTTTGAGAGTCAGCCTCATCCTTCCTGAGCCTTGAGTGGCCAACTTTTTCCTTCTTGACCCTTGAGTGGACGGCTTTCTCCTTCTTGACCCTTTAAGTGGCCAGCTTTATCCTTCCTGACCCTTGAGTGGCCAGCTTTCTCCTTCCTGACCCTTGAGTGGCCAGCTTTCTCCTTCCTGACCCTTGAGTGGCCGGCTTTCTGCTTCCTGACCCTTGAGTGGCCGGCTTTCTCCTTCCTGACCCTTGAGTGGCCGGCTTTCTCCTTCCTGACCCTTGAGTGGCCGGCTTTCTGCTTCCTGACCCTTGAGTGGCCGGCTTTCTCCTTCCTGACCCTTATTGTGGTCGGCCTCATCCTGACCCTTTGAGTGGCCGGCTTTATTCTTCCTGACCCTTTGAGTGGCCAGCTTTATCCTTCCTGACCCTTGAACTGACTATGACTTCATCCAAATGCCCAGGAACTATGGTACAGAAAAAACAGACACATCTATCACCACTGGCGACTAATCTCCCTGCTTCTGGGTTGCTGTGGATCACTATGAACAAAGAGAAGATTCTGATAATTTATTGGCTGTGAAGTGCTTTGGGATATCCTAAGGGCATGAAAGGTGCTATATAAATGAAAGTTTTTTCTTTTGTTATTAGGACGTCCACAGCGAGCAGGAACAGAAAAGTGTCACAGGTTTTAAGCTTTTGAAAAAAAAAGCAGCTTGTTGTCATGGTGACTTGGGCCTAGTTGTCAGGTCATTGCAAGCTATGGTTCAAGGGAAGCAGTATCATTCAGGAGATCAGGAAAATGGAACTTTCTAGAAATAATTCATCACTTATTCTGTCTGTCACACTTCTTTCACATGTTTATTTTGGTTGATTACTATAAGGGTAGATTTTGCAGGGATGGGGCAGAATGAAAATATGTGCTCTCAACTGGCTCAGCAAGGTAGCTGCAGAGAACTGCAAAGACACACAAAAAGACACAGGCTGCTAAGTCTCTCTCTTGTCATTTTATATTTAATTATTTGCCTAATTAACTCAATTGGGAGAAACTGTAGAGAGAAGTTACCTAAACAAATCCTGCAAGTCTCAAAAAAAGGTAATTTTATTTTAACTGAAAAACGTAAGTGAAGAATCCAAGGCCTAATGGAACAAGGTGCCAATGTGAAGACCAAGACCTATAGTCTAAACACCTCTACTAAATCTCCTCTTAGCCTTCTTTGATCAAGTGGGAATAGTTCCAATATCTCAAGTCTATCCACTTAACTATAATTTCCTATCCCTGGCATCATCCTGGTAAAACTATGCTGTACGTTTTCTATGGCTTTACATGGTGGTTAGGTGCTCATAGAGCACTGAACTTCAGGTAACTCTTAGCTGAAAATCATACACCTGAGGCACCACCTCATGCTAAAAGCAAAGCTGGTTAAATGTGGCAAGTTACAACATATCACAAGAGCCACTTGGGTTGTTCAAGGCAACATTGCATCCTCTCCTTTCTGCTAGCTTCCTTTCTTGTCTTTAATTTCCTTCACTCTCTTCACAGTCGCATTGGACGTGGCATTTGTAAGTGTTATATTCTCCTGCAGCTATGTACATGGGGATTTCCCAGCATCCACAGTGGTGGTGAAAACACTCTACTAACTCTCCACGTACTGTGGCTTTAATAGAGGACCGTCTCTACCATTTCCAATGCTGGGATAGCTACACCCATATATTGTCTGTTAATGTCCTCGGGAGAGAATGTGGGAGAACGGTCAGCCTGATCTACACAGCAGAGACCAGGCTCCAGAGGCAGGAGAGTTGACAGACTCAATGATCCCAAGCTTTAGTTTTCAAAACTAGATTGTAGGAGGCAGGGAAGACGGAGGGAGGGGGAGAGCACCACAGTTTTGAGGACCTACAAAAGAATGAGTTAGAATGAGTCTTGGTTTCAACATAGAAGAGAGACAGTTTGCAGGACATGGTAGTTAGAACTGAGGTAGAACAAGAGAGAAAGGTCCCTGGCAGTAAAAACAGAAAATGCTGGAAATATTCAGCAGATACTCAGAGAGAAACAGTTAACGTTTCAGATTTGTAACCTTTCATCAGAACTTGAGATGTATCTGTAAAAGCATGCTTCGTAGATATCTGATCAAACACAAGAAGAGAAATAGAATGCAATGAAGGTGAACCACGTAGAAGTGACAAACGAAAATCTGGTTTGAAAGAAGAGCAGAACTTCAAAGTGGGCATTCCTAAAAAAGAAGTGGCAGTGAATTAAACAATAATACAAAAGTAAAATACTGCAGAAGCTGGAATATGAAATAAAAACAGGAAATGCTAGATATACTCAACAGGTCTGGCAGCATCTGAGGAGCAAGAAGCAGAGTTAACGTTCCTTCTGTTTCTCTCTCCACAGATGTCCCCAGACCTACTGAGTATTTCCAGCATTTCCGGCTTTTATTTCAAATTTCCAGCGTCTGCAATATTTTGCTTTTGTATAAGTTCCAGAGGAGAATTGTTAATATAAATATTGATGAAGAAAATAGAGATGAGGAAGGTTATAGTGAATGTCATGTTGCAATTTGGGCATGGGAGACAATGTTCTATCATGTGACAAGCTACTCTTCCATTTCTGTTCCAATACCATGTTCCTGTTCCTGCAATGTTTTTATTGAATTCAACCCAAAGTGTAGAGAGCTTTAAGGGATCACCTTGCATTCACTTAAGTAAAGGTGGCATTCATGCATTGCAGAGCTTGCTGCCTCTATGCACTTTCTATTATGTGCTTCGCTCCCCATATTCAACAGTCACACTATAATCCAGCAGCTGTTAGTCATTTGCATTCAGGAGATCAGACGACAGTGAATCACTTCTAATGTACATGTACTCATGGGATAAATGCACTCAACCCAATACCCTAGGCCACAGGCAAAGGGACTGCAGGTCAGAGATAGAGTTACAACAGAGTTTTTGACCCAGGTATTTTTTGAGCCCAGCTCCACACTGGGTGTTTGAGATTGGTAATTTTACTGTTAGGAATCTGCAGGCCAAGTATTTGTCGGGTAATTATCAAGAATTGAATAAAAGCAAAATACTTCAGATGCTGGAAATCTAAAATACGAACAGAAAATTCTGGAAATACTCAGCAGGTCTGGCAGCATCCGTGGAGAGAGAAGCAGAGTTAACTTTTCAGGTCTGTGACCTTTCATCAGAAACATTAACTCTGTTTCTCTCTCCACAGATGCTGCCAGACCTGCTGAGTATTTCCAGCATTTTCTGTTTTTATCAAGACTTGAAAACGGGTCCTTGGACTTTGCACATCTCTCACCCTTCTGCACATCATTTAAAACCAAAATGACTGGACCTCGACTGATGTTAATCTAACTCTGTCACACTGTCACTCAGTAATCCCCCTCGCTGCCCCCTCCCCCTCACCCACCCAGCGCCCTATCTTACTGACTGTATCACTGCTGATATTAATACAATGCTCTCGCACTACCTTGCTTGGTAACTGATTGCATCATTACAAGAGCTTCCTGCTCGCTGTTATTTGGTAAATAAGGCACACACAGGTCTGGAAATTGTAAAGGTTTTCTGTACTTTCATAGAAACATACTTTTTTAAAAAAATAAGACATTTGAAATATGTGATAAAATAAGTTTGCTCCCTGCACACTGTGTGAGGGTTTGAGGGTCCCATTGTGGAGTCTGATCACTATCGAATCATGTTGCGTCCCTTCTGAGCATCTGTCTCCCTGGTGTAGTCATTTCCTGTATTGCATGGATGCGCTTTAATATCCTTGCTAATTGATCATCTCCAACTGTCGATGTGGGTTGGTTAGATGCTGGCCATTCGGCTCAAGCCCAGTCCAGTGCAATGGGATGAAAGTCTCCTTCATCTGCTTGCAGTGAGGATCTACAGTCAAGTGAGTTTGTACTTGGTTCAACCCAGTTCCAAATGTGGTGCCAACTGTCACTAAATTGTCATTCTCAAGCAAGAGAAACTGCACGAATGTTGCTATGGGAAATGGGAGAACGTTACTCTGTGCAGGACCAAAGGGCCACTGTCTAATTTTGGTCAGCACCTTCTGATGGGAAGAAAAATAACACAGCAAGTGTGATGTGGCCAATCAACCCCAACCGTGAACAATATCTGCAGCACCCTCAGATCTAAAGTGGTTCATTCTCTTGCTCCCTTCACCCTCGCTCAATGCCAGATTCAGATTCAAAGAAAAATATAACACATGCAGCAGCGATAGATTATGGTGCAAAAAAATCACTGAAACCTCACTTAGCACAACACTCAAAGCCTGATTAAACATTCACCTCATGCCAGATAACACCAACTGATACAGCCAAAGTTTTTGGCACCATGAAGCCTTCAACCTGTTCTAATTTAAGTCAGTAAAGCAGCAGGTTTGACAATGGGTTTAACCTGTGACAGCTCATAATAGAAAATGTTTCCAACAATCACTATATTTAATGCTTTTCTTTAGATCTCATCAAGGTGAAGAATGTCAGTGCTGAGGAATGGAACTTTTCCTATATTACGCACCCAGTATTGGCATCAAAGGATATGTGTTAGATACAGAATAAAACTTCCTCTACACTGTCCTATCAAACAATCCCAGGGCAGGTATAAAAAAGCAGTATATTATTTGAATGGTGAGAGACTGGAAATGTTTACATTCAGAGGGACCTGGGTGTCCTTGTACATGATCATAGAAAGTTAACATACAGGTACAGCAAGCAATTAGATAGACAAATGGTAAATTAGTTTTTGTTACAAAGGGATTGGAGTATAAGAGTAAAGAAGTCTTCCGACAATTATACAGGCCATTGGGTAGGCCACACCTGGAGTACTGTGTGAAGCTTTGTTCTCCTTACTTAGGGAAGGACATACTTGTCCCAGAGGGAGTGCAATGAAGGTTTACTAGGATGAGGGGATTGTCCTATGAGGAGAGATTGAGTAGACCAAGCCTACATTCCCTGGAGTTTAGAAGAATGAAAGGTGACCTAATTGAAACATTAAAAATTCATATGGGGCTTGACAGGGTAGATGCTGAGAAAATGTTTCCCTTGGCTGGGGAATGTAGAACTCGGGATCATAGTCTCAGAATAATGGGTCAAGCATTTAGGACTGAGTTGAGGAGAATTCTTCACTCAAAGGGCAGGACTTTATGCTGCTCTTGGAGACAGGCACAGAGGCAGGGGGGCAAACAAAATAGCAAGGGCTGCTGTTCCTCACATTGTCCAGGCCCCCTGCCATTTTGTCCAGGGCGGGAAAGGCCGAGGACAGTCTTCACGCCCCAGGCCAATTGAGGCTCTTAAGTGGCCAATAAGGGCCTCTTCCCACCTTCACTCCAGTTTTATGGAGGACGGAGGGGCCTGACACGGCATGGAGATGGTGCCAGGTAAGATCTGGCAGCCTCCTAGAGGGGTCGGGGGGCTCCCTCCTTTGGGGGCAATCCAGGACCCCCAGAGGGCCCCCACAGCAGTGCTGGTCGGTCCCACAGGAAGACCCCACCCCAACCCCGTCACCAGGGCCTGCCTAACTGGCCCCAGTAACCCCGACCCCATTTAGCTGTTGTGGAGGTCCGGGTGATCAGCCAGCAGCTCTGGAGGCAGGAGGTTGTCCCTTAAAGGGACAGTCCCCAATGACGGGCAGTTATAGCAATAGGTGTCCGAAGGAGTGCTAAGGCAGGATTTCCCCCCGCCTTCCGGCCCACCGCCGGGACCCCTGTCGCTGGAATAAAATCTGGCCCAAAGGGTTGTGAATCTTTGGAATTCTCTATGCCAGAGAGCTATGGATGCCCTATCATGAGAATATTCAAGACAGAGGTTGCTAGATTTTTGGGAATTAAGGGATACGGAAATAGTGCAGGAAAGATGGGTTGAGGTAGAAGATCGGCCACAATCTTGTTGAATGGTGGAGCAGATCGAAGGGCCAAATGGACTACTCAAGCTGTGCTCTTATGTTTAATACCAGAGTAGATGCAGCATGGGTTAGCTACAGGATGAAGCTCTCTCTACACTGTCCCAATCTCAGAAGAACATCCATTACTGCACCAGTATGACATTTTTCCATAACCTACTCGAGGTAATCTGGAGCCCTTGAGAGCCTGATTTAAAGTCAGTTTCACTAATTTAGTCTCACAGCACATATTCATTAAATCTACCCTTTAATTCCAATTAGTGCTGAAATCAGGCAATTTATTATCATGGGTGAATGTCCCGTAGAAATTTTAAACAGGCTGTCCTGAACCCATATTTCATTTCACTCCAACAGGAGAGACTTGTGCCCCCTCATCTGGGCTTAAATTAGAGACAGGATCCAGAGGTGACAGGACATGGTTTAACCAACTGCACCACCCACACACCTAAACTCTCATTTACAGTCACAGCAGGACACAAATTACAATAAATTGGCACAATAGATTTCATGCAGACTTTACTTGGGAATCACAAAGATATTTCACCATCATCACAAATTAGCAACTAATTGTTTTTCATAAATCTGTGTGGGTGTTTGTGAAAATTGTTCTTGCATGAGTGTCTAAAATTAGTTAAGTCACTTTAAGAAAAGCTTTTATAAAAACCATCCAAACCCCTTAATTAAATTCCAGTCTGTAACTAATTCCCAGCTATTTGTTGGTGTTTCTATAAACCCTCTGATGTCCTTATTTAGATACCAGCCTGTAACTCACTCCCAGGCATGTCCAGCAATGCAGTACTCCCTTAGCAATGCACTGATGTATCAACCTGGAGTTGGACTTGAACCTACAACCTTCAGTCTCAGAGGAGAGGACTACCACTGGGCCAAGAAATGCATAAAATTAGCTGGAAGTAACCATTTTTAATGTCCAATGGAGCATGTCTTCAGACAGGTCGCAGGCTCCCACAAATAACACATTGTAGTTGTGTTTGTTGGTAGTGAGGTTGGAGAGATAGGGGGACAGCATTTGAGTGCATGTCATTCTAAATGTGTTGCCTATATCCTGATGGAATGATGAATTGTCTCAACACTTTTTCCCCCTTCCTTAGCCTGACCCCCCCACCCCCCGACTTGGTTCTTTCTTCAAGGCTGTTCCACTAGCTCCCAAGGTAAACACACCAGCCAGTGTGGTTTTGACTTACCCGGGGCTGGAGGACCCTCGGGATGTTCCCTGGCCTGTACTAAGCAGAGCCGATCTCAGTCCAAGTTGCGTAAATGAATTTGGGCTCTGGCTGCAAGTTCTAGGAAAAGTATGTACATGGGCATTGGGTGAGGACACGATCTGTCCCCTTGCTATTTACTGTTTTATCTCAATTATGCATAAACAAAAGTTACCGAATTGAAGCAGGCATCAGGCCCAACAAATCCATGTTAATTTTTACCCTCCATGAGCAAATATTCTCATTTACTCACCCTATTCTCATATCCCTTCATCGCCTTTTCCTTCATCCACATATATAACCTAATCTGTACAGTATTGAGATAGTTTCTGCCTCAAACACTAATCCTATAAATAAATTCTATTGTCTCAAATCTCTGTGTGTGAAGAACTTTCAACTGTCCTCTGTTCTAAATCACTTGCATTTAATCTTGTATCTATAGTGCCTCGTTCTTGGCCCCTCAACTATTTGATACCAGGCTACGCCTATCTACAAAAGCTAAATACTGTGAATGTTGGAAATCAGAAATAAAAACAGAAAATGCTGGAAATACTCAACAGGTCTGGCATCATCTGTGGAGAAAGAAGCAGAGTTAACTGCTGGAATCCAACTGGGACGCTGTGGATCCCACTACTGGGACCAAATGCGGGATCATGAAGGGGATTTTACTGGTGGTTGCAAATTAAGAGGCTGCCACTGGGACCACTGTCCAAGCTGCTGGACCAATCTGAGGGCCAGCAGCTCTGCTGCCTTGGCAGCACCACTGATAGAGGTGACTGCTGCTGAGGCTGCAGGGAGTAGGAGAGGGCGCCTCCATGTTAAGGTGCTCTCAAAGGGCTGGTAAGATATTTTTTTAATGTGCAGGGGCCAGGCAAGCAGGCACCAGCGATTGGAGGGGTGAATACTCCAGCAGTGCAGAGTGGCCATTAGTGCCGGATGGCCCCTCCGTTAGAAAATGGAGCCTATTGGAAGGAAGGTGCCCCTGCTCCAGGAAGCCCTTGGGAGACTGCCTCAATGTATCCAGCAGCGTTCCCATGCAGCAGGGGCCGAACTCATGTCAGTAAAATGGCCATTAATAGGCCAGTTAATTGGATTAATTGTCCACCCACCTCTGGTCAGCGGGTAGTCGAGCTGCTGCTGTTCCTGCCTTTCAAAATATCCAGTGGCAGTGGGAAGACGTCAGGCTTCCATCCAATGCCTTCTGCTGCTATTTTAGCAGCCCTCCTGCCTCCCAGCCCATCTCCACAGGGCTGGTAAAATCCTGGTTAATGTTTCAGGTCTGTGACCTTTCATCAGAACATCTATCTACCCTGTCTCATTCTTTCATAATTTTAAACATTTCTATCATGTCATCGTCCCCTAATCTGCATTGCTGTACTGATAAAAGACCTAATTTTTAAAGTCTTTCTTTGCATTTGTGTTTCCTCATACCAAGCAGCAATCTAGTGAATCTGTATTCTGTCCTCTCTCAAACTCCAACATCCATCCTATAATACTGCACACAGTACTCCAACTTTGGTCTTTATTAAAGTTTAAAACAGGCTCATCATTACCTTTTGGCTTTTAAATTCAATGCCTTTTGAGAAAACTTGAACTTCCACCAGCTTTTTCACAGCTTTATTAACTTGAAATGCTGCTGTTAACTTGCTGTGAACCTGCACCCCAAATCCTTCTGCTTTTCTGTGGCACTGAGCATACTGATAATGTAATTGGTGTTAGGTAGTGGAGACTGACAGCACCCATAGAACCAGTGAGAGTTAGTGCTTTCAGGAGAACAACTTGGGGAAAATATAAATTTTAAAGAAAAGAGGGTAAAATGCAACTGATATTGCTGTTTGATGGCACACACATGGGTGGAACCTCAAGTTGGCCGACAGCAAATGTGTTACAAAGACATTGAAGCAGTTCGGCGGCCCGCACCATGGATGCGGGCAGTCAACTGAAATCATTAAGGCCCAATTAGGGGTGATTTTGCAGCCTTGCCAGCATTTTTCTGCCAGCTCAGCGACCATGTCCCCCCACCCCCCCCAGCAGTGTGCGGAGGTCACCATCTCAGTGGAGGCAGCCTCCCTGCGACAGGCTTGGGGGTCTTTGGAGCTGGAAGCTCCATGCCCCAATGACAGGGCCACGGTCATGAAAGGCCGCACTTGCGGCCCAAACTAATCCTCCAGAGAGGTTTCTCTCCACTCTGAGGGTCCCTACTGATTTCAATCCTCCTTAGTTTTTAATTTCATGGCTGCCTCCAAAAGCAACTCCATTTCTAGGCCTCCCAGTCCCTGACTTGCCTCAGCAGCACCCACCTCAGGCTGCAGAGCTGCTGGCCCTCTGACTGACCAGCAGCATTGAGAGCCTGCCCACCATCCTCAATAGAATGGCAAACATGGAGGTGGCCAATTAGGAGACTGCGTCCGGGAAGACTGCACCGCCGGGCACGTTTCCAGCAAGTGCAGGCTTGGGACCCCCATTTGGTTTCAGCATTGAGGTCCCAAAGCTTGCGGAAAAGCGCAGCATGCTGTTTCTGTACGACTGCCACACTTCGTTGAGGGATTTTTACATTTGTAATTGGAGTGAAAGAAAGAAGGACTTGCCTTTATATAGCACCTTTCATGATCACCAGATGTTCCAAAGTGCTTTACAGCCAATTAAGTACTTTTGAAGTGTAGTCAGTGTGGTGTCAATAACAGCTGATACATTGCACCCCAAATGTTATGAGAAACCACAGGGCAGGAGAGGAAGAATTCACTGAGCAGGGATTGGGAAGAGTAAGTGGAGATCATTGGTGCTGTGCCTGAATCAGTCATTTTTCCAAATGTTCCTGAAGGTGCCAAGTGAGGCAGCAAGATGGAGGGATTTAGAAAGTGGGTTCCAGAGACAAAGGCATGAAGATTCTGCCACACATATTTAGCAGGGGAATGGTATTGAATTCACATCACATCCGTACTCCATTGGTGCTTAGGGATGTCCTGTGTGAATGAAAGGTGCTATGTAAATAATTTTTTCAAAATATGACGTAGGGCATTTGACATCTCGAATGTTTACAGTCAGATTGCAACATTAAGCCTTATATATGGATAGATAGATGCAGAGATATAGTTAGATAACCAGATAGTGTTTTTTTTTAACTGGTCTTAGTTGAGGGGATAAATGATGATCAGGACACCAGCAGAATTCTCCTCCTCCTCTTCAAATAATCTTTTAAGTCTACCAGAGCGAGTCTCAGCTTAACAACCCATCCAAAAGCCAGCACTTCAGAGAGTGCAGCACTCCCTCAATACTGCCCCTCTGACAGTGTGGCGTTCCCTCAGTACTGACTTTCCAACAGTGCCATGTTTCTTCAGTTTTGGGCTTTGGCAATGCAGCACTCCCTCAGTACTGACCCTCCGACAGTGCAACACTACACAGAAGTGTCAAGTTTGGATTTTTTTGTTCAAGTCTCTGGAGTGGGGTTTGAACTTCTGACTTTACTGACTCAGTGGTGAGAATGCTACTCACTGAGCCAGGGTAGATAGGTAACTAGCTAGCTAGATAGACTGTCAGGTAGAGAATGATTTAGACAAGCAAAGAGATGATGGATATCTATGTCTTGGAATAGATTCAGATGACTGAGAGTTAAATCCTCCTCACTTTACATAGGAACATAGTTTATTTATAAACTGAACATTCAACCTGTGCTCACAGTTATCTTTCAATCTCAATCGTCACTTGGCAATAAAAAGGAAAATTTATTTCGCACGTTAAGTTCATGGTGAATATGGGTGCAAAAACAAACTGTGTGCTACAAATTTCAGTCACGTGCTGTACAGTGCGCACCACAGGGTGGTTAAAGAGAGCAAGGAGTTCAGTTCAGCAAAGGCTCCTCACACTCGACATATGGAAACTGTTTATAGCTCTGTCTCCAAACTCACGCTGAGACAGTCTGTCTGTGTACCATTGAAGCAGCATTCAATCATTGTCAGAGATTTTATGGGACGCACCTTGAACATATTCTTTGCAAGCTTAGCTCACTTCTGTAGTTCCTGCTGATCGGGTATTTTCACACCAAACTTTCTCAAAGTAATTATCTACTTATGTAGTTAGTACTTCTTCTCTACCTCCTTATCTGCTGAAGGTGCTGACTGTTGCTGAGATACAATTCTGTTGTCCACACTCCAGTACCTCATCCATAGGGCCATTCTGCAGGGTTTTGGCTGGACAGTGAATGCCAGGATCTTGCAGAAGTATTAGAGCCTTCAACCTGCCATCTCCTTACATCCATGTAGAGTCAGTAAATAGATCTTAGGATCAGGAACTGTGGCCAATTCCCCTCCACCACCACCTTCCCTACCACAACTGCCGGTAAATAAATAACTTGAATTAGCCCCATACAAAAATCAGCTAACTCAGCTCAGGATTGGGGATCAGACTGGGCACCTTTGTGTTCTTTACAGACCCACATTGGGCAAAATTATTAGTCAATAATACTTTTACTTAAAGTGTGATGAAAGTAAAAGAAAGTCTTGCATTTCTGTAGCACCTTTCATGACCTCAGGATCACAGAATCACAGAATTGTTACAGCACAGAAGGAGGCCATTGGCTCATCGTGTCTGCACCGGCTCTCCAAATGACCAATTAACTTTGCGTCATTCCCCCGCCTTCTCCCCATAACCCTGCACATCCTTCCTCTTCAGATAACAGTCAAATTCCCTTCTGAATGCCTTGATTGAACCTGCCTCCACCACACTCTGTGGCAGTGCATTCCAGATCCTAACCACTCGCTGCGTGAAAAAGTTTTTGTCGTCATTGCTTCCTTTGCCAATTACCTTAATTCAGTGCCCTCTTGTTCTTGATCCTTTCATGAGTGGGAACAGTTTCTCCCTATCTACTCTGTCCAGACCCCTCATGATTTTGAATACCTCTATCAAATCTCCTCTCAGCCTTGGTTTCCCCAAGGAGAACAGTCCCAACTTCTCCAATCTATCCACGTAACTGAAGTTCTTCATCCCTGGAACCATTCTTGTGAATCTTTTCTGTACTCTCTCCAATGCCTGCACATCTTTCTGAAAGCGCAGTGCCCAGAACTGCATGCAGTACTCCAGTTGAGGCTGGATCCATGTTTTATACAAGTTTAACATAACTTCCTTGCTGTTGTACTCTATGCCCCTATTGATAAAACCTAGGGTACTCTCAACCTGTCCTGTCAACTTCAATGACTTATGCACATATACACCCAGGTCCCTCTGCTCCTGCACCCACTTTAGAAATGTATCCTTTATTTTATGTTGTCTCTCCATGTTCTTCCTACCAAAATGAATCACTTCACACTTCTCCGCATTGAATTTCATCTGCCACTTGTCTGCCCACCTATTCCACCTATGTCCTTTTGAAGTTCTACACTATCATCCTCACAGTTCACAATGCTTCCAAGTTTTGTATCATCTGCAAATTTTTAAATTGTCCCCGATACACCAAGGTCTAGGTCATTAATATATATCAGGAAGACTAAGTGTCTGACCCCTAGGGAATGCCACAACAAATCTTCCTCCATTCCGAAAAACATCCATTAACCACTACACTCTGTGTCCTGTCACTCAGCCAATTTCGTATCCATGTTGCTACTGTCCCTTTTATTCCATGAGCTATAACTTTGCTCACACGTTTCTTGTGCGGCACTGGATCAAATACCTTTCGGAAGTCCTTGTACACCATACCAACAGCATTACCATCATCAACCCTCTCTGTAACCTCTTCAAAAACTCCAGCAAATTAGTTAAACATGATCTTCCCTTAACAAATCCATGCCAGCTCTCCTAATTAATCTGCATTTGTCCAAGTGACTACTAATTTTGCTCTGAATTATTGTTTCTAGAAGTTTCCCCACCAATGAAGTTAAACTGATTGGCCTGTAGTTGCAGGGCTTATCTTTACACCCTTTTTTGAACAAGCATGTAATTCTCCATTCTTCTGGCACCACCCGAGTCTAAGGAAGACTGGAAAACTATGGCCAGTGGCTCTGCATTTTCCACTATCACTTCCTTCAGTATCCTTGGATGCATCTCATCTGGTCTTGGTGCTTTATCAACTTGAAGTAAAGACAGCCCATCCAATACCTCCTCATCAATTTTAAATCCTTCTAGTGCATTGATTACCTCCTCTTTCATCATGACCTGGGTAGCATCTTCTTCCTTGGTAAGGACCGATACAAAGTATTCATTTAATACCTCAGCTATGCCTCCTGCCTCCATGGGTAAATCCCTTTTTGGTCCCTATTCAGCCCCACTCCTCCTTTTATCACCGTTTTACTATTTATATGCCTATAGAAAACTTTGGGATTCCCTTTTCTGTTAGCTGCCAGTCTCTTTCCATACTCTCTCTTTGCTTCTCTTATTTGCTTTTTCACTTCTCCTCTGAACCTTCTATAAGCAGCCTGGTTCTCTGCTGTATTATACACCTGTCATCTGTCATAAGCACATTTCTGCTTCTTTATCTTAATCTCTATTTCTTCCATCATCCAGGGAGCTCTGGATTTGTTTGCTCCACCCTTCCCTTTCGTGGGAATATACCTTGACTGTGCCCGAACTATCTCTTCTTTGAAGGTAGTCCATTGTTCAGGTACTGTTCATCCTGACAGTCTTTGATTCCAATTTATCTGGGTCAGATCCATTCTTAGCCCATTGAAGTTCGCTTTCCCCAGTTAACTATTCTTACTCTGGTTTGTCCTTTACCATAGCCAACATGATACAATGATCACTGTCCCCTAAATGTTCTCCTACTGACACTTGATCCACTTGGCCCACCTCATTCCCAAGAACCAGGTCTAGCAGTGCCTCCTTTTTTGTTGGACTGGAAACAAACTGGAGTAGAAAATTTTCCAGAATACACTGTAGGAACTCTTGCCCTTCTCTGCCCTTTACACTACTACTATCCCAGTCTATATTTGGATAATTCAAATCCCCCATTATAACGATTCTAATCCTTGCACCTCTCTGTAATTTCCTTGCAAATATGTTCCTCGACATCTTTCCCACTAGTTGGCGACCTATAGACTACACTGAGCAATGTAATGGCACCTTTTTTGTTCCTTAACTCTAGCCAAATAGATTCTGTCCTTGATCCCTCTGGGACATCCTCTCTCTCTCTCCAGCACTGCAATGCTCTCCGTAGTCAATAGGAACATAGGAAATGGGAGCAGGGGTAGGCCATTTGGCCCCTTGAGCCTGCTCCACCATTCAGCTAGACCATGGCTGATCGACCTCAATGGCATTTTCATACACTATCCCCATATTCTTTGATGCCTTTAGTATCTAGAAATCTACCAATCTCTGTCTTGAACAGCCTCCAACATGCTCTGCAGAAGAGAATTCCAAAGGTTCACCACCCTCTGTGTGATCCTCCGAATCTCAGTCCTAAATGGCCTACCCCTTATTCTGAGACTGTGTCCCCTGGTTTTATACCCACAAGCCAGGTGAAACATCCTTCCTACATCTACCCTGTCACGTCCTGTAAGAATTTTGTATGTTTCAATGAATGTCTTCACATTGAGGATAGTCTCCATCATGTTGTGTGGCACTACCACGGTGCTAAATGGGATAGATTTCAAACAGATTTAGCAGTGCAAAACTGGGCATCCATGAGGTGCTGTGGGCCATCAGCAGCAGCAGAATTGTACTCAACCACAATCTGTAACCTCATGGCCTGGCATATTCCCCCACTCTACCATTACCATCAAGCTGGGGGACCAACCCTGGTTCAATGAAGAGTGCAGGAGGGCATGCCAGGTGCAGAACCAGGCACACCTCAAAATGAGGTGTCAACTTAGTGAAGATACAACCCAGGACTACTTGCGTACCAAACAGCATAAGTAGCATGCGATAGAGCTAAGTGATCCCATAACCAACGGATCAGATCTAAGCTCTGCAGTCCTGCCACATCAGTCATGAATGGGAGGATGTGGCTCCACAAATATCCCCATCCTCAATGATGGGGGAGCCCAGCACATCAGTGCAAAAGATAAGGCTGAAGCATTTGCAACAATCTTCAGCCAGAAGTGCCGAGTTGATGATCCATCTCAGCCTCCTCCTGAAGTCCCCAGCATCACAGATGCCAATCTTCAGCCAATTCGATTCACTCTGAGCGATATCAAGAAATGACTGTAGGCACTGCGTACTGAAAAGGCTATGGGCCCTGACAATATTCCGGCAATCGTACTGAAGACCTGTGCTCCAGAACTTGCTGCGCCCCTAGCCAAGCTGTTGCAGTATAGCTACAACACTGGCGTATACCTGGCAATGTAGAAAATTGCCCAGGTATGTCCTGTACACATAAAGCAGGACAAGTCCTACCTGGCCAATTACCGCCCCATCAGTCTACTTTCAATCATCAGTAAAGTGATGGAAGGTGTGGTCAACAGTGCTATCAAGCTGCACTTGCTTAGCAATAACCTGCCCAGTGACTCTCAGTTTGGGTTCAGCCAGGGCCACTCAGCTCCTGACCTCATTATAGCCTTGGTTCAAACCTGGACAAAAGAGCTGAAATCAAGAGGTGAGGCGACAGTGACTGCCCTTGACATCATGGCAGCATTTGACTGAGTATGGCATCAAGGAGCCCGAGCAAAACAGGAGTCAATGGGAATCAGGGGAAAAACTCTTCGCTGGTTGGAGTCATACCTAGCACAAAGGAAGATGGTTGTGGTTGTTGGAGGTCAGTCATCTCAGCTCCAGGACATCACTGCAGGAGTTCCTCAGGGTAGTGTCCTAGGCCCAACCATCTTCAGCTGCTTCATCAATGACCTTCTTTCAATCATAAGGTCAGAAGTGGGGATGTTCGCTGATGATTGCACAATGTTCAGCACCATTCATGACTCCTCAGATACTGAAGCATCCGTGTAGAAATGCAGGAAGACCTGGACATCCAGGCTTGGGCTGATAAATGGCAAGTAACATTCACGCCACACAAGTGCCAGGCAATGATCATCTCCAACAAGAGAGAATCTAACCATCTCCCCTTGACATTCAATGGCATTACAATCACTGAATCCCCCACTAACAACATCCTGGGGGTTACCATTGACCAGAAACTGAACTGGAGTAGCCATGTAAATACCGTGGCTACCAGAGCAGGTCAGAGGCTAGGAATCCAGGAATATTTAATGACCCATCCTGCCCTTTTCTGATCCAGGCCTCTGTTATAAACACATCACCATATTTCCACATGGCAATCTGCGCCTGTAACTAACCAATCTTATTTACCACACTCTGATCATTCGCATACATGCACAGTAACCCTGATTCATACTTTATTTCTTTCTCCCATACTCTGACCCCACCTAATAACTTACTATTCCCTACTCCAGTGCTATCTATCTCTCCCATTATTCTGTGAACCTTGGTATTGCTCTCTGATATTACTTCTTAGTTCTCACGCCCCTGACAAGTTAGTTTAAACCCTTCCCAATAGCACTAGCAAATCACCCCGCAAAGAACTCAATCCCGGCTCTACTTAGTTGGAACCCGTCCAGCCTGCACAGGTCCCATCTCCCCCAGAGCCAGTCCCAATGTCCCAAGAATCTAAACACACCATCCTGGATTCACATCTGCAGCCACAGAAATGCCTGTCTGTTCCCCTAACTGTAACATCTCCTATCACTATTGCTCTTCCAGTCCTCTTTGTAGCTCCCTGTACAGGATGTCCCGAAGTGCTTTTCTGAAGATCCCAGATCCCACTATTAGCACAGCACAGGGAGTGCACTCCATTGATCCAGTACATTGATCCAGCACAGGCAAAGCATGTTCTTTCTTGGCAGTGTATGCTATTGGTACATGCACAGCATGCTCTGTATTGGGAGTGTACAACATTGATACATGCATAGCACACTGTCAGGGAATGTCTTGGTGCCACTGCTTTCTGAATAAGGCTGCTGTATTTTCTTGCGATGTAAACAAATAAACACTAGATCCATCGTCACTGGTTTGTGCTGCTCTCAAACATCATCACAACTTTCACAGGGAGTTAAAACTCACCCTGTGTAAAGTACGTGTAAAGGAGCTGACACTGAGACACACTTGGGCTGTACAGTAGCAGACAGAAGGAAATCATTCCCCTTACCCACAGTGTACTGTACATGTACAGGAGCTGACACTGAGACATACACAGGCTGTAGAGTGCCAGACAGGAGTGAATCACTCAGTGTATACTGCCCTTTATTCAGTCCATTAATTTTCATTCCTGCTACATGACTACCAGGTTTAACGTTTTAGGCGGTTGTAAATCGAGAGAGGAACAGCTATTTTAGCCAAAACAGCCAGGCACAGTGAGGCTGATGCTGTAAAGGTTTGGCTTGTCACTCTGTGATTCCCATACAGCATAAATCAAATAATCCATTCCTTCCAACTGTCCTGAGAAACACATCAAATAATGAGCATTTCCCAGATTTTTCACCACAGAACCTGTCTCTCAATACACCTGATAGAAGCAATCTGAGTTTTACTAATGTTACTGGGGCACTTTTCACATCAGTTATCCAGCTGAAGCCCAAGGAGCATGGTGAAGAGCAGCATGGAGGTTGCAGAAAGTAAGAGAGAAAATGAAGTATATGAGGGAGTGGGTTGTTACATAACACTACATCTAGGATTAAAACCTTGTAGATTCTAGGAAGAAGGGAAAGCCATGGTAGGGAAGGAATTGCACAATTTGGAGGTCCTGGTAACAAGCGAATTGAGGCCGGACTACGGGAGGAGTGAAGGGTGCTACTCCCTTGTGTTAGGGCACTTTACAACATTTCAGCCTTCCAGGTAAAGGAATGAATGAGAGTGCTGTTGTGGGCCAGCATGGAACAGACCCTTAAAGTACAGCACACAGTGACAGTGGTGTGTGCTTGTTGATTTCTGATGTCATGGCATCACTATGGGCATATGTTGTTATTGGAACAGCTCACATACTGGGACCGGCAGTGAGGAATACCCACCTTGACAAAAAAAAAGGGTCTTCCTGATTGCTGGTCCAGTGAGTTCAGCATATATTTGATGGTGACTGCACGAGTTGGGGAAAATAGCACAAAAGTGATATAAAAGCAGAAAGAGTAGGAGGTGCAATGATTTCAGTACAATGGGGATGCAGAAACAAGGGAGAGATATTGAAAGTGAAATTCAGTTGCACAGGGCCGCTACAAAGGCCTACCTGAGTTTTCCATACATGCAAACCACCACTGTCCACTTCCCGTGGCACCCGCACAGCATGAATGAAGAGGACTGGTGCATGTAGGTATATCCCCTGTGTGCGTCGAAAGACACCGAATGACATCATAATATCGCACAGTGACCTGAATAGGCTGATGCAATGCCAAGATACCAAATTTGGTCAACGCACGTGGAGGCAGTGTCTCCATTATTTACTCCTGAAACAACAAGTGCTATGAAGCAAGATCGCCTTAGTTCTGGGGCTATTTAAAGGGCCACTCAACAAGTTGCAGCTCAGGTACTTCTGACTTACTTGTGCCGAGGCAAAGTTTGTGGAAACACTGTAATGAGTTGGTGAAGCAGGAGGGAGGAAATAACAGTGCCTTGCATAGGGCAGTTGTTGTTCTGTAACATGAACAGAATATGCTGAGGGGGAGGCGGAGAGAGGAAGCTCTGCAAGGAGGGAGAAGGAGGGCTCTCCATAGCAGGCAACATCAGCAACATATCACAGTTCACTGTGTATACATGCATCAGGGAGGCCACAGAGGCATTGTACCCAAGCAGAGGGGACTTCATCCTCTTCTCGCCAAGGAAGGAACACCAGAATGAAAGGGCATGTGAATTCACCAGGATAGCAGGCTTTCTGATGGTTCAGGGCACCATCGAATGCACACATGTGGCACTGCCAACCCCCCTACCCCCCACAACACCACAAACGAAAGGGCTACTACTCTCTGAATGTGTAGTTGGTGTACAACCACACCAAGAAGTTTATTTCGGTGAATGCCCACTATTGTGGCAGCACCCAGGATGCTTTTATCCTGCGAAACTCTGCCATATCATCCTCGGGCCTCCCAAGACGCAATGCAGGATGGTTGCTCGGTGAAAAGGGCTAATTCCCTCCACACATGGCTGATAAAGCCCTTCCACCATCCTACTATGTGAGGTCAGAACGCCTTCAATGAAAGCCATGTAGCAACCCATAACACCATGGAGAAAGCCAGGGGTCTGCTGAAGCAAATGTTTCACTGCTTAGATCACTCTCAGGATCTCTGCAGTGTACCACATAGGGTGTCCATGTTCGTGGTGGTGTGTTGCATCCTCCACCACCATGCAATTCTGAGGGTCCAGCCACTACCTCCTGGGATCTGGAAGCCACCTCAGGAGGAGGGAGGAGGAAGCAGGGAAGAGATCACATCCACCACATGCAACTGAATGGAGTGAGCAGGATTGTATTGTGAAGCTTTGCTTCAAGTAAAATGAACTTCCCCCACCCCACCATGGACCCCTCATTATCCAAAAATAAATCCATTTCACACTCCCCACCACAATGTCCCCTTGACCAACATCATTCATTAAAGGCCAACAGCAAAAACCTTATCCAGCAATGCATCACTAGTACAAAAAAAACTAATTGCCCTTATGCATCCCCTTAGATTCCGTTTCCGTTTTGTGAGTGCCCTTTGTTAGTGTCTAATAAGTTCTGTTGATGGATGTTAAATACCTAGTAGCTGAATGTAATAGGGTGAACAGGTATTGGGTTTTGATTAGTATTCTGATGTATAGATAAAGAAGAGCCAGCCAGCACTGGCTGGGTGTTGTTAGGAGTGAAGAAATAAGCTCTGTGACAAGCAATAAACAGTCTCCACCAAAGAATCCTAGTCTCAGTGTCTTCTTCACAAACATACTTCGAAGTTTCTGCAACACCTTTGCCTGGCCTAGTGCTCCTACACAGTGCTACCCCAGTGGCTGCAGCATGACTGACTGTCACTGAGGGAGACTGCAAATGGCCTTGCAGGACATCCTCGAGCAGCTTGGGCCTTGTTCCCAGCTTTCGACTGCACCACCTTGGCACTGTTAGTACCAGTATGGGCTGGGTGGATGAGAGGCAACAGCAAGGGCACTGGCAGAGTGGCAGTGGTGGGAGCACAAATGTTATCCTGAGAGGGGAAAGCAGACTTGTGCTCCACAGTGCCACTGCTACGGTGGCACCTCAGCAATTCTCAATCTGCTGGAGCACAGATTGCTGAACTGCTGTGAGAGGCTGTGTGCCCCATTATGTACTGAGATCTGCACCCATGATGGCAGCAGTCTGAGTCTGAATGGCAACAATCTGGGCCTGCATGCCAGCAACCAGGGATCTCATGACCTCGTTCTGAGCTTCCACTGCAGCACTGAGACATCAGGAGGCCTCTGCCCGTGTTGCAGTGGAACCTGAGACAGCGGTCAGCAGACTCTCCATCATGGATCGGTCTGGCAGTGCTGCCACAGAGCTGCCCACCACTTCTACAGTGGAAAAGATGGGCTCCAAGCTCAATGTGGTGCCCTGTGACATGTTGGAGTCAGACATCTCCATGCTCCTAGTCAGGGACTGGAGGCTATCTGGCAGGCCTGCCAATGCACCAAACATCTCAGTGTGCACAGTTATCAGTGTTTTCCTGTAGTCTGCCTCAATGAGGTCCTCATCGGGGTTTCATGCAGCGGGACCGCTCTGCTGTCTTGCCCCCCTGCAGAATTTGCACATGAGATGTCCTGTCACCCTGGCCGGCCTGCAGCCCATCCGTGCCCAGTGACTCATCCGATGCATATCCTGACCGTATACTAGCCTCTAATGTTCTTGCAGTGCCTCTGAGCTGGTGGCTGAGAGTATAAGGTCAAGAGATGATGCTTCTTCATCAGAGGTCTGGTGTTGCTCTCGCTGTTCCTCATGAGACTGCAGTGGCTGGGCAGGCAGCAGCTCTTGACTACCTGAAAGCACAAAAGTATGTGGAGACTACAGGTGAGAGAAGGGGGGCTGTGGAGAGTAAAGCTGGAGTTCCAAGATCACTTCAGCAGTTTACAAGTTGGATGTTTCCAGGTTTCCAAGGATGAGGGTGATCAGTGAGTAGAGAAGGTGCATAAGGCAACAACTTGCCATCATTGATGGCCTCTGCAGCATCAAGTGCCACTGGCTCTGTGGCATTGGTCCCAAAGATTCTATGGACTAACTCCTCAAAGCTTGCAGGGTGCTGGTCCTACTCTGGATTTCCTGCCTGTTGTGCGTCATCTTTTTCCTGGACTCCACCTGTCCAACCAGTGCCTCCAGGGCAGCATCCCCGAAGGAGGGGAGGGTGGGGTGGGGTGGGGGTAGGAGGGTGGTGCCCATTCTTTGGCATGGTGCAACATCCTCCTTGTCCCTCAGTCTTCCAAAGTGAGTATCGAGCAGCCTGCAGTGCATTGCTGCAGTTTTCCTTTTATTGGGACTGTGCCTTTAAAAAGGGAAGGCTGCCTGCAGCACATGATTTTTTTCAAAATGCTACTCAGCTCCTTGTGGTGCACAGAGGCCAAATCAGCATGGGAGCTACACAGGACCAGGCAACCATCATGGAAATGAGATGGGTACATGAATTTTACATGTTTCCCACCTCGTTTCCAATGGCATGGGTAGGTAGTGAATTGCAGCCACCGTGCCCCCCTAAAATGCAAAGCTATCTAATTTCTAGCCCGTTAATTTTATTGCTCCTTATCACAATTTCTGAGATACATCTCAGAATGCTTCATGTACGAATGATTGCTTTGAAGTGTAGTCATGTTAGTACATAAGCAAACATAGGATGGAGTCTTCCAGTGTTAGGAAGAATAGGAGAGATAGAAGGCTCTAGGCTCCTTGGAGCTGACAACAGATGTTGTCCTTGTAGTATGTCAATCATTGCTTGTCACACATAATGATGACATCAATCCTAATTGTGTTTATTACTGCAGAGGCTAATCACTGAGTAACCAGACAGAGAAAATAATTAAACAGCAACTATCAAATCCCATCAGTATTTATATAAATTGAAGTACCTTGTTAAAACACAGAGCAGTTTGCAGGAGAGGGTTTAAAGGAGGATTTCATTACTATATTGATTTTTGAAGGTGAGTGATCTTTTTATCCCTCATCTTCTGTCCAATTTTCTCACTTTCTCCTCTCCTGAAGTTGCTGTCTCTGTTTGGGTTGCAGTTCCACAGGCTATTTTTGACACATCAAACTCCCTAGTTAATGCTGACAGGATATTCAAATCACATAAACCAAATACATACAAATACACAAACACCCCAAACACACACACCGCAAGATCATGCACACCAGACTAACGTACACCACACACAACTGCCCTCGCCCCCAACACTCTCACTCACTCACTCACTCACACACAGCACAAACACACAAAAGAGACACACCGGAAACACACAAACCACAAACACACAAACTCTCACAGCAAACTCACGCATAACAGCCGAATACACACCCATCACACACCTGCCCCCACACACGCACAACACACCGTGCACCCACACCACAAAAAAATCACACACACCCCAAACAAACAAGAGCAACTTGTATTTATATAGCACCTTTAACATAATGAGATGTTCCAAGGTGCTTTACTGGAGCATTAGAAAGCATTGAGAGAGAGAGGTGGAGAGGTCTGGGGAGGGAATTCCAGAGCTGAGGGTCTAGGCAGCTGAATGCACAGCCTGCAACAGCACAGCGATTAAAATTGGGGATGCGCAGGAGGTCAGAATTGGAGGAACTCAGTGATCACAAAGGGTTGTAGGGCTGGAGGAAGTTAGAGATAGGGAGGGGCAAGGCCATGGAGGGATTTGGAAACAAGAGTGAGAATTTAAAAATTGAGGTGTTGCTGGACCAATGTAGGTTAGTGACCACAACTGTGATGGGTGAACAGGACTTGGTGGAAGTTAGGATAGAGGGAGCAGAGTTTAGAATGACCTCAAGTTTACAGAGGGTGGAAGATGGGAGGCTAGCCAGGAGAGCATTGAAATAGTCAAGTCAAGAAGTATCAAAGGCATGGAAGAGGGTTTCAGCCGCAGAGGTGCTGAGGCAGGGGTGAAGGCTGGCGATGTTACAGAGATGGAAATGGGCAGTCTTGGTGATGGGCTGAATATGTGGTCAGAGGCTCACCTTAGGGACAAATACACCACCAAGGTTGCGAATGGACTGATTCAGCCTCAGACAGTTGCTAGGGTGAAGGATGGAGTTGATAGCTAGGGAATAGAGTTTGTGGATGGAACTGAATACAATGGCTTTGGTCTTCCCAATATTTGGATGGAGAAAATTTATGCTCAAACTGTACTGGATGTTGAACAAGCAGTGTGACAAATTAGAGGCAGTGCAACTGTCAAGAGAGATGCTGGCGATATAGAGATGGATGTCATCAGGGTACCTATGAAACCTGACTTTGTATTTTTGGATGATGTAGATGAGGGGCAGTATGTAGATGAGAAATAGGAGAAGGCCAAGGATAGATATTGGAGGGATTCCAGAGGTAACGCTGCAGAGGAGCACGGAGAGCCATTACAGGTGATTCTCTGCTTATGAATGGCGAGATAAGAATGGAACCAGGTGAGGGCAAGGCATTGGGGAACGACGGTGTGGTCAAACATTTCAAAGGCTGCAGAAAGGTAGATAGGTTGAGAAGGATGAGGAGAGAAAGTTTACCATGGTTACAGTAACATAGGATGCCATTTGTGAGTTTGATGTCAGCCATTTCAGTACTGTAGCATGGGCAAAAACCAGATTGGCAGGATTCAAACATGAAGTTCTGAGAAAGGTGGGCAGGGATTTGAAAGGCGACAGTATTTTCAAGGATTTTGGAGAAGAAAGGGAGGTTGGAGATGGGCAATAGTTTGCAAGGTCAGTGTGGATTTTTTGAGGAAAGCAGTAATGATTTGAAGGAGGGCGGAGCGGGGAGAGTGTGGAGGTGAGAACAGTACCTGAGCAGAGAGAAGCATTTACATGGGAGCCAGGAAGGGAAGTTGGGTGGTCAGGAGTTTAGTGGGAACAGAAGGTGGGTCTCATGGACAAAATGAGCTCTGACATGACATAAGGGGAGATAGGAGAGGAACTAGAGAAAGATCTGATTTCAGGGCTTGAGCATGGGAATCCTTGCAGAACATTTGATCTAGTAGGCATGGGGAATGGAGGGAGGTGGCAGAGGCAGTTGAGTGGATTGTCTCACTCTTAGTGACAAAGAAGTCCATAAGCTCCTCATGCTTGACGTTGGAGGTTAAGGATGAAGGAGGCAAGGGAGAGAGGTTTAAGAAGACTGCAGTGGAGAAGACACATAACACAAACACCACACCAAAGGTCCACCAACATGCACACACCAAACTCTCTCACACACTGACACACACACCCTCTACACTCTCCCACTTACACCCACACATACACTCCCAGTGACCAGACACCCACCCATCCCACAGACACCCACCACACCACAAACACTTTTCAGATTTTGTCACTGCACAACAACCAGGAGTGTGAATTCTGACAGATATTTCCTCCTCTCTTACCCACTTGGGCTCAGCATCACAGAGTGAACTTACCAGCCAAGTAACTGGGGTTCCTGATTTACTACCATATCATTCCTGGTACGTATCATCTTTTACACACTTTCAAAGTTCTACCCTAATATTCTGCAAAAATAGCTAGGTCGGGTAGGGATGAGGGGAGAAGCCTTCCTCGTATTAAGCAAGTGTATTTCTGTCTTTTTGACACCTTGTAATGTCTCAGCCAAATAGAACATGAAGGTGAGAACAGCTGGTGCAGCACTCGACTGAGCAGCCTGTCTGTTGGCAGAGAGTTCCTTCAAACACTGCCTACCTCGAGCTTCAATGAGTGTAGCATCCAATTAGACAATTAGCACGGTCGTGCTTTTATTTTCAGAACAGTTCAGTGGCCACACGGAGCTGCAGGCGCCTGGAACACCATGTCAAGCGAGAGGTTTGCGGAGCTTCCTGCCGCTCCAACGATCTGTCACATCCGCCTGTCTGCTCAGTGCTCCGGCTTGAAGCTGGTTCTGCTTAATTGGAATATGAGATTCAATACTCTCCCAAGACTGTCTTTCTGCTGCAATAAATCTAATTGGGAATTAATCTGATTGTTCTCTGGTTAAATATTAGAACAGTTTAATGCAGTGAAATAGAAAATGAGAATCCTATGTTGGGAGTGCTTCAGATTTTTTTGCTTGGGGTTGGGAAATAGGTCAGATCGACCAATGACCTTCATGAGGCCTAGGTTCGAATCCAGGCGAGACTGGTGGGATGAACGTTTCCTCTTTCAATTGGCTGTAGAAGAGCTACACAAGTGGGTTTTGGGCAGTTCCATCCAAAAACCCATGAGTCCACTGCACAAAACCGAACCTATTTCAGCTCAATTGGCAATCTTGTTTCTGAGAGATCGTAAGCCTGACAAGTGAGGAAATGAAGGTTTCTGATGAATTCGGAAATGCCTACTCTGTTACACCTCTTAATCCTAATGACACTGTTCCAAATACATTGTAATTTAGATCTTGCATAAATGATGAGAAGGAAGAATTTTATCTTTGATTTCAGGTGCTAATTCATTCTAATCAAACATACCAACTAATTCTGCAACAGGGTATTATACTATTGTTATGACAAGGTGAGAAAGGGGTCTAGGGTTCCCTCAGCCTTCACCTGGTCTTTAACCGGGTTTAATTTTAAACACACCATGTTTTTAGCTCCCCCTTGGTGAATCCTTGTTCACTAACTTCCAATTATAAGTCAAAGAAACAAGCCAAACAAGATTTCTTAAGTTTAAAGAAAAAAGGTTAAACTAATTCAAACTTAAACTCTAATTCGGTTAACGCCTACGGATACACGACATGCCCACGCTAGTATGCATACGTGATACACACATGCAGATAGAGACAGAAAAGAGCAGAAGAAATAAAGTGAAAAAGTTTGAGGCAATATCTGAAGATGGTTTTGGTTACCATTCTTCAAGCTCCCTGTAGAGTCCCTGATTGTAGGTAAGTCTTGCTTTTCGTTGGGGCCCAGTATTCTTCTTAAACCTTGTTTGATGTAGGAGACTTTTGTCTCTTGAAGTTCATGTGTCCTCAGTGGGTCCAGAGGCTTGTGAGAAAAAAATGGGAGCAGACAGGAGAGGTCTTTATAGTCCAGGAGCAAACAGACACTCTGAGTTCAAACTGTTTGTTCAATTCAGAAAAACCCAGGTTACCAAACAGGTTAGTCATGTGACTAGCGGGTTTGACCATGTCTGTTTGTGGATTCACTAGTCTTGGCTGACCCTGGAATCTCTCTACTTACACTCAATACCTGGTGCTCAAAGTCCACTGTGGGTTAAATTGGAGCAGGGAATATGCCCTTTGTCCTTCCAAGCACTGGCTGTTGGTATGCAAAAATGTTTTTCCAGCCAAGGGCCTGATGATTTTTTAAACAAGTCCTTTCTTCACTTCAGCAACAGTTTGAAATTTAATCTCCATGTGGCGAAATTAATATGCCTCATTCTTGGCAGGTGGGGGGTCTAGCATGACACTACTGTATTAAAATAATAATCATATGTTACATTATTGCAGTATATCAGGCTATAAAGTACCAGGTTCAGTCCCTGATCTATGCTGAATGAGCTCAGCACAGCATTTAGCCTCAGATTTGTTCAGCTGGGGTGAAGATGAGGGAAACAGCCAGGGTTCCTGCTCCTGATCACTGTCCAGTGACCCCTAGTTTGGGGACAGGGGAAATCAGCTGCGGTTCCCGCTCCTGATCATTGTCCGGTTACCCCAGTGTTAGAGACAGGGATAATCAGCCAGCATTCCTGTTCCTGATCACTGTCAATTACCCCTGGGTTACAGATGGGAAAAATCAGCCAACATTCTTGCTCTTGATCACTATCCAGTTACCCTGGTATTAGAGACAGGGGGAATAAGCCAGCATTCCTGATCCTGGTCACTGTCCAGTGACTCCTGGGGGTAAGAGATAGGAATAATCAGCCAGGGTTCCTGCTCCTGATCACTGTCTGTAGCCCCCAGGTAAGAGACAGAGGAATTCAATCAGGGTATCTGCTCTTGGTCACTGTCCAGTGACCCCTGGGTTAGGAATAGGGGACATCAGCCAGTGTTCCTGATCCTGATCATTGACTGGTGACCCCCTGGGTTAGAGACAGGAAAGCAGACAGCATTTTTGCTCAATTTGGTCTCATACCCTTTGTCTAGGGTGGGAAAGGAGGAAACAACTAGGGTTCAGGCTCCAGATTACTGTCCAGTGACTCCCAGGTTAGAGGCAGGAGAAATCAGCCGGACTTCCTCGGTTTGATCACTGTCCAATGATCCCTTGGTTAGTGACGTGGGGAAATTGTCTATGGTTTCTGCTCTTGACCACTGTTGGTTACAGCCAAGTTAGAGACATAGTGAAATCAGCCAGTATTCCTGCTCCTGATCACAGTTCAGTGACCCCTGGGTTAGAGACAAGGGATATCGGCCAGGATTCTTTCTTCTGATCACTGTCCTGTGAACACCCCCTGCTTAGAAACATGGGAAATTTAGCCATTGTTCCTGCTCTTGATCATTGTCCAGGGACCCCCAGGTTGGAGACCGGGGAAATCACCCTGGGTTCCTGTGTCTGATCACTTTCCAATGATCCCCTGATTACAGACACGGGAAATCAACTAGTTTTCCTGCTTCTGATCACTGTCCAGTGACCCCTGGATTAGGGACAGGGGAAATCAGCCAGGGTTCCTGCTCCTGATCACCGTCCAGTGACCCCTGGTTTGGAGTTTTAGAAATCAGTCAAGGTTTCTGTTCCTGATCACTGTCCAGTGCCTCGGGTCAGAGACAGGGAAAATCAGGCAGGGGTCCTGCTCCTCATCACTTTTCAGTGACTCCTGATTTAGGGACAGTAGAAATCAGCCAGGAATCCTCCTTCTGTTCATTGTCCAGTGACCCCCAGGTTAGAAACGGGAAATCAGCTAAGATTCCTGCTCCTGCTCACTTTCCAGTAACCTCTAGTTTAAAGTCATAGGAAATCAACAAGGGTTCCTGCCACTGTCCACTTACTGCTGGCTTAGAGATAGGGGAAAGCAGCCAGAGTTCCTGCTCCTGGTCACTGTCCAGTGATCTCCCAGATTTTTTTTTTTATGGAGATACAGCACTGAAACAGGCCCTTCGGCCCACCGAGTCTGTGCTGACCATCAACCACCCATTTATACTAATCCTACACTAATCCCATATTCCTACCACATCCCCACCTGTCCCTATATTTTCCCTACCACCTACCTATACTAGGGGCAATTTATAATGGCCAATTTACCTATCAACCTGCAAGTCTTTTGGCTTGTGGGAGGAAACCGGAGCACCCGGAGAAAACCCACGCAGACACAGGGAGAACTTGCAAACTCCACACAGGCAGTACCCAGAATTGAACCCGGGTCGCTGGAGCTGTGAGGCTGCGGCTAACCACTGCGCCACTGTGCCGCCCTAAATTACGGATAGGGGAAATCAACCAGGATTCCTGATCCTTATCACTATCCAGTGACCCCTGGGTTCAGGACGGGAAATCAGATAAAGTTCTCGGCCCTGATCATTCTCCAGATCCCTGGGTTAGGGACAGTGAAAATCAGCCAAAATTCATGCTTCCAATCACTGTCCAGTTATCCTAGTCTTAGAGACAGGGGAAATCAGCCATGGTTTCTGCTTTCTAATCATTGTCCTGTGATTCCCAGGTTAGTTAGAGGGAAAATAAGCCAGGGTGCATGCTTCTGATTACTGTCTGGTGATCCCTGAGTTAGATACAGGGGAAATTAATCAGGGTTCCTGCTCCTTTTCACTGTCCAGTGACCCCATGGTTAGAGATGAGATTTCAGCCAGAGTTCCTGCTACTGATCACTGTCCAGTGACCCCTGGGTTAGAAACAGGGGAAACCAGCCAGGGTTCCTGCTTCTGATCGCTGTCTAGTGACCCCTATGTTAGAGACAGGGATAATCAGCTTGGGTTCCTGCTCCTGCTCCGTGTCTGGTGACTTTTGGGTTAGAGACAGTGGAAATAATTGAGGGTATCTGCTCCTGATCACTGATTGCCCAGTGATGCCTGGATTAGAGATATTGGAAATCATCCAGGGA
The DNA here is from genome assembly GCF_036365525.1 of Heterodontus francisci. Classification (NCBI taxonomy): domain Eukaryota; kingdom Metazoa; phylum Chordata; class Chondrichthyes; order Heterodontiformes; family Heterodontidae; genus Heterodontus; species Heterodontus francisci. The sequence continues at coordinate 42,356,889 of NC_090394.1, forward strand.
TCTTGCTTCTGATCACTGTCAGTGACTCCTGGGTTAGAGACAGCAGATATCTGCCAGGTATGAAAAGTGCACTGGCATTGCCATTGGTGCTGCCCTTCACAGTAGAACTGCTGCTAGCAGTCACCATCTAGGTATACATATACGGAGGCCTATGAAAGAAAAGGCCTTAAGCTAAACATCTGGAAGAAAAAGGTCCTCTACCAGCCTGCTCCCTCAGCACAACACTGCCCCCTGACTATCAAGATCCACGGCAAACCACTGGACAATGTGGATCACTTCTCATACCTTGAGAGTCTCCTCTCAGCAAGGACAGACATCGACGATGAAACTCAGCATTGCCTCCAATGTGCCAGTGCAGCCTTCGGTCGTTTGAGGAAAAGTGTGTTTGATGACAAAGACCTCAAATCTGGCACCAAGCTCATGGTCTACAGGGCTTCAGTGTTACTTGCCCTCCTGTATATGTCGGAAATATGGACACTGTACATGCTGACATCCCAAAGCCCTGGAGAGATATCACCCGCGGTGCCTCCGCAAGATCCTGCAAATTCAGTGTCCTCTCTCAGGCCAACATCCCCAGTATCGAGACACTGGTCATGGCTAGTCAGTTATGTTGGGTGGGCCACATTGTTCACATGCCTGACACAAGAATCCCAAAACAAGCTTTGTACTCCGAGCTCTGTCACGGGAAGAGGCTACCAGGAGGGCAGAAGAAATGCTACACAGATGTCCTTCCAGCCTCCCTGAAATAAATGTGACATCTCCACTGAGTCATGGGAATCTCTTGCCCGAGACCGTGCAAAATGGAGAAAAAGCATCCACTGTCAGCCAGTTTGAACAAATGTTGACGTGCCCAGGCAGCAACCAAGTACAAGCAGTGGAAGGAGCGTTCAGAAATTCGAGCATCCCATTCACTCGCCTTACCAAACACCACCGGCCCACCTGTGGCAGAGTGTGCAGATCCAGAATTGGACTATTCCACAAGCCTGGAGTGGAAGAAAGTCATCCTCATTCCCTAGAGATTGCTTAAGAAGAAGAGGACACATATGAAGACTTGAGATGCTAGTCTGATGTGTCAGTGCCTGTGGAACCATAAGTTAGCGTGAACCAGTTACAGTGGGAGAATCGCTCAGACTTACCTGCTCAGTGCCATGCCAAATTTGCTTTCTACATATTCAGAGCACCTGTATGGTGCATGGTTACTGAAAATCAGTGACTAGCATAAGTGCATCAGACACTGGATTGAACTGGGTATAAAGGTCCCTCCACGTGCTGTGAGGCATGAAGGAATTAATCTTCACAGCTGGTGATATGTAAACTGTAAAAAAAAATGACAGTGACACTAATCAAATGTCCTGATTGATAGCTTATCTCCATCCAAGCATGTTATCTACTAAATGATTCAGTAGCTCTGTTGGTAAACATATGTCCTTCTTCAGTTAGTCCTTCTGGCATGCCAGGGTATCCTGACTAAACGCTAACCTCTTATCCCACAGTTTCTATTGAACTTTTTGTATCGCTGTCTACTTGCAATAAAGCATAGGTGTCATGCAGATGATTAAAGTGAGTGATGTCAGTGCTGGAAATGAACTACTCCACATTTTCAATGAAGAGTCAGCATCAAACACTCCCAGGGCAGGTAGAGCACAGGTTAGATACGCATGGGCTGATAAGTGGCAAATAACATTCGCACCACACAAGTGTCAGGCAATGACCATCTCAAACAAGAGAGAATCTAACCATCTCCCCTTAATGTCCAATGGCATTACCATTGGTGAGTCCCCACTATCAACATCCTGTTACCATTGACCAGAAACTGAACTAGACCAGCTACATAAATACTCTGGCTACAAGAGCAGGCCAAAGGCTAGGAATTCTGCAGCGAATAATTCACTTCCTGTCTCCCCAATGCCTGTCCACCATCAACAAGGCACAAGTCAGGAGTGTGATGCAGTACACTGCACTTGCCTGGATGAGTGCTGCGCCAACAACACTCAACAAACTCGACACCATCCAGGACAAAGCAGCCTCCTTGATTGGCACCCCATCCACCACCTTCAACATTCATTCCCTTCACCACCAACGCACAGTGACAGCAGTGTGTGTACTATCTGCAAATGCACTGCAACAACTCACCAAGGCTCCTTTGACAGCACCTTCCAAATCCGCGACCTCTACCACCTAGAAGTACAAGGGCACCAGACACATGGAAATATTACCACCTGCAAATTCCCCTCCATGTCAAACACCATCCTGACTTGGAATTATATTGCTGTTCCTTCACTGTCGCTGGGTCAAAATCCTGGAACTCCCTAACAGCACAGTTGGTGTACCTGACCCCAAGGACTGCAGCAGTTTAAGAAGGCAGCTCACCACCACCTTCTCAAGCACAGTTAGGAATGGGCAATAAATGCTGACCTAGCCAGTGATGCCCACATCCCATGAACGAATGAAAAAAATACAGAGTAAGCTCATTCTATACTGTCCCAGTTGTCTAGAGGCACAAAGGAATCTCGGGGTATAGATATATATTTTATTAAAAGCAGCAACATATGTTAACAGTCATACAAAGTACTAACAAAGCACTGGAGTTCATTTCCAGAGGAATTGAATTTGAAACAGAAAAGTTGGCTGCAAAATTGGGCTACGTAATGCCACTGGTGCCAGCACTATTGAGATACTGAACTCAAAAGATGGTGGCTGGAAGACTTCCAGCCATTTCCGGTGTGGCACGTCCTGACTGACAGAGAGCTAGTGTGGACATGCCATGCATACATCAGAAGCATACAGATCGTGATGGAAACATCCTCGAACAGCACAACCTGCCATATTGGACCGGACAGACCCAGTTAATGACCTCCCATGCATTCAGTTGCACGAGGGACCACCCCCCCCCCCCGGCTCCTCCACTCCACCTATTAGTGTTATTTAAAAAGCTAACCATTCAACCTCCAGGTGGTGTGCTTCTGACTTACTGCTGCTGGTGCAGAGTTAGTGCAAATACTGTGTTCTGTATTTTTGGAGATTTTGCTAACTTTTTGGATTTTCAAGGGAATGGTGCTGGACCTTGACAAGGAGGTCAGAGGTATTGATTGGTCTGTCAGGAGAAAGTCTGGTTCAGTCAAGGGCGCTATAGTTGAAGTCCCTCTTGGACTGCAACATGACTTGTAAATGGAGCACAAACAGCAGAGACGGGAAGCAGTGCACAGCAGGAGCAGGAGAGCTCTCAAGCGAAGGCCCTACTCACCAAGAGTCTTTAGAGAGTACTTCTCCTACCTTCACCTCAGCCAGTGACTGAGGCATTTGCATTTCACCAAGAAGGTGGTCACTGTCCATTCCCAAGACAGACTGCAGCAGCTCCTGTTGCATGAGTGCATTTCCTATTTAAAAGGGGCAGGCTGTCTTCAAGAGACCAAGGCTGGCTGTGCATTGCGTTAGCCACGCATGCTACTGGGTCCCCTATTGAGCATGCAGCCAGTCAGCAGCATGTTCCCCACTGGGCTGCAACTTGCAGCCCAAACATCACTGAATGCCCCTATAGGAACATAGGAGCAGGAGTCGGCCATTCAGCCCATCAAGTCTGCTATATAGCATTCTTCATTGTTGTTGGGTAATTTTTTTTAAACTTCCTACCTACAGTCCTGTGGGAGCGCCTTGACCACAAAGACTGCAGCAGTTCAAGCAGAAGGTCGATTACTATCTTCTCAGGACAACTAGGGATGAGGAATAAATACTGGCCTTGCCAGCAACGTCCACATCCCAAGAATTAATATAAACATCACTGCACAGAACACCAGAAGTTTTGTGCTGAAGTAGGATATAGATTTTGAAGAGGCAGGTTTCTCAGTATAAATGTAATGATCGCTCATTTTCCACACAGTTTAATTTTATTCCCCTGTTATATCTGGTTTTAATTTCTGACAGGAAGATGATTGAAACAATATTGAGTCGTAATAATTGCAAACTTAAGAACATTGTAAAAATTGGCATTGATCAAACATAATGGAATGGTACAAATCAGCTGTACACGGGTGGCGTGGGTGGGGAATACTGTTAACAGCATAGATAAGGCAGGACTTTGCTCTACAAATTAACACTACTTCTTACAGAGAAGGGAAAGAGCAATCCAAGAGCATTGGAATGAACAGGGAGGGGCGATGTGGTAAAAGAAGTAGTGATTTGGTAATTCCAAGCTTGACATTCACAAGAATTTAGACCGTAGGAAGAAGGGAAGGCTGACAGAGGAGTTCCACAGTGTGTGATCCCTGAAAGGAAGGCATAAAGTCAAAAATGGAATGAGTCTTCATTTCAGGATTCAGGGAGGAGGACAGGGTATTTGGAGATTGGGGGAATAACGGAAGAATTTTTATTGAAGTGCTGATCATTGGCTGTATCAGAAATGTATACTGTGCATCTCAGTTCTTTGTTACAGTGATGGTACAAATGAAGATAGAGGTTCTCGGTTCCTTGAAGTTGACAACAGATGTCCTTGTAGTATGTCTATCATTGCTTGTCATCCCTAATGATGACATCAATCCTAATTGTGTTTATTGTTACTGAGGCTAATCACTGAGTAACCAGACAGAAAATACTTAAACAGCAAATATCACTTCCCATCAGTATTATATATAACTGAAGCACCTTGTTAGCACACAGAGCAGTTTGCAGGAGAGGGTTTTGCAGGAAAGGGTGTCATATCTCGATCCACACTGACTTTTGAAGGTGAGTGATTTTTCTGTTTCTCTTTATTACTCCTGTTTTGTTTCCTCATCTTTCTCATGGAGGAAAGGAAGCAATTTTCTGGTATTGAGATGCTGGTAAATAATGAGCGATAGTAGGAGAGGAAATGATGTACCGTCACTTCAGCAAGGATTAATGTAAGACTGTGAACATGGAGCCAATGAGGAACCAGAATGGAATGAGAAGGAATAACCAGAGTACAGTTGATTAAATATAGACAGTAACTGATTGAGATAGAGAGAAAGAGAGAGGCAGAAATATTGAAGTTGCGAGTGGGAAATGTTTATCAGAGGCTGTTTTTTTTTCTGGTGCCTTGCCCAGGGGTGTGAGCAAGTGTGAGAAGAGTTTCTGTAGATGTGAGAGCACCAGGACCTGTAACACAGCTTCAATATCCCATTGACAAGGCCACATTTGGAGCATTGTGTTGTTTGACACCTTTTACGCTAGGGCAGTGTACTCTGTTTCTAACCTGTGCTGTATCTGTCTTGGACTTATGAGTGTGCATCATTCCCTTTTATTCACTGTACCAAGTGTGCACAGGAGCAGATACTGAGACACATACAGGCCTTACAGTACCAGACAGGACTTTATTGTTCCCTTTTCCCTGCTGTGCACTGTTCATGTATCGGAACTAACACTGAGAAACACATAGACTATACAATACGAGATGGGAGGGATTTATTCCCTTTTGCCCACCATGTACTGTACATGTACAGGAGCTGACACTGTGACATACACGGGTAATACAGTATCAGAGGGGAGTGAATTTTTTCTTTAGCTGCTATTTACTGTACATGAACAGGAGCTGAAACTGAGACACACACAGGCTGTACAATATCAGACAGGAGTGAACCAGAAGTGAAAAATATGGTGAAGCAGCAATATTTTGAGCTGTAAAAATAACTGTAACTCAGGCTCTGACTGCTGAAACAATTGTGGAGTGTTCCATACAGTTCATCCCATATTTCACGTTTCACGTTCTAAAATTCCTCTATGTCCAGGTGTAGTATATCAGCCCTGTTTAATAAATACCTATTGCTCCATATGAATTTTTCACACCAATTTCTGCTCTGAAGGGTGTTTGAAAAGATATATTTAGGACATGTTTAGGGTTGTTAAGATCTGGAATGCATTGCCTGAAAAGGTGGTGGAAGCAGTTTCAATAATAACGTTCAAAAGGGAATTAGATAAATACCTGCAGGGAAAAAATCTGCAGGGCCGTGGAAAAAGAGCAGGGGGAGTGGGACTAATTGGATAGCTGTTTCAAAGAGACAGCACAGGCACGATGGATTGAATGGCTTACTTCTATGCTGTATCATTCTATGACTCTATGCAGTTAACAATGGGGTATGGGAACGGAAGACACAGCTGCCAATGATGGCACTTCACCAAAGTTTAAAGCTGGATGAATGGAAGAGCAGGTTACAGAGATAGGGAGGTGCAAGGCAATGGGAAAGCTTGAACGTGAGGTTGAGAATTTTAAATAAAAACAAGAAATGCTGGAACCACTCAGCATGTCTGGCAACATCTGAAGAAGGGTCACTGACCCAAAACGTTGATTCTGCTTCTCTTTCCACAGATGCTGCCAGACCTGCTGAGTGGTTCCAGCATTTCTTGTTTTTATTTCAGATTTCCAGCATCCGCAGTATTTTGCTTTAATTTGAGAATTTTAAGTTGTGATTGTTAAGGGATTGGGAGCCAATGTAGGTCAGCACAAGGATGATAGATGAACAGCTCTTGTTGTAGGATAGAATATAAGCAGCAGAATTTTGGATGAGCTCAAGCTTATGTAGAGTGGAAGATGGGAGGCCAGCCAGGAGAGCATTGGAATAGTTGAGTCTGAAGGAGACAAAAGCATGGACGAGAATTTCAGTGGGAGATGGGCTGAGGCAGGGTTGGAGATAGGCGATATTAGGGAGGTGGAAGTAGGCAGTCTTGGTCATGGAGAGGATATGGCATCTGAAACTCAGCTCAGGGTTGAACTCGGGGGAACAGTGTGGTTCAGCCTGAGACAGTGGCCAGGAAGGGTGAGAGAACTGAGTTTGTGGTGGAATGGGGCAAAGGCAATAGCTTTGATCTTTCCAGTGGTTAACTGGAGGAAATTGCACCTCAGTCAAGACTAAATACTGGACAAGCAGTCTGACCACACAGAGGCAGTAAAGGGGTCAAGATAAGTTAAAGAAAGAAAATAAAATTGCATTTATACAGCACCTTTTATGACCTCAGGATGTCCTAAAGCACTTTACAGCCAATCAAGTACTTTAGAAATGTAGTTACTGTTGCAGTGTAGGAAATGCAACAGCCAATTTGCACACAAGGTCGCACAAAAAGCAATGTGCTGGAAGCAGATGAGGAAGGGGTCTCAGGTTCCCTCTTCCGCCCCTTCTCTGGTTTGGCCGTAACAGAGTTTATTCTTTTAACACAGTGATTTTACCTTGCCACCTCAGTGATCCCTTGCTCACTGTTCCTTGAATATAATTATAAATGAACCAATCAGACAGGTTTTCTTGGGTTTAAACAAGAAAGATGTAAGTCTATTGACCTGATCACTCTAAACTGGTTAAAATCACTAAAATACGGGTTACATCCATGCTCACATGCATACGAGAGGCACACACACACAGAAATAGATACAGAGGGGAAGAAAAAGTTGGGAGGTTGAAGTAAAGTCTGTAATAAATGGAATTCAAATACTGAGTTGCAATGTCCTTAATTGAAGGTAAAGTCTTGGAATCCTCGCTGGGGCCACATTACCAATTCAAGCTTGCTTCTCTGGTTTCAGAAGTCCAAAGAGAGGTTTTATCCGTCTTCTTGGTGGTCGCCTGTAAGGTTCTGTAGTCTTGAGGCTCAGTAGCTGCCACCCTGGTTTCCCTGGGACTGTGCTGGAGAGAGCGAGCGAGCTGCTTTCCATTTGGAGTTCAGTTACAGTCCCTTTTTCACTCTCAGGCACAATTCACAAATTCAGTGCTACACCAGCAGGTATGTCATGTGACCACCTCTTTGTTTGAAAACAGAAGTTCCTGGAGGGTTGTTTGAACTTCAGAGTTCGTCAGACATATTTGTTGGGGTCAGGGGAGTTGGCTTTTTCAAAGTCAAAGGGTGTTGAAGACTTATGATTACCACTATTGACAAAATCAATCTTGCTAACTGAATCAGGGAACACCCCCATTGTTCCAGCCAGACTGGGTAATTTACCTCTGTCTCTCAGCCAGCCTTTGTCTTCTCATATGCAAATGTATGTTGCCATCTTTAGCTGTTCAGTTCTGCTTTTTAAAAGTTATTTGTAATGTCCAGTAAAAAGTTCTCAAGCAAAGTTTCATACAATGAAATTAATATTTTCCATTTGGCATGTGTGATTTCTGTCACAAGTGTGATAATGACCAGATCATCTATTTTAGTAGTATTGGCTGAGGGATTGATATTGGCCAGGACACCAAGGAGAACTCCTCTGCTTGTTCGAATAGTGTTGTGGGATCTTTTACATCCAGCTGAGGGGGCAGACAAGCCTCGGTTTAATATCTCATCCGAAAGACAGCACACATATTATGTGCAGCATTCCCTCAGTACTGAAGTGTTGACATTGGTACCACACAATGAGATCTTTGACCTCTGCTAAGCAGGCTGACAACAGAGATGGAGGGAAGACATAGCGTAGATGTAGAAACATATTCCTACTTCAAAGTGCAGTCAGTTGAGAGGGAACCATGCATAGGACTGCACAAGATTTGCAAAAGGGCCTCTTAATAGGACTTTCAAAGCCCCTGAAATAGGGCTACACTGCTTGTCACCTGCCTAAATGTACAGTGTCATACAAAGTTAAACATCTCCTACTATACAAAACTACTTCGATTAACCTTCACTGCATTTGAATTCCTCTTTTTCTTGTTTTGATCACAGTTTTTTTTTAATTTTAATTTATATTAATAATCAGAAATTTTCTATATAACCCAATGTAATCCTCTGATTATGAAAATATCAAAAAGCTTAGAGTTGCTATTCTGGTACTGTGCTTGATGGACCACTGGAGACAACTAAACCCTGGACACATCTGATATATGTCAGCATTGATGGATAAATATTGCTAGTAAATACTGTACTGTATGAGAAGAACATTGAAACCAGAGCAGACTCTCACTTCCTCCACCTGTGCTGGATTCAAATTCCAGTTCCAGAGGTTCCAGTCCACTATACTGGATGAACAGAAATTTCTTCCAATTAAATATTGGGAAGACTGAAGCCATTGTTTCTGGTCCCTGCTCTAAACCCCTTTCACTAGCCACTGACTCCATCCCTCTCCCTGACAACTGTCTGAGGCTACACCAGACTGTTCACAACATTGGTGTCATACTTGGCCCCGAGATGAGGTTCCGAACTCATTTTCATGCCATTACTAAGACTGCTATTTCCATGTCCATAACATTGCCCAAGTTCACGCCTATCTCAGCTTATCTGCTGCTGAAAAGCTCATTCATGCCTTTGTTACCTCTAGACTATTCCAACACACTCCTGGCTGGTCTCCCACATTCTACCCTCTGTAAACATGAGGCAATCCAAAACTCTGCTGCATGTGTTCTAACTCACACCAAGTCCTGTTCCCTTATCACCCCTGTGCTCACTGGCCTACATTAGCTCCTGGTCAAGCAACATCTTGATTTTAAAATTCTCATTTTTGTTTTCAAATCCCTACATGAGCTCACCGTTCCCTATTTCTGTAATCTCCTCCAGCCCCACAACCCTCGGAGATATCTGCACTCACCTAATTCTGGCCTCTTGAGCATCCCCAATTTTAATTACTCCACCATTGGTGGCCGTGCCTTTAGTTGTCTGGAATTTCCTCCTTACACCTCTCCGCTTCTCTACCTTGCTTTCCTCCTTTAGATACTCCTTAAAACCTATGTCTTTAACCAAGCTTTTGGTTATCTGACCTATTATCTCTTTATGTGACTTGGTGTCGTATTTTTTTTTATAAAGCTCCTGTGAAGTGCCTCGGAAGGTTTTATTACGTTCAAGGTGCTATATAAATATAAGTTGTTGTTAGAGATTACAATTCCAGTTCCCGTCTGGATTGTGTTTCTGTTCCCCCTATAGATTAAGGTTCCATTTCCACTATAGATTGAGGGTCTGTTTTCTCTATACATTGAAGTGGTGTTTTCCCTTTAGATTGAGGTTCTGGTCCCCTATAGATTAAGGTTCCTGTTTCCTTATATATTGAGTTTCCAGTTCCCCTACAGATTGAGGTGCCAGTTCCCCTATTGATTGATGTTGCAGTGTCTCTATAGGTTGAGGTTCTGGTTACCCTATAGATTGAGGACCCAGTGCCCCAATAAATTGCAGTCCAAGATGTCGAATAGATTGAGGTTCTGGTTACTCTATAGATTGAGGTTCTGTGCCTCTTTAGATTGAGGTTCCAGTTCCCATATCGACTGAGGGCCAGTTCCCCTATAGATTGATGTTCTGGTTACCCTATAGATTGAGGTTGCAGTTCTCCTATAGATTGATGTTCTGATTACCCGATAGATTGAGGTTACAGTTCCCCTATTGATTGATGTCCTGGTTACCCAAAGATTGAGGTTGCAATTCCCTTATAGATTGAAGTTCCTGGGCTAATGAGAGGAAATTAAGCCAAATTTCCTACTCCTGTTTGTTGCCATACATGAGTGTGCACCATATGTAATGACAGCATTGGATTATGCTGTGAATCTTCCCACAGTGGAATAGCCTACTGGCGTCCGCTGTCTCGTCTAACTTTGGGTGACATTGCCATAGTATTGGAAGATGCCTGGCACCAGTGGAACTGCGCCTACTAAATATCAATACCCTCAGCAGGGGGAGGGGAACAAATGGGCAGAAACCAAATAACATTAAAAAATTGTCCTCGGTTTAATTGCTCGCATGAATTTATGATTTACTTCCTTCCCTGAAGGCACTGGCTCTTGCTGGGGAATGAAGAATAGTAAGAAATTCTCTGAGACTGTGTCTCTGACATATGTCAGTCAGATGAGAGGATATCCAATGGTATATGGCATCACAACTGGGCCCGATCCTGCCTTCAGCTGCCATGCATGTGCCACAATTTCCAAAAGGAGTTACTGGTCAGCGATTATGAACGGTGTCTTTTATTTCTTCCCACTTAGCTTGGGGTACTAACATTAATTTTAGATCCTCGCAGTGCCTCAGCTGAGATCAGCTACCTCAGCCAGACTGGGGATGAAAGCTGGTGTATACATTAGTACCACACCAGGTGGTGTAGTTCACCCACTGAGACGTTATTAGTCAACAATTTACTTACTAGTCAGTAAGTTAGTTCCTTTCCCTATTGTTGAGAAATGTCTGAGGCACAGTAGGATATAAACTGACGACATGCCTGACTTCAGGCTGACAAGATAAATTGTACTGATTTTAGTCTTTTAGGTCTTAGAGATAAATTACTGTGTCAACCTTATGTATGTAAGAATCTCCATCCAATTCAGAGCTGTGTACACTCTGTAATTCAACCCCTGACCTGATTATATATATCCACAAGTCGTGTGGGAAAGGCCTTGTCACTGAGATTTGTAAAATCTAGGTAGGCAGCACAGTAATGAGTTGCTGCGGGGTAGGTATAAACTGCACTAAAGCATGGGGCAAATTCAGTTAGGACACTCCATGGGAACCAAGCTTCATAACTCACACAGAATCTTGGAATGAAGCACCTCAGATTGTTTTTTTCTCTTCTGTTGAGCCCAGTGCCCAATCCAGAATCCAACAGGACAAAGACCAATCCAGAATCCGACAGGATAAAGACAAATCCAGAATCCGACAGGATAAAGACAAATCCAGAATCTAACAGGATAAAGACCAATCCAGAATGAATCAGGATAAAGACAAATCCAGAATCCGACAGGACAAAGACCAATCCAGAATCCGACAGGATAAAGACAAATCCAGAATCTAACAGGATAAAGACAAATCCAGAATCCGACAGGATAAAGACAAATCCAGAATCTAACAGGATAAAGACCAATCCAGAATCCAACAGGACAAAGACCAATCCAGAATCCGACAGGATAAAGACAAATCCAGAATCCGACAGGATAAAGACAAATCCAGAATCTAACAGGATAAAGACCAATCCAGAATGAATCAGGATAAAGACCAATCCAGAATCCAATAGGATAAAGACCAATCCAGAATCTAACAGGATAAAGACAAATCCGGAATCCAACAGGATAAAGACAAATCCGGAATCCGACAGGATAAAGACCAATCCAGAATCCGACAGGATAAAGACAAATCTGGAATCCGACAGGATAAAGACCAATCCAGAATCTAACAGGATAAAGACCAATCCAGAATGAAACAGGATAAAGACCAATCCAGAATCCAAGAGGATAAAGACCAATCCAGAGTGAAACTGGACAAAGACCAATCCAGAATCCGACAGGATAAAGACCAGTCCAGAATGAAACAGGATAAAGACCAATACAGAATCTAACAGGATAAAGACCAATCCAGAATGAAACAGGATAAAGACCAATCCAGAATCCAATAGGATAAAGACCAATCCAGAATCTAACAGGATAAAGACCAATCCAGAATGAATCAGGATAAAGACCAATCCAGAATCCAAGAGGATAAAGACCAATCCAGAGTGAAACTGGACAAAGACCAATCCAGAATCCAATAGGATAAAGACCAATCCAGAATCTAACAGGATAAAGACCAATCCAGAATGAAACAGGATAAAGACCAATCCAGAATCCAATAGGATAAAGACCAATCCAGAATCTAACAGGATAAAGACCAGTCCAGAATCTAACAGGATAAAGACCAATCCAGAATCCGACAGGATAAAGACAAATCCAGAATCCGACAGGATAAAGACAAATCCAGAATCTATCAGGATAAAGACCAATCCAGAATCCAATAGGATAAAGACCAATCCAGAATCTAACAGGACAAAGACAAATCCGGAATCCAACAGGATAAAGACAAATCCGGAATCCGACAGGATAAAGACCAATCCAGAATCCGACAGGATAAAGACAAATCTGGAATCCGACAGGATAAAGACCAATCCAGAATCTAACAGGATAAAGACCAATCCAGAATGAAACAGGATAAAGACCAATCCAGAATCCAAGAGGATAAAGACCAATCCAGAGTGAAACTGGACAAAGACCAATCCAGAATCCGACAGGATAAAGACCAGTCCAGAATGAAACAGGATAAAGACCAATCCAGAATCCAATAGGATAAAGACCAATCCAGAATCTAACAGGATAAAGACCAATCCAGAATGAAACTGGACAAAGACCAATCCAAAAAGATAATGACCAATCCAACAGGATAAAGACTAATCCAGAATCAAACAGGAGAAAGACCAATTTGGAATCCAACAGGACAAAAATCAATCCAGAACGAAACAGGACAAAGACCAATCCAACAGAATAAAGACTAATCCAGAATTGAACAGGAGAAAGACCAATTGCTATCAACTGTTTTGCACTATTGCCCAAGAACAATTTCAACCCCACTCTTCTGGCTCACACCAACCATGTTTACTTAATGGAGAACCAGCAGAGGACCAGTAAAAGGGAGCTATTAACTGAGCTACAAGGAAGCATTTGATTAAGGTGGCAGTGGGAGTATGTGCATGTGGATAGACACCAACATCCTTACAGAACTCTCAGTATCAGGAGAATTTATGATGCTGAATATTCAGCCAACTAATTCAATCGGCTTAGGAATCAGGGCTTTTTTAAAATCACAATCCTTTTTTTATTCTATTTGATGCAAAATGTACCAAAAAAACTAGTTAATGTAAAAAAAAGATTATTCAGGAGTAAGATGGTCACTCTCAAAAGGAGGTGGAATTAGACACTCTACACTTGGCATGTAATAAGACAGGCCTCCAGCTCAATGCCTTAGTGCCTTGCCCCACCAACATGCAGAGATACCACAGCACCTGTCCACATTAAAAATACAAAATGCACGCATCAAAATACATCTTCAAGCTGCCGTTTACTGTCAAGGACACAATAGTTTAAATAATTGTGACTCTGAGATGAAGCAAAAGGAAAACATACAGATGGCCCTTGACTGACTAGTGGGTACAGTTGCATAGCAACCAGTCACTGAATACCAGGCTGAATGAGGAAAAAAATACGCTGTGCGTCAAAAGGATTGTTCTCCAAAGAATAGAATACTTCACCAAACAATTATCTTTACGCTTCAGGGCTATGGTTTAACTGATTTGTGTGGCTGTTGTTCTCCAAAAAAATTTCAACCTAACACATACATTCTGGAGACAGAAAGTTTGCTGAGGAAAATCTTTAAGGAATGTTTTGTTAATTTTGACTTTTGTGCAGAGCTTTTAGTTGGTATACTTTTGTGCAGAAGGACTCTGTGTTTCTCTATAGAGGGTCAAAGCTTCTTAATATTTAGAAGTGCCTTGAGGCAAGACTTGGCTGCAGATCATTACCTGTGAAGTTGGATTGATCGAACTAGTGGCTCTGCTGCAACGCAACAGGCCTACTATATCTAGTGGGTATGCCAATCAGAGACCACTTCCTGCTATTTGAGCACAAAGACCACTCGCAGAGTGAGAGCGGTCTGCAAAGGATAGCTTTACTCAGTATCTAACCCACGCTGTATCTGCTCTGTGAGTGTTTAATGGGACAGTATAAAGTAATGGCAATAGCAGGAAATGGGTTTCTCCGTGGCTCAGTGGGTGTGGCAGCATGTGAGGCAGACCAGGATACACCAGGGAGGAGAAAGGAACAAATAACAGTACAGCACAGAAACAGGCCATTCGGCCCTCCAAGCCTGCGCCGATGTTGATGCCTGTCTAAACTAAAACCTTCTGCACTTCCGGGGACCGTATCCCTCTACTCCCATCCTATTCATGTATTTGTCAAGATGCCTCTTAAACGTCATGATCGTACCTGCTTCCACCACATCCCCCGGCAGCAAGTTCCAGGCACTCACCACCCTCGGTGTAAAGAACTTGCCTCGCACATCCCCTCTAAACTTTGCCCCTTGCACCTTAAACCTATGTCCCCGAGTAACTGACTCTTCCACCCTGGGAAAAAGCTTCTGACTATCCACTCTGAATGCATGCCACTGAACTTTGTAAACCTCTATCATGTCGCCCCTCCACCTCCGTCATTCCAGTGAAAACAATCCGAGTTTATCCAACCTCTCCTCATAGCTAATGCCCTCCAGACCAGGCAACATCCTGGTAAACCGCTTCTGTACCCTCTCCAAAGCCTCCACGTCCTTCTGGTAGTGTGGCGACCAGAATTGCACACAATATTCTAAGTGTGGCCTAACTAAGGTTTTGTACAGCTGCAGCATGACTTGCCAATTTTTATACTCTATGCCCCGACCAATGAAGGCAAGCATGTCGTATGCCTTCTTGACTACATTATCCACCTGCGTTGCCACTTTCAGTGACCTGTGGACCTGTACACCCAGATCTCCTTGCCTGTCAATAGTCCTAAGGGTTCTGCCATTTACTGTATACTTCCCACCTGTATTAGATCTTCCAAAATGCATTACCTCACAATTGTCCGGATTAAACTCCATTTGAAATTTCTCCGCCCAAGTCTCCAACTGATCTATATCCTGCTGTATCCTCTGACAATCCTCATCACTATCCGCAACTCCACCAACCTTTGTGTCGTCCGCAAACTTACCAATCAGACCAGCTACATTTTCCTCCAAATCATTTATATATACTGCAAACAGCAAAGGTCCCAGCACTGATCCTTGCGGAACACCACTAGTCACAGCCCTTCATTCAGAAAAACACCCTCCCACTGCTACCATCTGTCTTCTATGACCGAGCCAGTTCTGTATCCATCTTTCCGGCTCCCCTCTGATCCCATGTGACTTCACCTTTTGCACCAGTCTGCCATGAGGGACCTACTGAAGTCCAGATAGACAACATCCACTGCCCTTCCTTCATCAATCATCTTCGTCACTTACTCAAAAAACTCAATCAAGTTAGTGAGACACGACCTGCCCTTCACAAAACCATGCTGCCTCTCGCTAATAAGTTCGTTTGTTTCCAAATGGGAGTAAATCCTGTCCCGAAGAATCCTCTCTAATAATTTCCCTACCACTGACGTAAGGCTTATAATTTCCTGGATTATCCTTGCTACCCTTCTTAAACAAAGGACCAACATTGGCTATTCTCCAGTCCTCTGGGACCTCACCTGTAGCCAGTGAGGATACAAAGATTTCTGTCAAGGCCACAGCAATTTCTTCCCTTGCCTCCATCAGTATTCTGGGGTAGATCCCATCAGGCCCTGGGGACTTATCTACCTTAATGCTTTGGAAGACACCCAACACCTCCTCCTTTTTGATAACGACATGACCCAGACTATCTACCCTCCCTTCCCGAGACTCATCATCCACCAAGTCCTTCTCTTTGGTGAATACTGATGCAAAGTACTCATTTAGTATCTCGCCCATTTCCTCTGGCTCCACACATAGATTCCCTCCTCTGTCCTTGAGTAGGCCAACCCTTTCCCTGGTTACCCTCTTGCTCTTTATATACGTATAAAAAGCCTTGGGATTCTCCTTAATCCTGTTTGCCAATGACTTTTCATGACCCCTTTTAGCCCTCCTGACTCCTTGCTTAAGTTCCTTCCTACTGTCTTTATATTCCTCAAGGGCTTCGTCTGTTCCCAGCCTTCTAGCCCTTACGAATGCTTCCTTTTTCCTTTCCTGGATTCTAATCAACTGACGTTTGAAAGACTCCCATATGTCAGATGTTGATTTACCCTCAAACAGCCGCCCCCAATCTAAATTCTTCAGTTCCTGCCTAATATTGTTATAATTAGCCTTCCCCCAATTTAGCACCTTCAGCCGAGGACTACTCTTATCCTTATCCACAAGTACCTTAAAACTTATGGAATTATGGTCACTGTTCCCGAAATGCTCCCCGACTGAATCTTCGACCACCTGGCCGGGCTCATTCCCCAATACCAGGTCCAGTACGGCCCCATCCCTAGTTGGACTATCTACATATTGTTTCAAGAAGCTCTCCTGGATTCTCCTTACAAATTCTGCCCCATCCAAGCCCCTATCACTAAGTGAGTCCCAGTCAATATAGGGGAAGTTAAAATCACCCACCACTACAACCCTGTTACCTTTACATCTTTCCAAACTCTGTCTACATATCTGCTCCTCTACCTCCCGCTGGCTGTTGGGAGGCCTGTAGAAAACCCCCAACATCGTGACTGCACCCTTCCTATTCCTGAGCTCCATCCATATTGCCTCGCTTGCATGACCTCTCTGAGGTGTCCTCCCGCAGTACAGCTGTGATATTCTCCTTAACCAGTAATGCAACTCCCCCACCCCTTTTACATCCCCCTCTATCCCGCCTGAAGCTTCTAAATCCCGGAACATTTAGCTGCCAATCCTGTCCTTCCCTCAACCAAGTCTCTGTAATAGCAACAACATCATAGTTCCAAGTGCTAATCCAAGCTCTAAGTTCATCTGCCTTACCTGTTATACTTCTCGCATTGAAACAAATGCACTTCAGAACACCAGTCCCGCTGTGCTCAGCAACATCTCCCTGCCTGCTCTTCCTCTTAGTCTTACTGGCCTTATTTACTAGTTCCCTCTCATTTATTTCACCTGCTGTCCTACTGCTCTGGTTCCCACCCCCTCTGCCACACTAGTTTAAACCCTCCCGAGTGACGCTAACAAACCTCGCAGCCAGGATATTTGTGCCCCTCCAGTTTAGATGCAACTGGTCCTTCTTGTACAGGTCCCACCTGTCCCTGAAGAGATCCCAATGATCCAGATATCTGAAACCCTCCCTCCTACACCAGCTGTTCAGCAACGTGTTTAGCTGCACTATCTTCCTATTTCTAGCCTCACTGGCACGTGGCACAGGGAGTAATCCCGAGATTACAACCCTAGAGGTCCTGTCTTTTAACTTTCTACCTCACTCCCTAAACTCCCCCTGCAGGATCTCGTCACTCTTCCTGCCTATGTCATTGGTACCGATGTGTACCACAACCTCTGGCTGTTCACCCTCCCCCTTCAGAATGCCCCCTGTCCGTTCAGAGACATCCTTGACCCTGGCACCAGGGAGGCAACATACCATCCTGGAGTCTCTTTCACGTCCTCCGAAGCACCTATTTGTGCCCCTGACTATAGAGTCCCCTATAACTATTGCTCTTCTGCGCTTTGTCCCTCCCTGCTGATCAACAGTGCCAGCCGTGGTGCCACTGCTCTGGCTGCTGCTGTTGTTTTCCCCTGATAGGCCATCCCCCCAACAGTATCCAAAACGGTGTACTTATTAGAGAGGGGGATAGCCACAGGGGATTCCTGCACTGACTGCCTGCCCCTTCTCGTGGTCACCCATCTATCTTCCTGCACCTTGGGTGTAACCACTTCTCTAAAACTCCTGTCTATGATGCTTTCTGCCACTGCATGTTCCTAAGTGAGAGGAGAGGAGACAGATGGGGAGGGGAAGAGAGAAGGTAAGGGGAGGGGAAGTAAAGAGGGGAGAGGAGAGGAGGGGAGGAAAAAAATATTACCAGTTCTTACAGCTTGTACATAAACAAGATTTCAACAACAGAGTGGGGATTATAATAGATTTAACAGCAACTCACTTTGAATTGATTCTGCCTGCAGAGTCTGAGTAATACACAAACCCAAAAGTTCAGGGTTTACATCAGATTATGGAAAACACAAGCAAAAACCCAATCCCCCGCCATCACCACGCCCCCCCACCCCAACCCCCCACCCCCGGCCTAGTATCCTTATCTGCTGCAGATAATTCTTTTAGCTTTGCTTTGCAAAGCTGATGACTCAAAGTAGCCCTTTCAGCTGAATTAGACTTCTTTTAAATCCCCCTGTTTGTCTGTAATATTGTAAATGTGTTATTTATGACAGAGATGGGTCAGTGGCTGAGTCTGAGTCACACAGGTCTGTCCAGCTTTCAGAAGCTAACATTGAGCAATGGGTCCGCTTCCTCTTGTCTCCTGATTGTGCTGACTGTTTTTTTAGCCATGGTTATGCAGGCAACGGCCACTCTCCAGTGTTCATTCTACGGATGTGCATTTGGGCTCTGTAGTGTTGCTAGCACTCCGAGGCAAGAAAACGACACTGCCTGCGCTTTGGGCACAGGCCACATGGTGCCCCGTGCTGGGAAGGGCACGAGTGGGTGCATGCTGCGCAGGCATTGGATCAGCGGGACAGGTGCTGTTCCAGCTGATATGATGTTAGTTTCAGGAATTTTGTCTGCGTGTGTCCAAACAATGCCTGTGCTGATCACTCTCAGCTGATTAGACGTTCAGCAGCACAAGGACCTGCCCAACAGTGCTATATTAAGGGCCATGCACCAACGTATGCTAAGTTTGTGGAAGTAGTGTGCTGTAATTTTGGAGGTCTTCTGGTGAGCTGGTGCTTAAAATCAGGGTGGATACAGCATTTGGTGACCAAGGTATGGAGCCTGTGGACACAGTGCCTCTTGGTCTAAACATAAGCATCAGAAGGCACAGAGGCTGCAGGGAAGGGAAGCTCTGTAAACAGGTTGCAGGAGGAGAGCTTCCACAAAAGGCCCTCCAAAACCCACCAATCGTTTCTTGAGACAACTTTGCCTAATACTCACCCAGGAGCCGTACCTGAGGTGACTCAAGTTCAACAAGGAGGTGTTGACAGAACTGCGTCACCTCCTACAACCCGGCCTGCAGCTTCACACCATTGTATTGCCAGAGTTTGTAAAGTTCATAGTGGCATTGAGCTTTTATGCGCTTGGGTTCTTCCAGACAGGAGCAGCAGACACCTCTAACATTTCCCAGTATGCTATCCATCAGAGCATTCAGGAGGTCAGGGAGGCCATCTGCTCCAGAAGAGGAGATTACATCATCTCCTCCCTCAGCGGAGCCAAGCAGGTTAAAGAGCACATGACTTTGCCAGGATAACAGGAATCCTGATGGTCCAGGGTGCTCGCACATGGCTCTGTGACAACAGGGAGCAGTACAGCAAATGCAAAGGATACCAATCTATCAACGTGCAGTTGATGTGCGACCATACCAGCAACATCATGTCAGTGAGTGTCTGCTAACCTTGTTGCAGCCATGATGCATTCATCCTGTGCCAGCCATACCCAGCATCTTCAGGCCTCCTGAGTTGAGCTGAGTTTCAAAGCTCAAACCAAGTCCATTACCAAGAACGACTGCTTCTACCTATGAAATGTCACTTGTTCCTATCTGATTGTCCACCACAACTGAAACTTTCCTCATTCAGTTTTCATCACCTCCAGGCCAAATCTCTTCAAAACTCTCTTCAATAGCCTCCTGAGCACCAGGCAATAGAAACTCAACTCTGTCAGAACTCTGCCATTAGCACCCTATTTTAAACTAAGTCCCACTTACCTATCGCCCACACTGCTAACCTCCTCTAGCTTCCCAACACACTGATTTCAAAATTCTCATTGTTGTCTATATTTCTCCATGGTTCTGCTCCACTCGACTTGTACAATCTCTTCCAGCCCTGCTTCCCATTTTATACACCCTGCTCTGCAGTACCTCCTTTCCTAGCCTCCACTTTCTGATTTGCTTTTCACATTACTATTAATTTGATTAAAACATAAAGTTATGTTTAATGAGAAGTGGAATCATTTTTCTTGTGACATATTGACTTCCAAAAAGATTGGATTAAAAAGGCCAAGTGGCATAATCTTAAAATTAGTCTTAGGCCATTTGGGAATGAAATCAGGAAGTACTTTGTCACACAAAGGGTAGTGAAAATCTGGAACTCAATCCGCCAAAAGACTGTAGATGCCTGGGTTAACTGAAATTTTCAAGACTGAAATTGTTACGTTTTTGTTAGGTAAGAGTATCAAGAAATGGAACAAAGATGGGTAAATTGAGGTACAGATCAGCCATAAGCCGGTTGATTGGCGAACTGGCTCGAGGGGTTGAACAGTCTATGTATCGATTGAATCATTAGCTTTTAGCCAGGATGCCTCTGCATTCTGGAATAATCTCCCTAAACGTCACCACCTCGCTTCATCCATTCCAATCTTCAAAAGGCTGCGGCAATTTAACTTTTTTCCCTTGCATTCAGTCACCTCCCCAACCCCGAAATACATCTGTCCATGACAGTATTCAGAGGAGTGATCACCACACATTCCTTGTGGAGACGAAGTCCCGTCTTCACACTTCTCTCCATGTTGGGTGGCACTACCACCATGCTAAATGGGATAGATTCAGAGCAGATCTACCAGCTCAAAACTGGGCATCCATAAATCGCTGTGTACCATCAGCAGCAGCAGAATTGTATTCAGCCACGATCTGTAACCTCATGGCCCTGTATATTCCCCACTCTACCATTACCATCAAGCCAGAGGACCAACCCTGGTTCAATGAAGGGTGTAGGAGATCATGCCAGGAGCAGCACCATTTGTAGATGCTGGGCTTATCCTTACACCCTTTTTTGAACAAGGATGTAACATTTGCAATTCTCCAGCTGTCTGACACCACCTCTGTATCTAAGGAGGATTGGAAGATTATGGTCAGCGTCTCCGCAATTTCCACCCTTACATCCCTCAGTACCCTCGGATGCATCTGATCCGGTCCTGGTAACTTATCAGCTTTAAATACAGCCAGCCTTTCTAATACCGCGTCATTTTCAATTTTTAGCCCATCCAGTATCTCATCTATTCCTCTTTCACTATGACTTTGACAGCATCTTCTGCCAAGGTGAAGACAGATACAAGATACTCATTTAGTTTCTCAGCCACGCCCTCTGCCTCCATGCGTAAATCCTTAATCAGCCCTACTCCTGCTTTTATCACCCTTTTATTATTTAAATGCCTATAGAAGACTTTTGTATTCCCTTTTATGTTGGGTGCTAGTCTCTTCTCATACTCTCTTTGCTGCTCATTTCTTTTTTCACTTCCCCTCTGAACTTTTTATATTTAGTTTGCTTCTCACTTGTATTATTAACCTGACATTTGTCATGCACCCCCATTTTCTGCTTCATCTTACTCTCTATCTTTTTCATCAATGGAAATTGGTGCGGGGTTGAGGGTGGGGGGGGGGGGGAACACTCCACTGGCTGGAGTCATACCTAGCACAAAGGAAGTTGTTGTGGTTGTCGGAGACCAATCATCCCAGCCCCAGGACATTGCTGTAGGAGTTCCTCAGGTTTGTGTTCTAGGCCCAACCAACTTCAGCTGCTTCATCAATGACCTCCCCTCCAACATAAGGTCAGAACTGGGGATGTTCACTGATGATTGCACAGTCTTAAGTACCATTCACAACTCCTCAGATACTGAAGCAGTCTGTGCTCACATGCAGCAAGATCTGGGCAACATCCAGGCTTATGCTGATAAGTGGCAAATAACACTCACGCAACACAAGTCTCAGGCAATGACCATCTCCAACAAGAGAGAATCTAACCATTCCCCTTGACATTCAATGGCATTACCATTGGTGAATCCCCCACTATCAACACCCTGGGGGTCACCAGTGACCAGAAACTTAACTGGACCAGCCATATAAATAATGTGGCTACAAGAGCAAGTCAGAGGCTGGGAATTCTGCAGTAAGTAACTCATCTCCTGACTCCCCAAAGCATGTACACGATCCATAAGGCACAGATGAGGAGCGTGATGGAATATTTATTTCCCTGGATGAGTGCAGCTCAAATATCACTCAACAAACTCAACACCATTCAGGACAAAGCAGCCCATCCACCACCTTAAACATTCACACCCTCCACCACCGGTGCACAGTGACAGCAGTGTGAACATCTACAAAGTGCACTGCAGCAACTCACCGAGGCTCCTTCGACAGCATCTTTCAAACCCCTGACCTCTACCAGCTAGAAGGACAAGGGCAGCAGACACATGGGAACAGCACCACCTGCAAGTTTCCCTGTAAGTCACACACACTGTCGCCGGATCAAAATCTTCCCTCCCTGCACTACATGGATAGCAACAGTTCAAAAAGCTGGCTCACCACCACCTTCTCAAGGGCAATCAGGGATGGGCAATAACTGCTGGCCTTGCCAGCGACACTCAGATCACACTAATGAATAAAAAAAGCCCTTCACCCAATTCTTGCTCCTGGTGCTGTTCTTGTACATTTCAGCACAGAAGATCGAAGGTGGTGATGAAGGTTCTGGGAAAGAATGAGTTAAAGCAGTTAGACAATTAAATTGCTTGCTAACGTTAATTAAAGAGGCTGCACAACATTTTGGTGGGTAGCGCTTCAATTAATAACCTCTCCTAACAATGAGCAGCTGAATAGGAGTAAATAAGTCATTCTTTAGGATTTCTAGTACTTCTTAAAGCCATGCTCAGCTTTAAATGTTCACTTGCTGATTGACATCAACTGACTACAATGCTTTTGAGGAGGACATTTGAGACACTTTGTGAAGACTTCACCAACACTCCACCAACATTTTCCTGGAAATTCTCTCAGGACATTGCATAAAAAGAGAATGCTGTGCCATTCTACCTCATTGGATACCTTATAGGAGTCGCCAAGAAAAAGGGAGTGCTTGGTCATGGACCTATCCATCCCGGGTCTTCAGGCAGCACTACTCTGACATTCGCATGACCCAAGGCCAGTGCATGAGGAGGCTGCACTTTGCAAAGGTCATCACAGAGATCTGCGGTCTCATGGAACAAAGACTCAGGTGTTGCAACACAGCCAAGCTTGCATTTCCTGCAATGAAGACTTAAATGTTGTAGCACAGCCAGGACTGCATTGCCTGTGGCAGTCAAGATTACAGTAACATTTCATTTTTATGCTAATCGAACCTTTCAGTCTGCCACATGTTACATATCACAATCCTCTCTGCACTTCTGCACAAGGGAGGTCACTGCAGCTCTATACACACTGAGGAATGACTATATATCATTCCCTATTGCCAGAGAAGACCTGAGGCCGAGGGCTCTAGGATTTGATAGGATTGTGGGAATCCCCATGGTCCAGGGAGCCACTGACTGCACTTGTGGCCATGCGAGTCCGTCATTTAAACTTGGAGGTGTTCAGGAACAGGAAGGGGTTTCATTCCTTCAATGTGCAGCTCATGTGTGACTACTGGCAGCGCATCATGCTGGTGAATGCCTGCTATCCATGGAACTGGCATGATGCGTTTATAATGAGATAGTCATCTGTCCCACAGATCTTTGAGTCCCAAAACAATGTGCATGGCTGGCTACTAGGTGACAAAGGATACCCTCTGATGCCATGGCTCATGACTCCCCTGAGAAACCCGCAGACACCAGCTGAACAATCACACAATAACAGCCACTCAGCCACCAGGAATATCATTGAGAAGACCACTGGGGACCTGTAGCAGAAGTTTAGATGCCTTGACCGGCCGGGGCTGTCCTGGAGTACTCAGCCAAGAAGGTCTTCAGATTCATGGTGACTTGTGCATGCTCCACAATCCAGTGATTGTAAGAGACTAGCTGTTACCACCAACAGTTGTGTCAGAGGATCATGCTCAGGAGCCACAAGAGGTGGAGGAGGAGGCTGAGGAGGAAAAGGAAAAGGTGGGGAACTGGGGGAGCACCAGTGTGTTCCAGATAGATGGCCCACATCTGGGAGGAACACTCATTTCCATCTAATTGAAGAGTGCGTTGGAAAGACACCCTCAGACTCTGGGGCACTGTTGCCATGTGATTTACTTCCCACAACTGAGAATCCACCAGGAAGTCTACCAACTGCACACAATCCTTTCAACACCTTCCCCATGAGCCCAAGTTAAAAAGACCACCAATTCCACAACTATACAATTACCATAATCAATCTTAATCTGCAACGCAATCAAACAATGAAGACATCACACAACTAACAATATTAAACTATTCACCCTAGTGCTTACCTTTAGTGGCTATCTATAAGTGCTCTTGCGTAATGCAGCACTTCTGCAAAGTGCAACCCCATTGGAAGAAACAGGTGAGGTGGATGGCTGCTGAGATTCTGAAGAGGGCAGTTTAGATGTTTTCCTGTGACACCCTAGAGACACTGTGGGCTGGGATGGGCCTGCCTCATACTGCACCATCTCAGCATGGGCAACATCAAGGGCAACAGTGGAGTGATTGGAGAGGGAATAGCAATGCCGACATTTAGAGATAGCCGGTAGGTTCCTGCCCCTTAATTCCCACACCACTACCTCGGGGTCTCTGTTTAGCTTGCCCAATAATCTGGTGGAGGACAGATCACTGGGCATCGGAGACTTTCTGCAAGCCCCTTTCAACCAAGGGACCCAGAGCCACCATGACAGCCTGAGCTTCCATTGTGGCTCTTAGTTGTTCTATGGAAGCTTTATTGACTGCATTGGAGGCTGCAACCTCAGTCATAATGTTGGGGTCCACATGCTGCTGGCTGAAACTGGGCAGTCTCTTCACTTTGAAGAGGATGGATCCTCGGCTTTACGTCAAGCCACAAACCAAGGTGGAGGTGGAAACTTTCACCTGGCTAGCCACAACCCATAAGCCTTCAGGCAGCCTGTCCATTGCACCAAGCATTTGGTTTGTCAGACCCATCAGCCTTCTTCTGAAGCTTGGCTCTGTGAGGTCCTCAAACTGACTCCTCTGCCTCAGAAATAGTATGTGACCTTGCCCACACCCCCAGCACCCCCCAGGCAAGGTGGCACCTAGATGTCCTTTCCACTCACCGTGGCTGCTGCCCACTCGTGTTTGGTACATTCCACTCTGATGATCCCTATTTGAAGCTAGCCTTTCGGTTATGCATGCTGCTGGTCTCTGAGCTGGTGCCTGTGACAGTGTTGCCATTGAAGCACTGCATTCTTCCTCATTCTCTTCTTCCTCTTCATCCTCTGGGGGAGACAAAGTGGCTTAAGCCTGACTTCCAGGCATCTTGCCCCTTGGAGCCTGTAATGATAAAGGTTAGGATGTAGTGTGTATGGCCATTATAGGAGGATGTGTGTGATGAGACCATATGGAGCTTGAGAGTGAGGTTTTGGGGATTCGGGATCAGGAATAGTTGAGCATTTGTGAGGAAGCTGGAGTGGTTACATACCTGAGGTGATATGCCCCCTGCTCTGCCTTTAGTCACAGTGTCTCTCACTCCCCTCCCAATAACAGCCAGTAGTGCCTCCTCAAGGACAGTGATGTCATGCATGAGCCCTTCCCCTGTCTGGTCAGGTCCTGCTGCCACCTGTTATATGATAACTTGACTTGGAAGTGAAACAGTGGGGATTATGAATGAGTCTATTGATATGTGTGTTTTATGCCTCATATGGTTAAAGAGCTGTGAGATATGTCTGGGTATGAGCAATGCCTGTGAAAGCTCCAATAGTGTCAGGCGTGTGAATGCTACTGTATAGTTAGATGGTGAATGAAATGTGTTGAGGTTGTGATGCTGGTGGTGGTGCTGGTGGTGATGCAGCTATAGAACAGTGTGGTTGTGAGATGGGATCTTACCTTGACCACTTGTGTCAAGTCATTGAATTTATTGCTGTACTGGAACCATGTCCTGGTGGCAGAGCTCTTAGCTGTCACCTCTGGAGCATACTAATTGTGTGTGTTTCTTATAAACACAGCACCCATTTAGTGGCTGCTTTCACTGTTTCACCAAAATAACCCCATTATCTTCTCAATGGCTCCTTTTTGATGCAAACTATGGCAAGGGAAATCAATGCTGAGAAATAGAATTTTTTCCATAATTGGCTCTCAATTTCAAACACCCCCAGGCAAGGTACAGCATGGGTTAGATACAGAGTAAAGTTCCCTCCAACCAATCCTATCAAACACTCCCAGGGGAGTACACCATGGGCGGATACTGAGTAAAGTTCCCTCTGTACTGCCTACACAGGTGACGAGGAAGATAATAAGGTTAATTTTGTCCATTATTAATAAGTGAGGAAGTGGTGAATGGCGTTATAGCCAACAGTCTCCCAAGAGCATATATGCAGCATTGAATTTTGTAGTCCCAAGTCTCTGGCAAGACCCAAAGGTGACAGTATTTTAAGTTTGATGATTCACTCACTGGAACTTTCAATGGAAAGGAAAATTGGGCGGGGTATACACCCACCAAACTAAGCTATCAATATCTACATATAACATAAAGTCCTTATGATTTGTATGTAATGCCTAATTTCTTGTGTTAGATTTCCTGTGTTACACAAACACGAGGGGACATAGCTTTAAGTTGAGGGGTGATAGATATAGGACAGATGTCAGAGGTAGTTTCTTTACTCAGAGAGTAGTAGGGGCGTGGAACACCCTGCCTGCAACAGTAGTAGACTCGCCAACTTTAAGGGCATTTAAGTGGTCATTGGATAGACATATGGATGAAAATGGAATAGTTTAGGTCAGATGGTTTCACAGGTCGGCGCAACATCGAGGGCCGAAGGGCCTGTACTGCGCTGTAATGTTCTATGTTCTATATCATTTCCCCCAAGTAAAACACCATATATTGCTGTTCTTTCATTGTTACGGGGTCAAAATCCTGGTACTCTCTACCTAACAGCTTTGTGATAGCAGCTTCACCACAGACTGCATTGGGTCAAGGAAAAGGCCCATCACCAGCTTCTCAGCAAAAGTATAGACAATGAATAAATGCAGGCCTTGCCAGCGGGACCCACATCCTGGCAATGAATACAACAATAAATATATGTGAAAATTTATTATAGTTGTTTTAGAAATCAGCAATAAATTAGTAAAACAGTAGAGATCAAATTAATTGAATGCAAGGAACTTCAACTGAGGAACTACTAAGTGAACTCTACCAATCAAAGAAAACAGAGATGGAACATGTCAAATTGCTCCTTGT
Source organism: Heterodontus francisci (assembly GCF_036365525.1). Lineage (NCBI taxonomy): Eukaryota > Metazoa > Chordata > Chondrichthyes > Heterodontiformes > Heterodontidae > Heterodontus > Heterodontus francisci. The sequence goes on from NC_090394.1 coordinate 42,384,395, forward strand.
TTTTTCTGATAGTCATTTTGACACCCAACATTGTGGTGTCTGCAGTAAGCTAGGGGTACAGTAATGGAAATAAGGCTTATACCATAATAAAGGCAAAAGGTTTAAAAACATTTGCCTATACACTAGTATATTTTGTATTTGAGCTCGCTGTAACAATGGGAGTAATTTTAACCTACCCTGGCAAGAAACTAACAAGAACCAATCAGTTACGTGTTAAACTGATGCTCAATTTTACGTTCTGTTGATGTCAATGGAAAGTAAAATTGGAAGATGTATAAAGGAGTCAGTTTTCCACCAGGTGGGGCAGGTTAAAATTAACCCCCATGTCTTCTATCAGAGACTTTTTCCTGTGTAAGAAGCTTAAACCTTGAGTTCATGCACATCTCCAGAACCCATCTATAGCTGGAACCATCCAAGCCCTCAGCTCATAGCCATATGTGGAATGTTTGAAATTTTTTATATGACTGATAGCAGGTCTGCCAATTGGCAAGTTGTGCAGGAATGATAGACTTCTGAGAAGTGGCACAGATCTTTTGTCTGCTTCTCTGTCCTATTGCTAGCCCTACTAATTTCCCAAGGTGAATTTCCCACCTCAAGCAATAATCCTGTGATGGAGTGCGTGGGCATTTATTGCAGCAGGAATCTGGCATCTAGAGTAGCTTTGAGGCCAGGGGCCAACTGGATGTATGGAAGTGTCAAATCTATTTGTTTCCTTATAAACTCTGATCGTGGGGGGACAGTGCACTTGACAGCCCTTCAAACAATTGGAGTCAATGCGCCTGAACCTTCTAAATTTCAATCCACCTGCGCTCGCTGCAGCAATATTAGACACTAGCAAATGCATCCTGATGTGTTAAGGCAGTAATGATTAAATAGCTAATTTCTCTGAATTTGTGAGTGCAGGTAGATAAAGCCATGGGATGCCCACTGGTGTTTTCAAAAGAAAGAAAGGAAGAAAAAATATCATTCTCATTTTGATACTGAGTTTAGTTTGGCTCTTTTTTACACAACTTAATGACTAAGTCCCTGTTTGCTGGCAGCGAGCACTGAGAGTCAACAGCCAAGACTGAAGATACGCATAGATAACACTGGGAACATCAATATACAGTATTTAACAATTAACCTATAATTGACCCTGAAAAGACTAGCAAACTGAAACTGCAGTCCTGGGATTTCCCACAGCGTGTCAAAGGAGAGACAGTTATTTGACAGTACTCCTTCCCCAATGGGGCAGTTTCAGCTACCTCAGCAGATTTAACATTCAATATTGCTGATCATCAAGAGCCCCTTTAAAGAAGGAACCTCACCATTAAGACCTCTTTTAAAGGGAGTTCTACCATTAGGACCCTTTTTACTGAGGAAGTCCCACAATGAGGATACCTTTTAAAATGACAGTCTCGGTATCGTGGATAGGCTATTGGAGAGAGAGAGAGATAGAAAGGGGAAGGTGGTAAGGGCTACAGGTTAACTGATTAGTATAGTGAGAGCAGGCAGAAGCCAGTGTGTTTGCTGATTGATAAGCCACAGCTCATGGACTTCATGTCCTGGGGCAGGATTTTCCCAGTCTGGTGGAGGCGGGTTCGGGAGTGAGCGGGGTGGGAAAGTCTCTGAACAGGACATGAGGTCAGGATCCCCATGTGATTCTGCCCTCTTTCGGCATTCCCTGAGGCAGCTTGCGAGTCCAGCGGGGAACCCTGTAGGTCTGGCGGGAAAACAATTGATGTAGTTTAAAAGACAATTAGGAGACTTTTTAAGCATAGAATCTCATTTTGCCAACAGCGCATGGTCACAAGCTGTGTCTGCTATTTGCCAGGTTTGATAAGGCACAATGGGAAGTCATTAGCGAGTGAAACTGACCTGATGTGAGCAGTGTAAAGGGAAACCACCAAGCCTGTGGTCAGCCACAGTGAAAGGTTTGCACTGACAGCAGCAGTTCCTTCAGCCTAAATTCATTGATTTTGTTGGGAGCAGCAACTTTGTGCAACTTACTGCAACTACCTTGGATACCTCTAAGGGCCATCGCACCTTATTACCTGTGAGCCTTGTTGTCTGATCACCTTAAGAGTGATGTCCCTTTAAGAGCTCAGTATGCTAATGAGCTAAGTACCAGTATGTAGTTATGTGACTACAAGCCATATTCTCTCTGCAATTGTAACACCCAGATGAAGGTTCTGTAAATAGTTTGCTCGGTATTGTATATAATAGTTTAGCTGTTAATAAACCTGTTAGAAATCTTCAGCAAACTGGACTCCACGCATCTCATTTTTTGTTGCATCAGACAACATAAAGAACTCGTTACATGGTGGCAGCTGTGGTGAAAAGGCAAAGCGCTGCATTTTACAAGCTCGCCACCGATCTCGGCGGCAAGCTTCAAAGATGGCAGCCGACACGTGCGGGCTTTACTCTGCGGAGCTGCCACAATATTAAACACAGCGGCTCATTTACATGGCCAGGGCGACATGGAGGTGGGTAGGTGTTCCATCCTTGGCAACAGCACAGGTGACAACATAATTTTTAAGGGGCTTCAATCCCTTCAGTTTAGTTTACATTTTTAAAGACATATCCCTTTTAAATTTTATTTAAAAATTTACCATAATGTTTCTTGCCTCTCTACCATCCCCCCAGTGACCATACAATTAATTCCTTGCCCTCTCCCCCCTAAAATACTTACCTTGTTTTCCTGACCTTCCCCCCCCCACCATAGTTTATGAACTTTTCACTTCAACCCCTTCCCACCAATCAGATTGCTTTGACCCCACATCCTCCCCAGCACTGAAATACTTACCTGCTCCCCCCTCCCCACCAGTGTCCCACATTGGATCTCCAGATGGAGATACGAAGGTGCAGGAATGCCGGCTGTCAGCACAAATATTGCACCGGGACCAACGGTGGGAGCAGGTAAGTACTTAATACATTATTTTACATAAATTAACATAATCACATTTTGATCCTGCCGCCGAGTGGCGGGGTGGGGGTGGGGGGGGGGGGGGGGGGTGGGGGGTGCCGCCACGAGGCCTCACCGCCACCGGCAATATGGAGCTGGGCCTTCCCGACGTCGAGGCCATAATGGGCCTCTCCTGGAGGCATTTTCCGGGCCCCCCTGCCACAGCCCCTGACATCGAGGGGTCTGTAAAATCCAGCCCAAAGTCTAAGTTTGCAGACCACAGGTAAAACTGGTGTGAAAACGACCATTCCTATAGCCAAACAAGAGAAAGTTCAACAGAAATACTGGCCAAAACAGTGGAAAGAAGAAAGAACTTACCTCCAGCTGTAGAAGACAGAGTTCAGAATGACATGCTGTAAGTAAATTCCTATGATCGGGTGAGTTATTGTGCCGACAGTCGAGGAATCCCAGTAAAAAGAGAAAGCCCTGAAGTGCTTTAAAAAATGATTTTTTTCAAAGGCTCTGTTAATAAAAAATGTACAAGACCCGATTCCCTTCCCAGGCTGATTGAGGTCGGCACCATTACAGGAAGCGTCCAATAGCAAAAAGCACGGGACAAGTCTGAACACTGCAGAATCTCCATTCACGCAGCCACAGCGATTTAAAAAAACATTAAACCACTCGAGTGTGAAGAACGTAAACAAACCCAAGCAAAAAAAGCAATTGAACTGCCTATTGAACAGACAAGCTTAAGTGCTGCAAGCAAGATAAACACAGAACACTGTCAAACACCTGCTACTATCCATCAAAGCAGCTAGTCTAAATAACAGAGCATTTCATAAAGGGGAAACAGCGCAGAGTGAATAGAACAAAGTTAAATATAAAGCAGAAAGCAAAAGAACAGCAGAAAGATGGATACCAAATTTCCCAGCAAGAACTGGAAGGCCATTGATATCCTATTCAAGTTCAAACTTTGTAAACAAAGAATGCAGTTATGTTTCAGAGACCAAGTGATGGTAGAACCAGAGAAGCAAGCTCTAAAAATACTGATAGCAGTTGGAAATGAGGGGTTATACAGAATCAATACCTCTAGCTTATCAGAAGAGGATCAGAAAGATCCTGCAAAGATACAGGGCATTGGCGAGACCACATCTCGAATACTGTCTCCTTATTTAAGGAAGGATGTAAATGCATTGGAGGCAGTTCAGAGGAGGTTTACTAGATTGATACCTGGAATGAGCGGGTTGTCTTATGAGGAAAGGTTGGACAGACTGGGCTTGTTTTCACTGGAGTTTAGAACAGTGAGGGGAGACTTGATTGAAAAATATAAGATCCTGAATGATCTTGACTAGGTGGATGTGGAAAGGATGTTTCCTCTTGTGGGTGAGTCCAGAACTAGGGGGCAATGTTTTAAAATTATGGGTCGCCCTTTTAGGACAGAGACAAGGAGAAATTCTTTCTTTCAGAGGGCTGTGCGATTTTGGAATTCTCTGCTTCAGAAGGTGGTGGAGGCGGGGTCATTGAATATATTTAAGGTGGAGGTAGATAGATTCTTGTGAGGCAAGGGAATCAAAGATTATTGGGGGTAGATGAGAGTGTGGAATTTGAGACGGAAACATATCAGCCATGATCTTATTAAATGGCGGAGCAGGCTCGATAGGCTGAATGGCCTACTTCTGCTCCTAATTCGTATGGTTGTACATGGAAAGTGCTAGAAGATCAGCTCTGATTAAAAGTAAATTTTAGAATTCACCGCCTGGAATTGATGTCCTACAGGCAGCAGCCACAGGAATCAATACAGCAGTTCTTCAGTAGATGCCGTAATAAGGGCAACAAATGCAATTTTTCAGAAACAGAGGTCAGAGTGACTAATGGAGCTGGTGATTGTCTCAATCTCCATTGAAGCATTTCAGAAGGACCTCTTCAGGAAAAAGGAAGGTCACAGCATTGATGTGCTGCTAGAAGATGGAAGGAAATATGAAGCCTTTGTAGCTGGACAACGGCATCTGCAAGCAGTAGGCGCAGCCAACAGTTTTGGCACGAAAATCAGGTCAAAAAGAGCAAGCAAGCTCTGTGATAAGTGTGGTTGGTCCCACTCACTGCAAAGTTGTCCTACATTTCAAGATCTGTGTAAGACATGCAGTGCTAAAGGACAGTGGGCCCGCTTATGCAAGAAGTCTGGTTCTGAAGACACAGCGAGAAGTCACAGTACGACACAAACAAACAGACAAGCAGGATGTGACAGAACAACAGGACAACAACCAACACATTGACAACATTTCGACAAACCAAAAACAGCCAAGTGTGAAATCCACATCCCCAGAAGGTTATACCATAGATCTGGAAGCGTTGTCAAACCACCGAAATGATATATGGACTCTTAAGCTTCTATACTTGTAAATTTTATCATCGATATCCCATATAACTAATTTTGTTGTTGTCTAATTTTATGTGTTTTCACTTGTAGCAGACGAGACCTATCTTTGGAAAGAAAGGGGATGTTGTATGATCTAAGTACCAGAATGTAATCATGTGGCTACAAGCCATAGTCACTCAGATGAAGGTTCTGTAAATAGTTTGTTCTGTACTGTATATAATAGTTTAGCTGTTAATAAACCTATTAAAGATCTTCAGGAAACTGGAATCCACACATCTCATTTATGTTGCATCAGAAAACATAAAGAACACATTACAAGACTTACTTATGACATGGGACCTGAAGTTGGTGTAGCATACTCCATTTCAGCAGCCACAGCAACAGGGGCCGCTGCTACCTTCTCCGCAGCCACTTGCAGCTGGACAGAACAGAGGGGATGGACGGCTGCATCTTGAAGGAGGTGATACCCTCAGCACAGGGTCTATAGGCTAAAGGATCAGCTTCCTTGACCTGTCTGAACAGCAGTGCCTCTGAAGGCTCAGGCTTTCATGGCAGGTGGTTGCAGACTTCTGCAGCATCTTGGAAGGAGACCTCTGCCTAAGAAGAGCAGATGGCCACTCATTGCTCAGGGTTGTCAAGATGACCAAAGCCATCAATTTCTTTGTCTCCAGTTCCTTCCAGGGCTCAGCTGCTGACATATGAGAATCTCACCTTCTGCAGCTCACAACTGCATCAGCCAGGTCACCGTTGACTTGATTGCGTGGGCTTCCACTACATCAACTTTGAGAGGGACGAGGCCAGTCAAACCTAGAGGGCTATCGGCTTTGCTTCCCTTGCAGGATTTCTACAGGTCCAAGGGGTTACAGACTGCACCCATGTGGCAACCAAGGCACCATCAGAACAGCTAGGCAAATTTGTCAATCAGAAGGGATTCCACTCCTTTAATGGGCAGCTGTAATGTGACCACCACCTACAGCTGCAGCTCCGCCTGCCTGAGAAGCCAATGATGCCCTCATCAAGGCATGGTGCAATTGAGAAGTGTGCTTGGAGCATTGAAATCTTCCCATCATGAACGCTTTGCAAGTGTGCAGCATGTATCCAGGGAGCTGCCATGACACATCCATCCTTCGGCAGTCTCAGGTTCCGTAACTCTTCCCTCCACTAGATGGCCTCAGTGGTTGGCTCATGGGGGACAAGGGATACCCACTCAAGACCTGGCTGATGACCCAGTGAGGAACCCCACCACAGAGGCACAGGAGAGGTTCAACCAAAGCCATCTTACCACCAGGGCCACTACAGAGCAAGCCACTGGCTTGAGGTTCTGCTGCCTTGACTGATCTGGAGGCTCCCTTCAATACTCTGCAGCAAGGCTGTCCTGGATAGTAGTGGTGTGCTATGTCCTGCATACCATGGCACTGTAGAGAGAATTGCAGGTGGCGCCTGAGGAAGGTGGAGAGTGCCTTGGAGGAGGAGCATCCTGAAGTGCTGTTGGTGCCTGCAGCCGCAGCTCCGCCTGCCTGAGAAGCCCACGATGCCCTCATCGAGGCATGCTGCAATTGAGAAGTGTGCTTGGAGCATTGGAATCTTCCCATCACAACTCCTGTGCAAACGCTACCCAACGCCACCACCGATCCTCCTCCTTCCTGACATGTGTCCACCCATCACATTCACAGCCTTACCTCCTCGTCAAAGTGGCTCATTCTATTCACCAGCATGTAGCTAACCAGGGTAACTGAGGAATCCAACAAAGTAGACGCTATGACAATAAGTAGTTTACAAAAACTCATTCATTCAAATAAAGAGCATCAATGTCACACTCTTTGGCCTCCTTGTCTCGAGAGACAATGGGTGAGCGCCTGGAGGTGGTCAGTGGTTTGTGAAGCAACGCCTGGAGTGGCTATAAAGGCCAATTCTAGAGCGACAGGCTCTTCCACAGGTGCTGCAGATAAAATTGGTTGTCGGGGCTGTTACACAGTTGGCCTGCCAACTGCTAAGTCTCTTCGACTCGCCACACTTTAGCCCCGCCTTTATGCCCGCCAGCTCTGGCGATCACTGGCAACTGATTCCCATGACTTGTGATCAATGTCACAGGACTTAATGTCGTGTTTGCAGGCATCTTTAAAGTGGAGACATGGACGGCCGGTGGGTTTGATACCAGTGACGAGCTCGCTGTACAATGTGTCCTTGGGGATCCTGCCATCTTCCATGCGGCTCGCATGGCCAAGCCATCTCAAGCACTGCTGGCTCAGTAGGGTGTATATGCTGGGGATGTCACACTAACAGTGCAATAAACACCCAAGTGATCCCCTTTGTTCAACTAAGACCTTTTCCTCCTACATTTTCTATTACTTCTATGTGCAGTTATCCCTGTGGCTTCAGCAGAGCGAGAGACAGGCTGCTCATTCCGCTGCTCTGACACGAATTGTCTGTGGCAGATGACCTCTGGGTTTTGGAGCCCGTGAGGGCTCTGTCAAAGACTGCCCCACGTGCAACTGTGTAGGGGCAGACTTGGTCATCTGGGCGGGACACATCGTGTGTGGCTCAGTCAGAGGGGGTGAGGACAAAGGCCATGAAGTGGGATCACCGTGAGAAGACCTCTCACTGCCATTAACCCTATCTCCATCTTCCCTCTCAGTGCCCACCTGCATTTCTCTGCTAACTAAGAGTGGGAGAGCACTTGGTTGCATGTGAATGTGGCATTCAGCCACCAAGGCAATGCTTTGATCAATGTTATGCAAAGTGGCAGCCATAGTGTGCAGGCCATTGGTGTGGGCCACCATGAACTTGGTGGCCTGCTGTGCATTACTCTTCATGAGGTTGGCGCTCTTTCAATGGAAGTAGTCATCAGTGCAAATGCCTGAGACATCAAGGCACTTGTGCTAGAGATGGACTCCTCCATTTTTTGTCCAAGGATGTACACTGCCTCTTGAAAGTCTGACTGATGCCCACATACTTCTCTTTGCTGCTCCACAAGTACCTGTTTCGTGTATGAACCCTGAGGCTCAGCATCTGTGTCCAGCTGAGCAGAGCTTAAAGTTCCTGTGCCCCCTGACAGGGACTCTCCATTGCTGTCCCTTTCTCCAGAACCTGCTCCTGCTCACATGTGATGTGTTCCTCACCAAGTGCCACCCTATCTAACTGAGAAGCTGGACCCACCGAGGTGTGTGTATCTGCACTGGTGGAGGGTGTGCAGGAGTCATGTCCTTTACTGGCGTCAGCAATGCACCTGTGGGTGATGAAAGACATGGGTTAGTGCTGAACCTAGATGAAAGAGGGTTCCAAGTTAGCAAAGTGCAAACCATGACATTTAATGTATTGGTGACAGCGAATCAACATGAGTGACAGTTAAGTGCCAAGTGGCAGTGTGATATCTAATGCCACCACCAGGTCTCAGGCTACCCCCATCTCTCGATCGGCAACGGCCTGTACAGGTGCCACCCTGTCGATCACCAGGGCTTCTTCATTCATCGATGTCAAAGTGGCCATGCTGCAGTTCCACCCCCAGTTCTCTGTGTCTCTCTGGAGTTGTGGGCTGTCTTTTCCTGCAATGAGAAAAGGCTGAAGGTTAGGAGTGTGAGGAGTGAACTGTTTGCTGAGGATGGAGGATAGACAATTGAGGAGGGTAACTGTAAGGAATGGGAGTGAGAGGGCAATAGGTTGCAGGTGCTTATGAGTGTTATCTGTTGAAGTGGACACGTGTTCAAATCCCACCACGACAGCTAGTGGAATTTAAAGTAAATTAATGAATAAATTCAATTAATAATGAATTAATAAAAATCTGGAATTGAAAGCTAGTCTCAGTAATGGTGCCATGAAACTCATTGATTGTCATAAAAACCCATCTAGCTCACTATTGTCCTTTCGGGAAGGAAATTTGCTGTCCTTAGCCAGTCTGGCCTACTTGTGACTCTAGGCGCATAGCAATGTGGTTGCCTCTTAATTGCCCTTTGAAATGGCCTAGCAAGCCACTCAGCTGTCAAGAGCAATTAGGGATGGGCAACAAATGCTGGCCTTACCAGCAATACCCACATCCCATGGAAGAATTAAAAGAAATCAAATTTCAGAATAAGGGGTTGGCCATTTAAGACTGAAATTATGAGAAATTTCCTCACTCAAAAGGCTGGATTTTACCAGCCCTCTAGGGATAGGCTGGGAGGCGGTCAGGGGGACATAAAATGGCGAGGGGAGGTGGCGTGGAGTGCCCTTTGCCTTCCCGATGCCACGGAACGTGTAGGATGGCTTCACACCTAGAGGCCAATTGAGACCAGCCTCTTCCTGCCGCCATTGGTATTTTAGTGGCAGCCTCCTTGTGGGTTTTGTGGGGGGAAGCCTCCTGATCAGGTGCCCTGTGGTCCCCGGCAGGACCCCCGGTGGCAAGGGCTGCCCCCGCTAAAAGACAACCCCTACCCTAACTAACGACACCAATACCCCTCGTCAAGTCTCGGCATGCCTGGTCCACTTACCTTAATTCCAGGGACTCCTCCACAGCTGCTGCGGTGGGCTTTCTGCAGTACCAGAAGTGGCCACCATTCTCAGTGGCGCTGCTGGGACTGAAGAGCTGTTGACCATCTGATTGGCTGGTGGCCAACAGCTCTTGGAGGTGGGTTCTTCACCTTTAAAGAGGCAGAAGCCCCGACAGTAGGCAGTTGAATGCCTGATTGACATTGACCAGCCGGGGTTTCCGAAAATGGCCATGGCGGGGTTGCCCCCAACTTTCCAGCTGGTGGATGGAGCCACTGCCGTGGCCATTAAATTCAGCCTAAAGAGTTGTGAATCTTTGGAATTTTCCACCCCAGAGAGCTGTGGATGCTCACCTGTTCAGTATATTCAACACAAAGATTAATAGATTTTTGGATACTAAAGGAATCAAGAACTATGCCAAAACTTGCAGGTTGATAGGTAAATTGGCCATTAGAAATTGCCCCTAGTATAGGGAGGTGGTAGGGAAAATATAGGGACAGGTGAGGATGTGGCAGGAATATGGGATTAGTGTAGGATTAGTATAAATGGGTGGTTGATGGTCGGCACAGACCCGGTGGGCCGAAGGGCCTGTTTCAGTGCTGTATCTCTAAACTAAACTAAACTATGGGAATAGTGTGGCAAAATGTAGCTGAGGTGGAAGATCAGTCATGGTTTTACTGAATGGTAGAGCAAGCTCAAAGGGCCAAATAGACTACTCCTGTTCCTATTTCTTATGTTCTTAAATCTTCCCTTTAATGCTAGACCGAGAGAGAAGGAAAGAGTGAAAGTAGGTGAGAGTAATGGGGTGAAAGGGAAGGCTGATGTAGAGATTGAGGTTGTTGAAAGCAGTGAGAAAGGAGAGATGAGGGATGAGAGAGAGTGAGAAGAGATGGGGAGTGAGAAGGTGTAAAGAAAGTAATTTTTAAAAGTGTATAAAGATAGGGAGGGAGAAGCGGAAAGATGAAGAAAAGAGAGTGTACAAATGGCGAGAGAATGAGATGAGAGAATGCGTAGGAGGAGATAAGGAAAATGCAGGCAGAGAGGAGACAGAGAAAATGGAAAGTGTGTGGGCAAAGGGTGCAGAAAGAGAAGATAGAGAGGGATGGATGGGGAGAGACAGACTGAGAGGGAAATGTGAGTAATAGAGTAGGAAGAAAGTAGGAGAGAAGGGAAATATTAGTAGAAAAATAACATAAATGCCAGAAAGTGTACTTTTTTGAGAGGCAAACCAAATGATCTCTTGCTGTTCTGAAAGGCAGCATAAATAATATTCAATTGTATAGTGTGACAGCGATTACAGAGACTGGTGTTTATTGGGTGCTGAATTACCGGGTGTGTAGAAAAGTGATTGTCAGCACACCCCTCTTTAGATGTGTCTGTATTTTACATTCAGGACTTGCTTTTCACAGACAATCGTTGATATGGTTCACATCTCCTTTTCTAATTATATTATAATAAATATATACTTGGTGAAGCACAGAGTTTGTCAGCAATCACCTGTACCATAAAAACTGTAGTATAAGTCACACTAAAATCCCTTATTGTTTTAAGATTATTCGTTCAGTCAAAGAATCTATTGTCAACTTTGCTCCGAGAAAATTCTGGGCCACTGTCTTCACTAAAAGGCACTTCAGCAACCTCACAGGGCATAAATGAACTGGCCCCCAAAGACTAGGAAGGCCCCATATTTGATCCTTTTGCTGAGTCAGCTGATCTAATGACAATTGGCATGACTGCTTCTATGCCAGAAAGGGGGGCTACTCAAGAGTTTCTGCTCCTCACTGGTGCGCAGTATCTCACACTGGAATGTGCAAGAGTTGAAGATGCTAGTAAGGACAGGATGGGGCTCAGCTGTGATGATCCCTCCTTCTTCATCCTCCTCCCCCAGGTGTGTAGAGTCAAATAGCCTTCTGACAAATACTGTCCTGAATCAACAATGAAGAATGAGTAGATGTGTAGTGTTATGAAAGTGCTTCCATTTTTAGTTAAATATTTTTTGAGGACTCATATTTAAATTGTGGAAATGGATTCATTTTGGAAGGCTGAAGATTTCATAGATGCTGGACTTTGTTTTGTTGTTGAATGTTCAGTGAAAGGAAACTTGAGATGTTGTGTTTGAAAACAACCTTTACTGGATATCACATGCCTTAAGGTAAATAAACAACAGAAACCTTGGTGACTTGGAGGAGATGTTTACAGAGAAGTGACATGTCACGATTTATGAGGGTCAGGAATTAGTTTTGCTTTTGAGATATTGTTTTGGTTCAGTTGGGGTGTGGACAATGCTGAAAAGCTGTTGGTTTTGTAGCCTGTTGAAAAGAAACCCCCAGCTCATCTTTTCTGCACCTCTCTAAGAGACCCAGAGAAATTCAATGTGTCAGCTCTTCTTTCTCTACCTTTTTGAAAAATCCCTGCATACCCAGAGTGTGATAACTGAAACCCCTGATGCCACATTTCTCCTGGAAAGCCTACCAGACTATTTCTCGACATCTCCAGAACAAACTGCTTTGGAAAAGATCCCAGTGACCCGTCTCCGTATACCCAGACTCCAGACCAAAAAGGACACCTGACATCCTTCCATATCTTCTCTTTTTATCTTCAAGAATCAGCAAGTATTTGGCCAAAGTATTCCTTTTTTGTCTTTGTTTTGTCAAAGACCTCTGCAGAGATAATTCCTTTTTCTTTAGCATGCATGTGAGTGTGTGTGTGGGAGATTTAAAAAGGGAACTTTTATATTTCAATCTGTGTGTTAATGCTTTGCTTCATTACTGGATAAGTCTTGTTTTATAATAAACAGATAATTTTGTTGTTTATAAAAGAAAGTTGGTTGGTGTATTTTATTCTGGGATAAAGAGTAAAGTATATGATTGACTGTATCGGTAACTGGGTAAACATTTAAAATATATGTTGTGACCTGTGGCGAAATGGAACTAGAAAAGACAGTGCGCTCCTCCTGCCTCGGTCATAACAGTAGTGATAGTGGAGGAACCATACCCAATCATGAGTCATTGGTTCTCAATGAGTGAATTAAGGAGGGGAAAGCAGAACATAAATTATTTCACTAATCATCATTGCGCTCACAAAACATGCTTTCACCCTTGGGAGCTGGCTTCAAATCCAGCCCAAATTGTAGCGATGAAATGTTTTGCTTTTTGTTGGTATTCAATGCTGCCTAAGCCCAGCTCCTTTTGGGGAGGGGATGAAGTCTATAGCATACAGCGCAGAATGACACCCCTACCAATGAGAAGTATAGTTTAGGTCACACTCACCATATATTACATGGAGAGCCTTTTAGCCTTCTAGGAAGTGTTTTATTTACCTTGATTAAGCTACTCTATGAAAGATTGTGTGCTACAGTTCCAAGGTAAAGCCAACTTGGAAGACAGAAAATGTTTGATAAATGCTATTTGAGCACCAGATTAACAATCATGATTTTTTGGTCTGGAACTAATTGTCTAATTGTCTTTTATATATAGTAGATGAATTTTTATTAACTTTTATTACAGGTGTGCAGGTACAGCAAATGATTAAGAAGGCAAATGCAATGTTGTTGTTTAGTGCAAGGGGAATGTAATATAAAAGTAGAGATGTTTTGCTACAGTTGTACAGGGCTTTGGTGAGACCACATCTAGAGTATTGTGTACCCTTTTGGTCTTCTTACTTAAGAAAGGGTATAATTGCATTGGAAGCAGTTCAGAGAAAGTTCATTCGACTGATTCCTGGGATGAGAAGGTTATTTTATGAGGAAAGGTTGGACAGGTTGGGTCTGTATTAATTGGAGTTTAGAATGATGAAACATGTAAGATCCTGAGGGGACTTGATAGGGTGGATGTGGAAAGGATGTTTCCTCTTGTGGGAGAGACTACATACAAACATATGAGTGCCTTGCTAGGCCACTTAGAAGTTAAGAATCAACCACATTTGTTTGGAACTGGAGTCACATATAGACCAGATCAGGTAAAAACAGCAGGTTTCTTTCCCTTATGGACATTAGCGAACCTGTTGGATTTTCACAACATCCAATACCAGTCTTTCATTTCCAGATTTATTTTTCTTCAAAATGATTTCAAATTCTCAAACTGCAATGTGCTATACTCCAGAAAGCCAGGCAGTGAAGGATAGCACTGCAGTCAATCTTTACACAATTTTAGAAGCATTTATTTACAGAGATGCACATTACAAACTGTCACTTCCTTACCCAACAACAACAGTTTCAGTTTGTTCCTCTTAATAGGGGCACAAAGAATCCCCAGTTAATGACCACCACCTGCATACAATCAAATACAAATAATATACAACTAACAGACTCCCATCTCTCTCGTTAAATAAAAATTAGAGTTTATATGCACAACCAAAATTTCAAAACAAATTAAATCAAAGACCTCCATATTCTGTACAAAGCATTACATTGCAAGATGCCCCTCCTCTAGGACCCATAAAATTTCATTGTACATGCATTTCTTTTTGTAAAACAATTTGACAGTTGATGACTTGCAAACACCTACTTAATTTTATAGATTTCATTTCTCTCCAGCGCCTCCAGAAAACTGGCAAGGTCAATCCGTATAATAACCTTTTTCACTCACACTTTTCATAGAGTGTACAATATCCCACAATGAATAATCATTTACATAACATTCAATGGGTATACTATCTTCAGTCTGCCCATTGTACAGAATCTCATTAAAAAATATTTGCCAAATAGAATCCCATATCCATTGCCTCCACAACAGCCAGTATTTTGGCAGCCAAAGTACTTTTAACAAGCCTTTTATTTTCCTAGCTTCCTAAGCCAAAGGACAACATTTCCCATTCTCACCCATCAGAAATATTATGAAACCGTCTGCACTAGTATATCCATTAGCAAGATTAGCATATGAAGCATCACTAAAAATTACTAGCCTCATGTTTTTCGAGCCAACGAAGGATGGGAACTTAAGTACGCATTTATCAGTCCCAGGACATCACTGCAGGAGCTCCTCAGGTAGTGTCCTAGGCCCAACCATCTTCAGCTGCTTCATCAATGCCTTCCTTCCATCATAAGGTCAGAAGTGGGGATGTTTGCTGATGTTCAGCACCATTCACAACTACTCAGATACCGAACCAGTCCGTGTCCAGATGCAGCAAGACCTGGACAACATCCAGCCTTGGGCTGATAGGTGACAAGTAACATTCGCGCCAGGCAATGACCATCTCAAACAAGAGAGAATCTAACCATCTCCCTTGATATTCAATGGTATTACCATCGCTGAACCCCCACTATCAACATCTTGGGGGTTACCATTGACCAGAAACTGAACTAGACAAGCCGCAGAAATGCTGTGGCTATATAAGCAGGTCAGAGGCTAGGAATTCTGTGGCGAGAAACTCACCTCCTGTCTCCCCAATACCTGTCCACCATCTACAAGGCACAAGTCAGGAGTGTGATGGAATACTCTCCACTTGCCTGGATGGGTGCAGTCCCAACAATACTCAAGAAGCTCAACACCATCTGGGACAAAGCAGTCCACTTGATTGGCACCCTATCTATCACCTTCCACATTCACTCCCTTCAACACTGGCACACAGTGGCAGCAGTGTGTACCATCTACAAGATGCACTGCAGCAACTCACCAAGGCCCCTTCGACAGCACCTTCCAAACCCACGACCTCTACCACCTAGAAGAACAAGAACAGGAGATGCATGGGAACACCACCATCTGCAAGTTCCCCTCCAAGCCACATACCATCCTTACTTGGAACCATATCACTGTTCCTTCACTGTCGCTGTGTCAAAATCCTGGAACTCCCTTCCTAACAGCACTGTTGATGTACTTGCACCCCAAGGACTGCAGCGGTTCAAGAAGGCAGCTCACCACCACCTTCTCAAGGGCAATTAAGGATGGGCAATAAATGCTGGCCCAGCCCACATCCCACCAATGAAAAGAAAAACTTTCTTAATGCTTTATTTGCTGCTAAAACATTTTTTATTTTAGGGTGCTTCATCCTAGTACTTAACTCCAACACATCAAAACTCGCATCTGGTCTAGTCTGAATGCATAAGCAGTTCAACTGACTAATCAAGCTTCGCAATTGCTCCGTTTCTTCTTTAGGTCATCTTTCAGTGATGGCCTAATACGATTAACCAGATGGAAGTAACACTCTTTAAATAGGATTGTTGATCTCAAGTTATTCCATACTTATTTTTCTTAATAATCACATCAATATATTTAAAAACCCCAGAAGCCTGACTCCCAATTTTAAATTCTACTCTGATCTTATTAGTAGCACATTTCTCAAATTCCACAGTATATAACAAATCATCAACATGCATCATAAAGATGCCCTAAAGCTTCCTTTTATGATACCCATGAAACATTGTGGGATCTGCTTTTAGTTGAATACAACCTATTTTCAGCAAAACAGAACTCATGGAAAAATACCAGGCCCTGGAGGCATCATTCAGGCCATTGACGCATTTGTTTAGTTTTCATAGATTTCCTTCTGCATCTGCTGCCTCTTTGGGCAGTTGCAGAAACACTTTTCCTGAAAAGTACTGTCCTGCAGAAATGCGGCTTTTACGTTGATTGACCGATACTCCCATGAATATGTGACCAAAACAGCTAAAAAGATTTTTAAGTTTACTTTTCCAGCGGTGGGAGAATTACTCTAACATCTATCCTACGCAGTTACTCTTCAAAACCTCTAGCAACTAGCCACGCTTTAGCCTTGTATGTCTCATCTACAAGGACTTTTTCAGTACAAATATACCCATGGGACAAAACAATTTGACTCTTATTTGGTACCTCAGAATAAACTCCAAACTCTCCCCAACTACCTAACTCCCTTTATTTTGCCCCTCTCATTAGCTTATTCTCAAGTTTATTGACAGCCACCAAAACTTCACGGTCATGAGGACTTCTGCTTCTAGTTCCGTTCCGAGACGGTTCTGTAGCCCTCATTTCATTGTGTAATCTATTCAAGCTATGGCCTCTATTTGCATTTTGATGTCTTTTGGGACTACTAGTGTAAGCTCTCCCTCTTACACTATCGGAGGCTCTTTCTCCAGTACGTGATCATTTTCTGGCACAAGAGTCACTTCCAGACCCACTACTAGAACTTGCACTGTGCTTTCTTACTCTCTACTCTTTCATCCCATTCTGCCAGTCCACAGACTTCGCTTCTTGGCCATCATCCTGAACATTCAACCAATATTTAAACTTACCAGTAGCTTTTCCTGCAGGTCCCACAATTGTTGCATCCCTCCATTCACTCTGGTATATTTGTCACCCAAGTGCCCACAATTGGTAATTGGCCTGTGGATGTGATAGCTCTGTCATGTCTGTCATGATCAATCACATTAACACTAGCAAGTCCTTGATCTACTGCATTCTGATCCTTAGGACCTTCATCATAAAGCCCAAGAGCATTTGAGGGACAAGGTGCCTCATTTATGTTTATCGGCTGCTCAGAGTCTGAGATTTTGTAATTAATTTCGATTAAACATGAGGAATGAACCCTAGCAGTTTGATTGCCATGTTTTATAAGCATTGTCTTACCATAACAGCCTATTAACCTACCAGTGCCTTTCCATTCCCTATGACTCTCTCTTTTATAGTAGACCAAATCGCCTGAATTGAAGTCTGTCTGCGATGGTCTTATACAATGCCTCAGTGCTCTTTGAACTTTCTCCGAGACCTCAGCCTTGATGAAAGCCTGTCTCCTTGTATGTAAAGGATTCAAACGTGCAGAAAAAATGGTACTAATTGTATTAACTTCTAGCGCAGGAGGGCTAATGCATTGAAGAAAATTTGGAAATTTGTCCATAGGTTAATTGATAAGAACTATACCCTCCAACCATTTGCAGTGAATTCTTTGCCTGAACTACCCATGCCAGGGCAGTTGGCAATTTGCAACCTGGTTGATCAGCTAAAATTTTAAGCAGCATTTCATTGGTTGCCGTATGAAAGGATTTTCAGCAGTGGTATTCATGACCATGATGTTCATACTTTCACACATATCTCTGAACTTGTCATTGGCAAATTCCCATTCATTATCAGTCAGAAACTTTGCTGATGTCACAAGTCCAGTCCCTATCCATTTCTCCATGACTTTTGTCTATAATCATCCTTTTGTCCTTGTTATGTACTATTGTTGAAAGACTAAATCTGGTCACCAATTCAATAAAATGTAGAATGAAAATATTTCTGTCTTTGTCCCATACCTTTAGATCCATGGCAACTGCCTTGTTGAAGATATGTGCCCGTAGAAGATTTATAATAGGACAGGTAGTGTCCTCCGATACTTTTTATAGATTTCACAATTCTGAGAATCTCTTCTATTAGCTTTTGTAAACTCTTCAGAACAACATCTGCATCCTTTAGAAGGCTTTTTGACTTCCAACAAGTAGGGTGATCAAATGCCTATGTAACATAAGACAATTTGTTTTTGTTCCCCTCTGATTCTTATCACCTGATGCCATTAATACTTGTCTAACACTGATGAGAATCACCAGGTTTCGTTAAGGGGATACAATAATGTCCTGACTGGGTAAACTGCAGAATAACTGACTTTCCAAAAATAATTGCCTTATCGTGCTTCATATCAATTTTCATTTGTGCCTTTTTATCTAAAATTTACTAACACCATAGGAATCTCACCAGCTATTTTAATTAATGGAATTAAACTCTCTTACGTGACCTCAATGAGTTGTCATCACCAAACCTAAAGCAAGTAGTACTTTTATATTCCTTAACCTTGCATCAATCGTCACTACTTAGTGAATCAAGATAACATTTTAACCAGTCTGTCCCACGTACTGTTGAAGTACAAGCGCTATGTAGTACTGCATATTTAAAGGAATCTGTTACTAACACACTCATCACAGGCCCAAAACACCTTGTAATCAGTATAATTTGTTCAGGATTCATCATTATCTTCATCCTGTTCCTCAGAATTCTCTTCATCATGTGTAATTTTGAGGATCCTGCCTCTTCACTTTGGATAGTACACTGCATAATAATAATACTTTGAGTCACACCTGAAGCACCCTATTAACTTTTTTTCATTCTTTCATGTGATGTGGGCATTGCTGGCAAGGTCAGCATTTGTTGCCCATCCCTAATTGCCTTTGAACTGAGTGGCTTGCTAGGCCATTTCAGAGTTCAGTAAAGAGTCAACCAGATTATTCCTTGGGCATTCCTAGGATTCATTCACCTATTATTGCTGTTTCAATTTTGTCTTCTGTTGTAATACCAGATCTGCTAAAGGTGCTTTCATCCTCATTCTGCCTGCCTTTAATCCTTCCATTGTATTGACACCCGCATCCAATATCTGGACTATTTTGAAATCTGGCAACCATTGAGTCTTCTATTCTTTTTGTCACCATGGAATGTCTCATTTGCTCCATGAAGGCTGGAAGAAATGACTGTTTCCACAGGATCTTTTTAATGGCAGCAGACATCTGATCAAACGGTGACTCTTTCTCCGAAAACCGAACACTAGTTAGAGCCAGTAGCCTGTCCATATGAGACACCTTAGCACAATACTGTAATTTAAATGCTAATACTAATCCAGGGATCCCCAGATTGGATCTTGTTAATCTTTTATACAATCTGTTCAAGTCCATGATACATCCTTCCATGGAATGTCCATCTATTTTCCTAAATCTATCAAAGTTTGGCCATGCCTCATAGGCATTTAACAAATAATCTTATAGATTTCATTCAAGAACTCTAATAGACAGTCCAATTGACTATCCAATTGACAGGCATCCATCTCAGAAAATACTTTCCTTCTGATTTTATCTCCTGTAGGAAATGACAACACCAAGGCCATACCTTGTTTTCTCTTTGTTAGGGATGTAATCCATCTTCACATATCCATTCTTCCATGCGCCATATGGTTCAGACTTCAAGAACATTGGAGGGTAATCAAACCTCCACAAGTTACGCTTTCTGCCATTTTCCACAATGGCTACTAAGAATTTAGTTTTCTGTTTGAAAAATGTTTCTTACTTTCCAAACTTCACCTTTAGGTAACTAATCTCTGCTGTTATGTTATAGTCCAGAAAGTAGTGGAAAGTTGTGTGTGGAATCAGAGGAGATAGGGGAAGCGTTAAATGAATATTTTTCGTCAGTATTTACAGTAGAGAAAGAAAATGTTGTCGAGGAGAATACTGAGATTCAGACTACGAGGCTAGATGGGATTGAGGTTCACAAGGAGGAGGTGTTAGCAATTTTGGAAAGTGTGAAAATAGATAAGTCCCCTGGGCCAGATGGGATTTATCCTAGGATTCTCTGGGAAGCTAGGGAGGAGATTGCAGAGCCTTTGTCCTTGATCTTTATGTCGTCATTGTCGACAGGAATAGTGCCGGAAGACTGGAGGATAGCAAATGTTGTCCCCTTGTTCAAGAAGGGGAGTAGAGACAGCCCTGGTAATTATAGACCTGTGAGCCTTACTTCGGTTGTGGGTAAAATGTTGGAAAAGGTTATAAGAGACAGGATTTATAACCGTCTTGAAAAGAATAAGTTCATTAGCGATAGTCAGCACGGTTTTGTGAAGGGTAGGTCGTGCCTCACAAACCTTATTGAGTTTTTCGAGAAGGTGACCAAACAGGTGGATGAGGGTAAAGCAGTGGATGTGGTGTATATGGATTTCAGTAAGGCGTTTGATAAGGTTCCCCACGGTAGGCTATTGCAGAAAATACGGAAGTATGGGGTTGAAGGTGATTTAGAGCTTTGGATCAGAAATTGGCTAGCTGAAAGAAGACAGAGGGTGGTGGTTGATGGCAAATGTTCATCCTGGAGTTTAGTTACGAATGGTGTACCGCAAGGATCTGTTTTGGGGCCACTGCTGTTTGTCATTTTTATAAATGACCTGGAAGAGGGTGGAGAAGGGTGGGTTAGTAAATTTGCGGATGACACGAAGGTCGGTGGAGTTGTGGATAGTGCCGAAGGATGTTGTAGGGTACAGAGGGACATAGATAGGCTGCAGAGCTGGGCTGAGAGATGGCAAATGGAGTTTAATGCGGAAAAGTGTGAGGTGATTCACTTTGAAAGGAGTAACAGGAATGCAGAGTACTGGGCTAATGGGAAGATTCTTGGTAGTGTAGATGAACAGAGAGATCTTGGTGTCCAGGTACATAAATCCCTGAAAGTTGCTACCCAGGTTAATAGGGCTGTTAGGAAGGCATATGGTGTGTTAGCTTTTATTAGTAGGGGGATCGAGTTTCGGAGCCACGAGGTCATGCTGCAGCTGTACAAAACTCTGGTGAGACCGCACCTGGAGTATTGCGTGCAGTTCTGGTCACCGCATTATAGGAAGGATGTGGAAGCTTTGGAAAGGGTGCAGAGGAGATTTACTAGGATGTTGCCTGGTATGGAGGGAAGGTCTTACGAGGAAAGGCTGAGGGACTTGAGGTTGTTTTCGTTGGAGAGAAGGAGGAGGAGAGGTGACTTAATAGAGACATATAAGATAATCAGAGGGTTAGATAGGGTGGATAGTGAGAGTCTTTTTCCTCGGATGGTGATGGCAAACACGAGGGGACATAGCTTTAAGTTGAGGGGTGATAGATATAGGACAGATGTTGGAGGTAGTTTCTTTACTCAGAGAGTAGTAGGGGCGTGGAACGCCCTGCCTGCAACAGTAGTGGACTCGCCAACTTTCAGGGCATTTAAGTGGTCATTGGATAGACATTTGGATGAAAATGGAATAGTGTAGGTCAGATGGTTTCACAGGTCGGCGCAACATCGAGGGCCGAAGGGCCTGTACTGCGCTGTAATGTTCTAATTCTAAAAGCCAGGTGATGAAGGATAGCACTGGAACCAATCTTTACACACTTTTATAAGCATTTATGTACAGAAATACACATTACAAACATACACCTCCTCACCCCACAACCACCATTTCAGTCTGTTTATTTTTATAGAGGCACAAGTGAATCCCCAGTTAATGCCCACCACCTTCGTCCAATTAAATATAATTAACACCGTGGCGGGATTTCAATCCACATCCTGTGAGATTATTAGTCCAAACCTTGGAATTACAAGCCCAGTAACATAACCACTATTCTTCCGTATCCCACCTTACAGGGAAAAGAGCGAGTGAGATGAGGGAGGGACGAGGGAGGAAATGGGAGGAAGAAAGGTCAACATTTTTGAGATGGGTTAAAGCAAATGAGGCAAATGGGAAGAAATACAATGTGAAGGAATAAGAAAGTGTGAGAAGATGGAAGTAGGAGACGAGAAGAGAAAGAGAGTGATACGATGAGGTGAGGGAAAAGATTCCTCTCATTCAGTAAAATTCAATGAATCTGGGGAGAGAGTGATTGAGGCAACAAAGTATGAGGGAAAGAGAGAGAGATTTGAAAGGCAGCAGACAGTGGAAGGAAGGGTAAAAAGGAGAGAGATAAATGCATAGAAATGGGGAAGGAAAGAAAGTGGGAACAACGTAAGCCAGTCCTTTATGTCTGGCAATGAAATGCAATATGTGTCTAATCTCTGGCACTGTAGGTGCTTTGAGCAGTGTGACTGTGATCTCTGGTGGTGCTGAGGTCTTGGGAGCAGGTACCACAAGCAGCTCAGTTTTGGGCTAATTAGTTTAGGAGTCAAGAATCAGTGTGAATATGCTGAACCCCAGGGCTGGTTTTAATGGACCCCCCAGAGACAGGCTAGGAGGCATTGCTGGGGGTGGGGGGGGTGGGGGGTGGTGGTGCTGGACACTGGGGGGTGGGGGGGGGGGGGGGTGCAGTGGGCCCATAGAATTATGACGGGAGGTGGGAGGTGGAGGGCTGTCGCACCGCAAATAAGTCAGGGGCCGGAAAGGCCGACGACAGATTTCTTGCCCACAGGCCAACTGAGACCCTTAAGAGGCCTATTATCAGCCACTTAGGGGCCTCTTCCTGCCACTGCTGGAATTAAGCCGTAAAATGCAGTGACCTTCCCGTGGGCTTTGTGGGTGGGGGGGGAGGGGGAGCCCTTCTCCATGGGCAATCTGTGGCCCATGGAGAGCCCCCGGTGGAAAACAACCAGACTCCCTGAACACTCCTCTGCTGCACTCATCACCCACCCTCCTTCCTCCCATCGCCAGGCCCTAAGGAATGGCCCCGGCAACCTTGCCTCACTTACTTGAGGTCCAGATCTCCAGCGCTGGGCCTGCTTACAGGCCTCCTGTAGTCCGGCAGTGGCCACCGCTCCAGGTGAATCTGCAGATGCTACTGAGCTGCCAGCCCTCTGATTGGCCAGCAGTTCTTGGAGGCAGGATCTCCGTCTTTATAGGGACAGGGATCCCGGAGCCGAGCATCATTAAATAGAGCCGGTGGGGACGGGGGTGGGGTGGTGCTCCGAATAGCCAAGGCAGGGTTCCCACTGCCTTTTCGGCCTAGTGCCTGGAGTCCCGCTGGCCCAAGTGTGCAGGATAACATAAAAATGAGTGCAAAGCCCTCCTAACAGCTCAGTTGGTGAGGGTGCTGCTCAGTGATCAGCTTAGTCATACATAATGGCAGGCTGGTTCTTAATTTCATTATTAGTCTAATTTGAATCAATTAATCCTTGCCAGGAGGGCAGCAAGAGTGCTACAATTGTCTCAGTGCCCCTTTTGCTGATAAAAAAAAATTGATCAGAATTTCTGCTGTTGGTGATGGATGCAGTGATCTCCACACATCAATACCCTATTGATATTCAAGGCCAAAGCCCCACTGGGTGAATTATGGAAGGTTCGCTAGTTTGTGTGATGCTGTACCCCACTGATAGTCTGTACCTTCAGGAGAGATGGGGAGAAGTGCAGGGAGACAAAAGTCAGCTGCAGTATTAACCCATAGACATGTCTGGTCTACAAGTCGTCTGCAGAGTGGTAGGTGATGTAGAAGACCACCCTGCATGAAGTTCATCGATCCTCCACCTCAATCACCTGCACCCCTGAATGTTTATTTTAAACTGCCTCATTACTCTCAAGTTCAAATTGCGAGATAAGTATGTTCAATAAGCTCTTTGAGCTTCAGATCTTATCACAATTTGAATAGGCTACCCTGCCTCAAGCATGAGAAAAATTAAGTTTAAAACCAGCATCAGACACTGAACTCACCCTCGGTGAACCATACATTAGATTTTACACTCTGGACTGACCTCACTTACTGTCAACTTAAAGTGATCAATAGATAGTAGGAGATGTATAATAGGTACAGCAATATTGATCAGCAACAGCATTTAAATATCTGGCGGGAAGTATGAATATGTTTGTTTGATCAGTCAAACAAATTAAAATACAAATCTCAGTAACTGGACTTAAAAGGACAGGATCTCACCATTGGGACCCCTTTTAAAGGGAATGCTTAATGATCAATACCCCCACCCCCCCCCCCCCCCCCCCTCCACTTCCCCTCTAGAAACAGGCATAGTCGAGGAAGTCTCATTGAAGTTCTCAGGATTGTGGAGGGAATTGCCAAAGAAAATTTGTTCTTTTGTGGAAAGGCTTCAAACATCAGGAAGCACAAGTTAAAATGGGGAAGCTAGGAGTAAGAAGGAATTTACCCAAAATAGAATCGAGTTGTGGAGTAGGTTACCAGGGATGGATGCTGAAGTGAACAGTGTAAATGTGGTCAAGTGAGAATGTGGCATGTTCCAGAGAGAGAAGAGATTGAGGGAAATGGTAAGAAGATGGGCAGGTGGGACTGAGGGATATGGGGAGATGATTGGAAGGTAGGGGTGAGGGATATGGGGAGAAGATGGGCAGGTGGGGCTGAGATCCTTATAAAAGATGGTGAGGGGTTGTTTTCTCTCTCTGGGTTGGATGATCAATGGTTAAGGAAATCTGGAAGGGAAAGGATAATGACAGGCATATAAGAAAACCAAGGACTGTAGAAAATTACTTCAAGTTATAAGCTTATAGATGCAACCTCAAGTCACATATATTATCTGTACAACAACTTGCATTTATACTGCACAGAATCACAGAATTGTTACAGCACAGAAGGATGCCATTCGGCCTGTTGTGTCTGCGCTGGCTCTTCGAAGGAGCAATTTACCTAGTGTCACTCCCTGGCCTTGTTCCCGCAGTCCTGCACATTCTTCCTTTTCAGATAACAATCCAATTCCCTCTTGAATGCCTCGATTGCACCTGCTTCCACCACGCTCTCAGGCACTGCGTTCCAGATCCTAACCACTCATTGCATGAAAGAGATTTTCCTCATGTCGCCATTGCTTCTTTTGCCAATTACCTTAAATCCTCTTGTTTGTGATCCTTCCACAAATGGGAATAATTTTTCCCTATCTACTCTGTCCAGACCCTTCATGATTTTGAATACCTCTATCAAACCTCCACTAAACCTTCTCTCCTCCAAGGAAAACAGTCCCAATTTCTCCAATCTATCTGTGTAACTGAAGTTCCTCTTCCCTGGAACCATTCTCATGAATCTTTTCTGCACTCACTCTGGGGCGTTCACATCTTTCCTAAAGTGTGGCACCCAGAAATGAACACAATACTCCAGTTGAGGCCGAACCAGTGTTCTTGCTTTTGTACTCTATACCCCTATTAATAAAGCCTAGGATGCTGTATACTTTATTAACCAATCCCAAGGTGCTTCAAAGATAAAGCCCATAATCAGACAAAAATTGACAGAGTGAAAGAAGAGATTAGGATACTCAAAGAGATAGAATTTGAAGTGGGTTTTAAAAGAAAATAACCTTTACTTTAAAAGAAAATATGATCAGATTTATTCTTTGTGAAAAAGAGGTATTGGTTTCTTATGCCAAGGAAGACAGTTCAGAAACTGGAAATGAAATTGTAGATTAGTTACTTACAGATGGCACTGCTGTTGACTGAAGAGGTTCAGGCAAGATAAGCAGCAGATTCTTTGAAAAGATGAGTTAGAAAAAACTCAACACCTTTAAAAAAAATCTCAGTTCTTGATACATCAGATGCAAATGGAAGATTGAATGCGAGAGTGCTTTCAAAGAGAGCTCCACAGAAGTCCACTTAAAGAGGGGGCTCACTCACAAGCCATTTTTTTTTGGTGAATTAGCACTCAACAGGTGAGGAGTATTTGCTGTGGAAACACTTCCCATTCAGAGACCCAGTATCAGCATCAAATATTCCCAGGGCAGGTACAGCATGGGTTAAATACCGAGTAAAACTCCCTCTATTCCATCAAACATTTCTAGGGCAGTTACAGTACAGGTTAGATACAGAGTATAGCTCCCTCTCCACTGTCTGATTAGTGTGTCTCCTATTGTAGCAATGTGAAATTACAGGCAACATTTGTGTTGTGGAAGAACAGCCAATAGGAACGGGATTAGTTTGTCAAAAATACTTTCCCTCTAATACCTTTAAAACAACAGCCTTCGATTCCCCTACCAGTTTGTGCTGATTCCAACCCAGGTCCCAGAGATGAAGGGCTATGTCTGACCCACTAAGCTATCCTGTTCCAATTAAACTCCTGTTGAAGAACATTTTAAAGAAGGAGCCTCACCCTCAGGACCCTTTTAAACAAGCTTCTGACCATCAAGATTGCAGTTAACGTTGCAGCCTAACTGCTTACTGCTATAGTGATAAAATAGAGCTGTTGGTCCAGAAGTTTTGTGCTGCAGGCTCCTGGGGAATGAGCTGATGTAAATCACATCTGAGCTAATGGCCTCTGAGCTGGGAGACAGCACAGTCAATGAGGACTCCTGTTCCCGGTTGCTGCCCAGAGATTCTTGCTGGTTAGTTTGGATGAGTGGAAGTCGGATGCGGACAGGACCTGACATTCAGGTGGAAACACTGCACCTTTATTGCATCTTCAGGGCATGCACCCAGTTCTCCAGGTCTGTGAGGCAGTAAATCAGGAGCACTGAAAAGTGAAAACTTACTGCTCACTGTGCCTGCTCACCTGTGACAAATAGACACTGGGGCAATGTACCAAATGATTGCTATTGTCCATGGATAAAACCCTCACAAAACAATCAATGGCTTCAAGGGAGCCAAGCAGCAAAAGGGAAAATTAAAAAATGTTCTATTGAGTTGTGTATGCTTCAGAATTTAATGCTAAATCGATATATTTATTTGGTACAAGGGGCTTCATGTCAGCATTAACTATCGTTAAGTAATAGCAGATAAGGAATTATGGCACCTTAATTGGCTTCAGTTTTCCTTTGCACAACAGGGGGAACCTTGTGTGTGGGGACAGTCAGCAGGTAAGTAAATCTGTATATAGCTGAAGAAGTGTCGATTTACATTATTGACAGATCCATAGCATGATCCTGCTGAGTAATCTCTGTTTAATAAACAACAAATGCAAGATGCACCTCCTGATCTAATCTCGTATTTATTAACCACTAACAGTCAGATCAATCATCTTTAATCTCATTTCAAAGAACAGATGCGAGTCAGAATGCATATGTATCCTCGTGCTAAATTTTGGTGTGCTTTTCTTTCCTACAATTAACATGCCAATAAATTAGGTTAGAAGTATCATTTTTTTGTCATATTTCATCTTTGCCTGCTGAACTTAATAGACTCTTTGCCATAAATTTAACGATGTGAGTCTTGTAAATATACTCAGAGAGAATTAATCTCCTTCTCTTGGATGCTGTGAAGCAGCTTGCATTCTATTTCCACAGGTCTTTTGCATTGTCCTTTTAATCAAAAACATGTTCAACATTGCAAATCATTTTTCAAGGCCATATGAGAAAAAGTTTTTGAAAATGCAGAAGATTAAACCCTCTTTGGAATGGACAATGTCTGTCACACATTGCAATGGCAACAGAAAGGCTGGGGCCTACCTCGGGTTGTAATTACACTTCTGATTAAAATTATTGGTGTGGCAACAGGTGCTGTTTGGGCTGAAGCCAGAGGTCTGGTTAGGTATTGGATTTGTATTGGTAATTTTCCCATGCTTCAGGCAGGTCTGTGGGCAGGGCAGAGTGGTGGTATATTTTTCAGGGACAGAGAGTGGGGGAAAATTAGATTTTGAGTTTCAGAGATCTATTGGCAGAGGCTAGGAGAGGTCTGTTTCTCAGTTACTATCTTTGG
Source organism: Heterodontus francisci (assembly GCF_036365525.1). Classification (NCBI taxonomy): domain Eukaryota; kingdom Metazoa; phylum Chordata; class Chondrichthyes; order Heterodontiformes; family Heterodontidae; genus Heterodontus; species Heterodontus francisci. The sequence continues at coordinate 42,412,102 of NC_090394.1, forward strand.
AGGTAATTTTAACTTGTGCAATAGCCTAAAACAGTTTGGAGGTAATTTTAACCTGTGCGAAAGCATAAAACAGGTGATCTCGAAACAGCATTCCACTATACACTTCCTCAATTTTTATTTCCATTGAAGTCACCACTTCCTCTGTCTTTCTGTTTCTCTTTGTCTCTGTGTATCTTAGGGTAGGCGGTGGCGTAGTGGTGTTATCACTGGACTAGTAACCCAGAGACCCAGGGTATTTCTCTGGGGACATGGGTTCGAATCCCACCACAGCAGAAGGTGGAATTTGAATTTAATTAATAAATCTGGAATTAAAAGTTAGTCTAATGATGGACATGAAACCCTTGTCGATTGTTGTAAAAACCCATCTGGTTCACTAATGTCCTTTAGGGAAGGAAATCTGCTGTCCTTACCTGGTCTGGCCTACATGTGACTCCAGACCCACAGCAATGTGGTTAACTCTTACATGCCCTCTGAAATGACCTAGCAAGCCACTCATTTGTACCTAATTGCTACAAAGTCAATAAAAAGGAATGAAACCGGACAGACCACCAGGCATCGACCTAGGCACTGGAAACGACAACGGCAAACCCAGCCCTGTCGACCCTGCAAAGTCCTCCTTACTAACATCTGGGGGCTTGTGCCAAAGTTGGGCGAGCTGTCCCACAGACTAGTCAAGCAACAGCCTGACATAGTCATACTCACAGAATCATACCTTACAGACAACGTTCCAGACACTGCCATCACCATCCCCGGGTATGTCCTGTCCCATCGGCAGGACAGACCCACCAGAGGTGGTGGCACAGCGTTATACAGTAGGGAGGGAGTTGCCCTGGGAGTCCTCAACATCGACTCCGGACCCCATGAAGTCTCATGGCACCAGGTCAAACATGGGCAAGGTAACCTCCTACTGATTACCACCTACCACCCTCCCTCAGCTGATGACTAAGTACTCATCCATGTTGAACACCACTTGGAGGAAGCACTGAGGGTGGCAAGGGCACAAAATATACTCTGGGTGGGGGACCAATGCCCATCACCAAGAGTGGCTCGGTAGCACCACGACTGACCGAGCTGGCCGAGTCCTAAAGGACATAGCTGCTAGACTGGGTCTGTGGCAGGTGGTGGGGGAATTAACACGAGGGAAAAACATACTTGACCTTATCCTCACCAATTTGCCTGCCGCAGATGCATCTGTCCATGACAGTATTGGTAGGATTGACCACCGCACAGTCCTTGTGGAGACGAAGTCCCGCCTTCACATTGAGGATACCGTCCATCGTGTTGTGTGGCACTATCACCGTGCTAAATGGGATAGATTTCGAACAGATCTAGCAATGCAAAACTGGGCATCCATGAGGCACTGTGGGCCATCAGCAGCAGCAGAATTGTACTCAACCATAATCTGTAACCTCATGGCCCGGCATATTCCCCACTCTACCATTACCATCAAGCCAGGAGACCAACCCTGGTTCAATGAAGAGTGCAGGAGGGCTTGCCATGAGCAGCACTGGGCATACCTCAAAATGAGGTGTCAACCTGGTGAAGCTACAACCCAGGACTACTTGCATGCCAAACTGCGTAAGCAGCATGCGATAGACAGAGCTAAGCGATCCCATAACCAACGGATCAGATCTAAGCTCTGCAGTCCTGCCACATCCAGCCGTGAATGGTGGTGGATAATTAAACAACTAACTGCAGGAGGTGGCTCCACAAATATCCCCATCCTCAAGATGGGGGTGCCCAGCACATCAGTGAGAAAGATAAGGCTGAAGCATTTGCAACAATCTTCAGCCAGAAGTGCCGAGTTGATGATCCATCTCGGCCTCCTTCTGAAATCCCCAGCATCACAAATGCCAGACACCAGCCAATTCGACTCAATCCGCGTGATATCAAGAAACGACTGAAGACACTGGATATGCAAAAGCTATGGGCCCTGACAATATTCCGGCAATAGTACTGAAGACCTGTGCTCCAGAACTTGCCACGCCCCTCGCCAAGCTGTTCCAGTACAGCTACAACACTGGCATCTACCCTGCAATTTGGAAAATTGCCCAGGTATGTCCTGTACACAAAAAGCAGGACAAGTCCAACCCGGTCAATTACCGCCCCATCAGCCTACTCTCAATCATCAGTAAAGTGATGGAAGGTGTCATCAACAGTGCCATCAAGCGGCACGTGCTTAGCAATAACCTGCTCAGTGACGCTCAGTTTGGGTTCTGCCAGGGCCACTCAGATCCTGACCTCATTACAGCCTTGGTTCAAACATGGACAAAAGAGCTGAACTCCAGAGGTGAGGTGAGAGTGACTGCCCTTGACATCAAGGCAGCATTTGACCGAGTATAGCATCAAGGAGCCCCAGCAAAACTGAGGTCAATGGGAATTGGGGCAAACCCTCCACTGTCTGGAGTCAAACCTAGCACAAAGGAAGATGGTTGTGGTTGTTGGAGGTCAATCAGCTGAGCTCCAGGACATCACTGCAGGAATTCCTCAGGGTAGCGTCCAAGGTCCAACCATCTTCAGCTGCTTCATCAATGACCTTCCTTCAATCATAAGGTCAGAAGTGGGGATGTTCGCTGATGATTGCACAATGTTCAGCACCATTCGCGATTCCTCAGATACTGAAGCAGTCCATGTAGAAATGCAGCAAGAGCTGCACAATATCCAGGCTTGGGCTGATAAGTGGCAAGTAACATTTGCGCCATACAAGTGCCAGGCAATGACCATCTCCAACAAGAGAGAATCTAACCATCTCCCCTTGACATTCAACGGCATTACCATCGCTGAATGCCCCACTATCAACATCCTAGGGGCTACCATTGACCGAAAACTGAACTGGAGTAGCCATATAAATACCGTGGCTACAAGAGCAGGTCAGAGGCTAGGAATCCTGCGGCGAGTAACTCACCTCCTGACTTCCCAAACCCTGTCCACCATCTACAAGGCACAAGTCAGGAGTGTGATGGAATACTCTCCACTTGCCTGGATGGGTGCAGCTCCAACAACACTCAAGAAGCTCGACACCATGCAGGACAAAGCAGCCCGCTTGATTGGCACCCCATCTACAAACATTCACTCCGTCCACCACCAACGCACAGTAGCAGCAGTGTGTACCATCTACAAGCGGCACTGCAGCAACGCACCAAAGCTCCTTAGACAGCACCTTCCAAACCCGCGACCTCTACCAACTAGAAGGACAAGGGCAGCAAATTGATGGGAACACCACCACCTGCAAGTTCCCCTGCAAGTCATACACCATCCTGACTTGGAACTATATCGCCGTTCCTTCGCTGTCGCTGGCTCCAAATCCTGGAACTCCCTTCCTAACAGCACTGTGGGTATACCTACCCCACATGGACTGCAGCGGTTCAAGAAGGCAGCTCACCACCACCTTCTCAAGGGCAATTAGGGATGGGCAATAAATGTTGGCCTGGCCAGCGACGCCCACATCCCATGAATGAATTAAAAAAAAATCTCTACATTTCTGTTTGTCTCCCTGTGCCTTATCTACCTCCTTGTCCTGCACTCTCACAAGTCCCTTGCAGAGTGTTCCACCCTGTTACTCTCTGTCTTATCTCAGTTAATCTGTCTCTACAGCTGTATTTTTGTCTCTCATTTTGTCGATTTCCCATGCTCTCTTTTCTATCATCTCTCACTTTGTCTTTCTGTATATCTCTGGCATTGTCTATTGCCCTGAAGGGTGTAGCTGCTCCTTGAGTAAAACCTTGTTGAGTTTTGAAGGAGGGAGCTTTGGTTTCAGCCACCACAGACTGCCTTCAGTGGAGAACCAAAGTGTACCATTTTCATCCACTTTCACGTATCTCCAAATACTGTCCAAATTCAGAATCCGTACTTGAAGAAAAAAAAAATACACATGAAAAAACTCATCACACTTAAAGATCATCCACTGTCAGATTGCCAGGGGATAGGATAGAACTCTACAGTTTGGCAGGGAGGGGTGGGTTACAGATATGATGGATCTCTAACAAGGGGAGTTAGAAAACGAAGCTATTCGTTCACCCTGTTGTTGCCCTTAGACAAAACCTTGGCTGGAATTTTAAGGGACCATTGGAGACGGGAACGGAGACCAGAAGTCCGATGTCTTGACGTTCCTGCCACATTTTACTTTTGGAGCATGACATGGAGGGCGGACTTTGCATATCCATGTGGCAGGAAGGCAATTAAGGTAGTTATGAGTCCAATAGACAGCAATTTTATTCATTAGGTCCGATTTAACAATTTGGCGCACAGAAACCACAGGGCTTCAGAGCCTCACCAAAGGAGGTGACAGGGAAGCAGGAGCTCAGTGCTGGCTTCAAGGGGAAGCTATCGGATGGGCAGCATCGCTTGGCAGAGAGGATGGAGGAGGGAAGGCTTTGGGAATTACTGTCAGGAGTGGGGGCCAAGGTTACACCTCTGTAGGGCAGACACACCAGGGTGCCATCGGGGCAGTGCCACCATATCAGAGGTGACAAGTGAGGGAAAGTGTGGGGGTGGGGGGGCGGGATGCGGGTGCTGGCATTTGCTGTGAAGGGCTTGCACTTAGGGAGAGGCAACCTGTCATGGGCCTCATTCACCCTGGCTTCGAGGCCCCTGTTGAGGAGGTGCAGCAGCATAGAGGGAGGGAGGCACAGGCATGGGCAGTGACACGCCAGAGCTTGGGGGCCCATAGGAGGGCCAGTCTTGGGAATGGCAAGCCGGAGAAGGATGCAACGGGGTACGTCAACAGACTCCTGCACGCAGGAGAAGCTACCATCCAGAAAGGATCTACCAGGCAAAGCTCAACTACCTGCAGATGTCCAAGTGACGGTGTCTCCGAAGCATCCACCTTTCCAGGGCGGCCATCACTAATCTGTGTGCCATGATGCAGGTTGAGCTGAACCCCAATGAACTTGGTGGACACTTGACGCCAGTGTCACTGAACGTCACCGTGACACTGAACTTCTACGCCACCAGATCACAGATCATTCCAGGAATCCACGGAGGTAAGTGTGGACTCTTGCAGTCTGTGGTGCATTAAGGAGGTCACCAGTACCCTTTTCAGGAGGGCTGCCACTGTGTATGCTTCTGTGCTAATCCAAACAGTCAAGCTGAAAGGGCTATAACATTTGGGGCCATTGCTGGACTCCTCCAGGTGCAGGGTGTCATCGACTGCATGCATGTGGCACAAAGGCTCCTGCAGACCAGCCAGAAGCTTTCATCGACAGGAAGGATTTCCACTCACGAAATAAGCAATTGGTCTGTGACCACCGCAAATGGATCATGCAGCTGTGTTTCATGATTCCCGGGAAGCAGCCACGACGCCTACTTACTTCGGCAGTCCCGTGTACCAGAACTTTTCCGTCCACCTGTGCTCCTTCAGAGATGGATCTTTGGAGGCAAAGGCTACCCACTGAGGACATGGCTACTGACGCCTATGAGCCACCCACGCATGAATGCAGAGGAGAAGTACAACACCTACCACCGGTCAACTTGAGTGACGATCGAGCAGGCCATTGGTCTACGCAAGATGAGATTCAGGTGCCTAAGTCGATTGGGTGGAGCCCTTCAGTATGCCCCAGCGAGGTCTCACATATCATGGTAGTTTGCTGTGCACTGCACAACCTGGCACTACAGACTGGAGAGGTGTTGACCAGTGAGGATATCGTGGAGCGTGATGCCTCCTCTGACGATGAGGATGTGGCGAAGGATGCTGCCCAAGCAGTGCCATTTGAAGGGCCCCAGGCACAGCAGGAAAGGTGCCATGAGATACATGTGAGGCACGAGATGCCCTTATACATTCCATTCCCTTTGACCCTTACCACCTTCTGGAACAGCAAAAATAAAGCCTTACCTTTAAGCAGCCCTGTTGTCACCTCCTTCTTTCTGCACTGCAGCACCCAGGTGCACATCGCACAGTGGCAAAACCGAAGCATTGAGCGCTTGGTCCCTCGCTTCCAGCCCCTTGGGAGGAAGGGTTTAAATGAAGTCGTAAAGGGCATCAACAATAGGAAGGAGATGCAGTGGGATGGCATCATTTTTTATTCCGTGTGACACCAAATGCAACCCTATCACCCATGAGTCCCTAAATGCATCTATGTGCTCTTCTTAAATCTTTACCAGGTGCTCCTACGTGGTGCTCCCCCAGCACTGTCAGCTGAGGTGGAGGCAGGCTGCTGACCTTGCTGCCCCCTGGCTTGGAATGACCTTGGCAGCCATCCTCTGACTGCCTGAAGCCTGGAGGACCTGACACACTGAGGGCCTCCTGCACAGGTTCAGGGACCCCCTTTGTCATTGACGATGATGCAGGCACTGTCGTCACTGGCAGTAGGGCTTTGGAGCTACTGTCCACACCAGGAACATTTAGAGAGGAGCACCCAGGTGTGGCCGCTAGGCATTTCTCCCCCTTTATAAGGCACACTTGTACCTCCCTGCTGACCTGAGAAGGATGTGGACCTGGTGGACACTCCAGGTGCCTCATCCCCCTCTTGTCTTGCCACCTTTGCATAACGCTCATGGACAATGCAATGGTGTGCAGGTCTGCGCACATCTCCAGCAGCCACTGATTGGTCTGCATCCTCCATGGGAGTTGCCAATCTCTCAACAGAGGAAGCCTGACACACACCTGTCAGAGATAGTGCAGGACCCAAGGCCTGGATGGACTCCTCCATCATGTGCGCTTTGGTATGCATAGCCTCTGGCATCTTTGCCAGGTGTTCCCTTACCTCTCGCTGCAACTGCAGTATTTCTTGTGTTGCTGGAGACACCAGAGGCATACCATCAGCCTGGCCTCATCATGGGTCTGGCCTCCCACAGTCCTCCAATTGTTACTGGCCTCGGTTATCACAGCCTCCGTCAGCTGCCTGGGCATGTCTGTGATGTGCTCACCAAGTTGTGTGTCCAAAATCTAACCGTGAACGGATACCCACTGACTTGAGACGGCACAGTGGCGCAGTGGTTAGCACCGCAGCCTCACAGCTCCAGGGACTCGGGTTCAATTCTGGGTACTGCCTGTGCGGAGTTTGCAAGTTCTCCCTGTGACCGTGTGGGTTTTCGCCGGGTGCTCCGGTTTCCTCCCACAGCCAAAGACTTGCAGGTGATAGGTAAATTGGCCATTTTGAATTGCCCTTCATGTAGGTAGGTGGTAGGAAATATGGGATAACTGTAGGGTTAGTATAAATGGGTGGTTGTTGGTTGGCACAGACTCAGTGGGCCGAAGGGCCTGTTTCAGTGCTGTATCTCTAAATAAAAATAAATAAATAGAGTATCTGTGCTGGTGGAGGATGTGGGGGAATGATGTGACAGTACACCCTCTGATGCTCCCTCCTCCTCCTCAGAGGTGGCCAGCTGTCCCCCAGTCTCTCCAGCTCTTTGCTCTTGTCGTTCATCTTAACCTGCATGAAAAAACATTGATGGGTTAAGGTCTGATCGCTGCATTCCAACCACTCCTATCATGCAGCTCCATTTATGCAGTGGTGAACACCTACGCAGCATGACTCATTTGTAGCAGATAAACCCTTGTGCCCCAGGAGATACTCACTCACTCTCTTGGGTAGGCGACCCTGTCTCACCATCAGTTATGGAGGGGCCACCTTGTTGCCCTGCCAGTTCCATGGCCTCCTCCTTCATCGGGCTTAAGACATGGAGATAAGGCACTCCACCACCGGTCTTGGCACCCTCTTTTCGATTGTGGGCTGTTTTTCCTGTAGACACAATGATGAACAAAGTTAGTCTCTCAGCAGGGACAAGCCCAAAACCTATGATAGTGATAGTCCAGCGGTCCATGATGGGGGCACACATATGCCTCCTGCATCCGGCTCCTCTGGAGGGACTGTGTGGGGTTATACCATGACTGACCTGCGTCTCTTATCAAGATGCAGCCAAGCCTCACACAGCATGTCCTGAAGCCCTTCCCCAATGCACATAACTGGGTGGTCACTCCCTTTCCCCATCAAAAGCTCCCTCTCGCTCAACCACAAGCAATGCCTAAAGGGTTAAAAGTGTTTGGAGTTCTCACGTTAGCAGCCTGGATCAGATCATTGATTGACCCACTTCTTGCACTAGATCCATGTCCTGGGGGTGACCGCACAGCTGCTGACCTCCTCTGCAATCTCTGTTCAGGCTTGCTTGGTCAAGTGGGCAGATCTCCTCCTTTCCCTTGCAGCTTGGAGGACAACCTGCAGGGGGGCATCGCTAAACCATGGAGCCACCCAGTGTCTTCTTTCAGCCATGGTGGCTGGAGGCTCATGTTCAACTCCTTGCCTATCAGCAGAAGAGTTCCTGGGGACGGGGGGTGAGGGGGGATGCAGAGGGAGAAGAAGGGTTCCTTGGAGGCAGAGGCAGCAGAAGGGTTCTTGGGGGAGCAGAGGCAGCAGAGGGTTCTTGGGGGAGCAGAGGCAGCAGAAGGGTTCTTTAGGGCACCCAGGAAGACACTCCTATAAACCAGGCAGCAGTGAATGCAGTAAATAAAAACAGAAAGTGCTGGAAATGCACAGCAGGCCAGGCAGCATCTGTGGAGAGAGAAACAGAGTCCACGGTTCAGGTCTGTGACCTTTCATCAGAAATGGCAAAGGTTAGAAATGTAATAGGCATTGAGTATGTGAAATGGGGGAGGGGGAGAAGAAGAACAAAAGGGAAGGTCTGTGATTGGGCAGAGAGCAGGAGCGATTAAATGACAAAGCTGTCATGGAATAAAAGGCAAAGGGAGTTGTGTTACGACCAAGGTGGGGGTAATGCACTGTTAATTCAGTCCCACTACTCCACAGGTCATAACATATTAGAAAGTTTCCCACTTACCGGAAAATAGCCAAAATAAACACACTATTTGTCCCCCAGAATAAAGCACACCAAACCAGGTTTCTTTAAACAACAACAAAATTAACTATTTATTAATAAACTAAGTCTTAAACAATAATGAGATAACTCTATATGTGAAAGGATTCCTTTCAAACTTCTTATTCTTCCTAACCCTCATGCACACACACATATATTCAAAACAAAAAAGAAACGGTTTACCGGTTTTAAAAGGATGTTTTGGATTACAACTGTTTCTTAGGAATACTAAAATAATTAGGTTGTCACATTCTGGTAGGATATTTCTGGGTCGGTGACGTGTCCCAGAGTCGAATAGTCGGATACCACATGAAGTCTCTCCAGGCGAGATTGATGAACAGTCTGTGATAGGTAGGCATTCACAGCATTTTGTCAGCAGCAGGCATCACATAGATCTTTCAGCAAAGGTGTAGCAACAGGTCTACTTGGGTTTTGAAATAGCAGTCTAGCAATAGAAGCTTTCTTGAGTTTTCAGGATCTCCCAAAACATAAGAGGCAACAGGAATCACTCCTGAGGTAGAGATTTTTCAGAGACTGGAGGCAATAGGAATCTGCTAGCTTTTAAAATGCAGGCCTTCCTCATAGCAAAGGAGCCTTTCTCCACAGAGAGCAGCAACTCCTCTTTTCCTGGGTCTTTACCGATCCAGGGGTCTTTTTCGCTCCAGGCAGGCCACAGCCACCACCTCAGAGAAAGTTTCATAGAAAGTTTATTGCACAGAAAGAGGCCACTTGGCCCATTGTGTCTGTGCCGGCCGAAAAACGATCCACCCATTTTAATCCCACCTTCCAGCATTTGGTCCGTAGCCCTGCAGATTACGGCACTTACGCTGCATGTACAGACTCCTTTTGAATGAGTTGAGGGTTTCTGCCTCAACTACCATTTCAGGCAGTGAGTTCCAGACCCCCACCACCCTCTGGGTGAAAAATACTTTCCTCATCTCCCCTCTAATTTTTCTACCAATCTCTTTAAATCTATGTCCCCTAATCAGTGACCTCCCTGCTAAGGTGAATAGGCCCCTCACCTTCACTCTATCCAGGCCCCTCAACATTTTGTATATTTCAATCAGATCTCCCCTCAGCCTTCTCTGTTCCAAGGAGAACAACCCCAGCATATCCAATCTTTCCTCACAGCTACATTTTTCCAGTCCTGGCAGCATCCTCGTAAATCTCCTCTGTACCCTCTCTAGTGCAATTACATCCTTTCTGTAATGAGGTGACCAGAACTGCGCACAGTACTCAAGCTGTAGCCTAACCAATGAGTTATACAGTTCCAGCATAACCTCCCTGCTCTTCTATTCTATACCTCGCCTAATAAAGGAAAGGATTCCATATGCCTTCTTAACCACCTCAAATGTAGAATTTCTTTTTACAAGAGAGGCAAGTCTTCTATTTCAGGGAAAGGTCTTTTTACTCTGGTCTGCAAAAAAACAGGTTCCAGCCAGTTCACTGGTCTCTTACAATGCAGAAGTGAAACTGAACTCTGACAATCAATTCATGTGACCTGTCATTTTCCTTGCTGTTGTTTGGAACAGGTGTCACACAGCCTGTCCCACTCAGTTCAAACACCAAGTTTCAGCATTCAATGTTCACAAAAAATCCTTTTTTCTCAGTCTTTTAAAAACACACAGAATTCCAAGCTTTAAAAATAAAAAACCAAAACTCTTGTGACAGTAGTAATAGCCGTATGAAAAGACAAAGCATATATTCAGAAAGAGTGTTAATGGCAGTATAATGAACATCTCTGTTCAAAAGCAAAACGTGAAAGACAAGTTTAAGACTGGCACTTGGTAAAAAACAATCAAATGGCAGTCATGGTCTGAAGTTGTTGAACTCATTGTTGAGTCCAGAGGGCTGTAGAGTGCCTAATCGGAAGATGAGGTGCTGTTCCTCGAGCTTGTGTTGAACTTCACTGGAATACTGCAGCAGGCCGAGGACAGAAATGTGAGCATGATAGCAGAGCGATGAATAAAAATGGCAAGCAATCAGAAGCTCAGGGTCATGCTTGTGGACTCAGTGGAGGTGTTCCACAAAGTGATTGCCCAATCTGTGTTTGGTCTCCCCAGTGTAGAGGAGACCGCATTGTGAGCAGTGAATACAGTATACTAAGTTGACAGAGGTACAAGTAAATCACTGCTTCACCTGGAAGGAGTGTTTGGGGCCTTGGATCATGAGGAGAAGGTAAAAGGGCAGGTATTACACCTCCTGCGATTGCACGTGGAGTTGCCGTGGGAAGGGAACGAGGTGTTGCGGGTAATGGAGGAGTGGACCAGGTATCGCAGATGGAACGATCCCTTCAGAATGCTGATATGGGAGGGGAGGGGAAGATGCGTTTAGTAGTGGCATCACGCTGGACATGGCGGAGGATGATCCTTTGGATGTGGAGGCTGGTGGGATGGAAAGTGAGGACAAGGAAAACCTTGTTGTGGTTCTGGAAGGTTGGGAAAAGGGTGATGGCAGAAGTGCGGGAAATGGATCAGACATGATTGAGGGCCCTGTCAACAATGGTGGGGGGGAATCCTCGATTGTGGAAAAAGGAAGACAGATCAGAAGCACTGTTGTGGAAGGTTGCATCATCAGAACAAATGCAATGGAAACAGAGAAACTGGGAGAATGGAATGGAGTCCTGACAGGAGGCAGGGTGTGAGGAAGTGTAGTCAAGGTATCTGTGGGAGTTGGTGGGCTTAAAATGAATATTAGTAGACGGCCTATCCCCAGAAATGGAGACAGAGAAGTCAAGAAAGGGAAGGGAAGTGTTGGAGATAGATCGTGAGAAGGTAAGAGAAGGGCAGGCATTGGAAGTGAAGTTGATGAAGTTTTCCAGTTCAGGGTGAGAGCGGGAAACGGCACCAATACAGTCATCAATGTACCGGAAAAAGAGTTGGGGGAGTGACCTGAGTAGGACTGAATGCCTAGCAGTGAATGCAGGACTGGCAGCCCTTTAAATATGGCGCCAGCACCTGACGTTGACTAAGATGACGGCACAACGACGTTTCATTTCTTGCTTCTGGTGATTGTGTGGGCCACATTGCTCCCCTTCCTTAATTGACCAGTCGCAGTATGATCGCAGTCGGTGGCCACATATTGTTCATGCGGTAACGATTCTGGGGCCGCCGCCAAGGCCCGCACCGTTAGAACAAAATTCAGCCTGTTTCTCTTGAAAATTCCAATTTAAACTCTGCAGCACCAGCAATGTTGTTTGAGTGTGTTTTTATCATAATATTAATGTTTGTTTCAGTATATTAATGTCAATATTCCAGGAATAAAATACACCTGGTGTTTGAGTGTTTATTACTGTAATATTAATGTTTGCTTTAGTATTTTAGTATGAATATGGCAGTAATAAATTTTCCCCAGTGTTTGAGTGTGTATGTTATAGTATTTATTTGTAATTACTTCGATCTACCAAGCATTATCTGATAACAAACAACATTGGTTATCCTGGGAGATGTGTTAATTTGATTCTGCTGCTAGTAATACAGGTTCCTTGTGTTGGAAATCATCTGAGGTTGGACACCACTACATTATGTATAAAAGTAAATTGTAAAATTTCCTACTGTCCTAAGACTGGTGACAGAGCTGGTGATTTAAATGAGGAGAAAAATTAAACTTGATCAGCTAATGGCCAGCTAATTGTAGGTAATAGAATCAGGCAGTGATCTGATAGGCTGAGTCCTTCATGTTCGACTAAGTACCTCATGGCTAAGATTTTCTTTCTGCTTGAATTAGCTGTTAGAATCACCAATTTTTAAAAAAAAGAAAGGCGTACATAGATACAGCGCCTTTCCACGACCTCAGAATGTCCCAAAGTGCTTTTCAGTCAAAGAACAAAGAACAAAGAACAGTACAGCACAGGAACAGGCCGTTCGGCCCTCCAAGCCTGCGCCGATCTTGATGCCTGCCTAAACTAACACCTTCTGCACTTCCGGGGCCCATATCCCTCTATTCCCTTCCTATTCATATATTTGTCAAGATGTCTCTTAAACGTCGCTATCGTATCTGCTTCCACCACCTCCCCTGGCAGCAAGTTCCAGGCACTCACCACCCTCTGTGTAAAAAACTTGCCTCGCACATCCCCTCTAAACTTTGCCCCTCGCACCTTAAACCTATGTCCCCTAGTAACTGACTCTTCCACCCTGGGAAAAAGCTTCTGACTATCCACTCTGTCCATGCCGCTCATAACTTTGTAAACCTCTATCATGTCGCCCCTCCACCTCCGTCGTTCCAGTGAAAACAATCCGAGTTTTTCCAACCTCTCCTCATAGCTAATGCCCTCCAGACCAGGCAACATCCTGGTAAACCTCCTCTGTACTCTCTCCAAAGCCTCCACGTCCTTCTGGTAGTGTGGCAACCAGAATTGCACGCAATATTCTAAGTGTGGCCTAACTAAGGTTCTGTACAGCTGCAACATGACTTGCCAATTTTTATACTCTATGCCCCGACCGATGAAGGCAAGCATGCCATATGCCTTCTTGACTACCTTATCCACCTGCGTTGCCACTTTCAGTGACCTGTGGACCTGTACGCCCAGATCTCTCTGCCTGTCAATACTCCTAAGGGTCCATGAAGCACTTTTGAAGTGCTATTACTGTTGTAATGTGGAGAGAAAGGGAAGCAGACAGGAAGCGACAAATAGAAAGAGCGACAGAGATAAAACCCAGGAAATAGATGAAGCGAGAAAGAGAAAAACACAGAGGCAAAGTCATAGAGCCTGAGATAGAGGGTGTAACCTCGCCGATCCCATGGAGGCAGGCTTGAAGGCAGGACCGGGAGGAAATTTTGAAATGAGGGTGTTAGATCACCGGGCCAATCCATTCCTGCCTCCGGCCCTCTTGCCGGATGTGGGGTGAAACCTGGCAGCTGTGGATAGCCAATCTAAATATTTAAGAGCCCATTTTGGGGCAGATTGGAAATGCCACCAGTCAGATGCCCCCTGCTGTGGCCGAAGCCCGGCAGGTGTCTGGAGGTGGCTTGCGATCACAGGTTGGGGGGCTGGCAAAGCCTCTTTTAATTCCTCTCTTGACTGGAGATGAGGGTATCAGTGGGCCAGAGGGTGCCCTGGCAGCTGTGCCAACAGTGTATTTCAAAAAAGTAGAAACCTCTTCAAAGGGTGCTGCAAATTTTTTTTAATTCTTTGTATGGGATGTGAGCATCACTGGCAAGGCCTACATTTGTTGCCCATCCCTAATTGCCCTTGCCAACTGAGTGACTTGCTAGGCCACTTCAGAGGGCAGTTAAGAGTCAACCACATTGCTGTGGCTCTGGAGTCATATGTAGGCCAGCAGATTTCCTTCTCGCAAGGACATTAGTGAATCAGATGGGTTGTTATGACTATCAATGATAACTTTATGACATCGTTACTAAGACTAGCTTTCAATTCCAGATTTTTATTAATTAATTGTATTTAAATTCCACCAGGCACTATGGTGGGATTTAAACTCATGTCCCCAGGGCATTAGTCTGGGCTTCTGGAGATGGAGGCACCCTTGCAGTCCCCCATCCTACAGCAGCAGTGCTCACCGCTGATTGAACCTACAGCCTCAGCAACCTGCCCGCTTTCCTTAATTGCACGGTAGATGTGAAGGCCGTCAATTACCAGGCAGCCTCCCAGAAGATTGCACCAGCGGGCATGCTGCCAACAAGTGCAGGGTCAGGACCCAGAAATGGTCCCAACCCACAATTTTTAAAAAATAGGTTAAGGTTCCGCCTAGAGAATCTTAGTCAGACACAGAAAAGAGAGATATATAAAGAAATCAAGAAATTATTGGAACACCGCTAGAAGTCAAAATAAAGAAACAAAGATTTTAAAAGAGGGACAGAGAAATACAGAAACTGTGAGATGAAGAGAAAGTATTAAGTCAGAGACAGAGGCTGAAAGAGAGTGGAAGAGAACCAGAGATCGGTACCAGATGAGAGGAATGACATATGACACCAGCGTGCACAACCTCCCAACAGAATTCGAGCTGTGTCCCGCTATTATTTATTCATCAGCACAGAGAATGTCAGTTAAGTGAACCCAGTAGTGGACTATTCAGTTAATCACATGGACTAATATCCTTTCCACTTAATGGTAGCTAAGCATAAAGATGATATGGTGTCACAGATCCATGACTGACAGCATGGTATTACACAGTGAAAAACAAACGAACAGCCATTACAGTGTTTGAACATCAATTACCCAGAGTGTTCAATTATCACAGAGTCTAATGCGTTGGTGTCTCAACAGCTTTCTGTGAGAACTTCATGTATGTGGAAAATTAACTCTCCTGCCTCTCACAGAAATACATTACAGATGGGACAGAAAAACCTGATATAACTCTTATCCAAATCTACCCCCCACACATCCGGTTTTGATGTATGGGTCACTGACCTGAAATGTTAACTGTTTCTCTGACTTGCTGAGAGTTTCCAACCATTTTGGTCTCTAATTCGGATTTTCAGCATATGCAGTATTTTGCTTTTGGCCCCCAACCACCCCCATCCAATTTTTTTCTCCCCTTCTCCTGAAGGTGCTGACTTTAGGGGTGTGATCCCAAAGGTATAGGGTGTTCTCTGGTTCCTTGTCCAATAGATCATATTTCATGTTCCTTTGTAGAAAGAAAGACTAAAGAATTAAAACCTATGCTGTGGCTAAGTGGTTATCACTCTTGCCTCTGAGTCAGAAGTTGGTGGGTTCAAGTCTCACTCCAATAACTTAAGCACAAAACTCTAGGCTGGCACTTTACAAAGCTCCTGATGTTGGGGTCTTGGGGGGGGGGGGGGAGCGTGGTGGTTGGAAAATTGGTCTGATGCTGGGAGGGCTGGGCCTGATCTTTGTGGTAGTGAGGTTCTGTGGCAGACCCCCTGCTGCTGGATGACGGGACCTGGGTTAAATATTCAATTTAGCAAAATGTATATATTTAAATAAAATTGACTCCAATCTTACCGTTGGGCCGCGATCTGCTGACCGGTGGCTGGAACTCACATGCCTTCACATTCCCGGGTGGGGAAGGGGGGAAACTTAGTGCAGGGGTGGGTGGGGGGTGGGGGGGGTGCGAAACGGGGTCAAATTTACATCATTAGAGACGATAATGGGAAGGGGTGACCTGTGAACTTTGTTCATTTTGGGTGTGGGGGGGGGGGGAAGGTCAAGTGTGGAAGGTAAGTACTTTGCAGTGGGGAGAGATCAAATAATTAATTTGATTGATATTGGAGGGTGGGAAAGGGGCAGTGGATTTTTAATCAGTACTGTGGGCGGGAAAATTTAAATTAGTCGGCAGGGCTTTAAAACTGGTGCCAGCGCCTGCGTATAGGCTGCTGACGCCATTGCTGGCATCAGAGAGCCTGCCGCTCCACGTGATTGGGGGAGTGGTGGGGGGGAGTGGCCCGACCAGAATATTACTGTGGGACGCAGCAAAGAAAATAGTGGGCCACCAATATTTGTGCATAAAATCCAGCCCTAGGTGTTGCCTTTCAGATGTGAAAGACCTGTCTGCTTTTTTAGGTGGACTATTTTGAAGAAGTGGTACATGGTGTCCTGGCCAATGTTCATCCCTCAGCAAATGTGATGAAAACAGATTATCTGATTGTTATTACATTGATGTTTGTGAGACATCTGCTGCTCAACCTATTGGAGAGACATGATTTAAGTGAGACAGTTCCCCCTTCAACCAATCCCTAGAGCCTTGGTCAGAAAAGCTTCCAGTGATGTTAAAGGCCCATGCAGCTGCCATAGGCCACGCATGGTCTAGGAAATGTTGGACGCAACCATCGCTTTACTCACTCTCCATAGCTTCCACACCTACCTCGCCCTCAGCAACAGGTTGCGCTGCTATGACCCATCCAATCTCCATGGCCTCCTTCTTCATCGATGTCACCACAGTGATGAAAGGCACTTCACCTCCGGTTCGTTGATGCTCCCTGGCATTCTGAGCAAGCTTCTCCTGCAAGCATACACATACAGGGTAGGATTTTTATTTAAATATGAGGGTGGGAATGGGGGTGGGCAGTCGCTTAAACCCGTCCCTTAGGTCGCTGTGCCAGTTTCCCGATGCGAAAGCGACACGCTCAAACTTTAAAAGGCTCTGCCGAGAGCTGGAGGAGCCAATCCGCCCAGGTCGCTAAATGGCCAGTTAAGCCACTTAACAAGCTTGTTGTCAGCTTGTTAAGGGCCAGTTTTGAAGTTTCTTTCGGAGGCATGGGATCCAGAAAGGGTCCAAACCACAGCAGGGAGGAGGAGGTGTAAACAAAGTGGGAAGCCAGTCCGAATGATGGGACAGCAACAAGAGGCTCCATTAAAGAGGGAAAGCTCAGAAAAGGCCAAAATTCACAGGCAATCAGTTGTACAGAGTCAGGAAAATTGTCTGTCATATGTCTTCACTCTTCACAATGGCATTTTGTTGTGGGGGGGAGGGGGAGGGGGTTCTGGAGGTGGGGCGTGGGGCAGTTTTGGCTGGAATGGTGGACAGGTCCCTCTGCATACAGACCTCACGGATTCATGAGAGGGAGGTTCAGGAAGACTTCACATTCCATTTGAAAGGAAGGAAGGCCATAACAAGAAATGGAATTAAGCTACCCTGAGATGGGATTGATTAGAGATGAGGAGCAGCATCTGCAGGAGCTGAGGCAGGCCCCTGGGCAACAGGGGTGCAGGGGTCGGGAACAAGGGGCAGGAAGGTAATGAAGGTGGTACCTTCAGCACCTGGACATATTGAAGCATCAGTGCCGCAGAAGACTGTGCCTGTCCAGGCAAATGATTGCTGACTTATGTGCCCTCGTTGAGGGTCATCGGAGTGTTCACAGGAACCATTGCCTTGGCCTTCCTGTGGCTGTAAAAGATGCTTTGTACTTTTTTACAACTGGGTCCTTCTAAGCAGTGGCAGCAGACATTGGTGGCATCTCCCCGGCATGGGCATATCATTGCATCATGGAGGTAATGGATGCTCTGTTCGTGAGGGCAGGGGACTGCATTGAATTCAAGGTGGATAGTGGCACTCAAGCTCAAAAGGCACTGGGATTTGCCTCTGTTGCTGGATGCCCTCAGGTGCAGGCGATCCTTGCTTGCACCCACATGGCCATCAAGGCATTGGCTGACCAGCCAGGCAGATTCCTCAACAAGAAGGGCTATCATTCCCCAAATGGTCAGCTTTATGCAGGAATGTGCAGATATCCTGGAAGTTGTCATGACACCTTCATCCTTCTGCAAGCACAGATGCCACAACTCTTCATGGAACAATTTGAAATCCATCGATGGCTGTTAGCGGATAAGGCTTGTCGCGTGAGGAGATGACTCCGGTGCGATACGCCACCACAGAGGCTGAGAGATACTACAACTGATGTCACCTGAGCACAACAATCATCACTGAGCAGGCCATCAGCCTCCAGGAGATGAGGTTCAGGTGGCACCCTCCAGTACACTCCCTCAAGGATCTCACACATTGTGCTGTCTGCTGCACACTTCATAACATGACCCTCCAGAGTGGTGTGGACCTTGAAGAGGGAGAAGCGCTGGAACAGTACAGCCCTTGGAGGAAGAAGAGGAAGAAGATAAGGTGGAGGTTGGAGGAGAACCGGAGAACAGTCACCAATGTTTTGCAGGGATCTTGCTGTTGTAGGCTCAGGAGGTGGTGCCCTTATCAGGATGGCAGGAATGCCAGGGCTACTCTGATCCAGACACATTTCACCTGAGAGATACTCAGTCTGCAGGACATTTAGAGAGGAGATTCTCCTTCATCTGAGTGAGAGTAAGCATCCGTTAAGTACAAAAGTCAGCAACCTTCCAATGTCAAAAACACTGCAAGGCTCCAGATTCTCCACCTGACACACTCTTCCCCTACACACTCTTTTGCTTTGCTGACACTTATTTTGCCTTCCCCTGACTTTCACTATGATGAAATGAGGACACACAAGTCTGCCTTAGTGTAACAAGATTTATCAAATTACAGTTTAACATTATTTACAACAGACACACGCAAGTGACCCACAAAGTGACATTACCGATGAGGTGGTCTGTGTTTACGGTCACTCCTATGAGGTGCTTCCCCTGTGGCTGACAATGAGGTGGAGGTAGACTGCTTGCTAATGCCTGTCTGGGACTGAGATGCCATTGGTGGTTGACCTGGTCGTGAAGGTGCTGGCAGACACCTCCAAAGGCTGCTGCACCAACATCACTGCAGGGGCAGCCTTGTCACAGGGCGTAACTCTATGGATGCTTTGTCTATTGGAGGGGCCATGGAGGTGGATGATGATGATGGAGCCTAATGAGGGGTGGACCCCTCATCACTATCTGTCGCCACCTCAGCCCTTTCAAGGCACCCCTAATCGCTAGAGGAAAATGCCAGCTGGGGTGCAGCTCTTATCGACTCCATGCTTTGTTATATCATTTGTAACACTGACCAGTCAATGCTACAGACTGTGGCATGCATAACGTGCATGTTGACAATACTGAAAATGTTGGTCCCTTTAATTTAACAGGACTCATTTCAGTGTTAATAGGGAGCAGGTGGTGCTCATTATAGTTTTGCATTTAAGGGCAGGGTTTTTGGCCAATTGGGATGTTGCTTCTGGACAGAGAGTTAGTCCAGAAGGAAAGAGTGGGAACTGATGTTTGGACTGAACTGTGAATAGCCAATAAATCAGTTGTGGATCAGAGACTGTCATCAGCTTCCTCATTTTGTTGACTGGACATCTGCCTGTTTAACACATGTCAGTGTGCTGTTCCTGCATCCACTCTGTCAATGGAGGAGCTCATGTGCTCAAAGCACTGACACATTGTGGAGCACATGAGATGAACGGACTCCTCCATTCTCATTCCATGACTCCGCAGTGCCTCAGGTAACTCCGGCATGTGGGCACACATCTCATGCTGGTTCTCCAGGTAGAGCTGCCTCTTTCATCACTCCCTAGGCTCCTTATCTCTGCCCTGCTGAGCAGTGATGGGCCTGTCCTCCATTCTCAAACTCTGCCTCCCCCTGCTCTGATGTGATGTGCACTTCATCCTGTGCTACCTTCTCTGATAACACGGGAGGATCCACTGAGGTGCGAGTATCTGTACTAGTGGAGCGTGTGCATGAGTCATGTGATGATGCAGGCTGTGAAGAATCTTCCTTCTGACTCCTCCAGAACAGGTTGGCGGTGGCCTGGTGTCCTGACTCCCCCCTCCTCTGCTGCTGGCTCTGTGGGAGATGTAACAGAAGGTGGTTATTTGAAATCTGCACAATCAACAGATGCTTCAGCTGCATGAAACAATGAGATGACATCTCATGCATTGACAACTCGTTGCACAGGGAGGATTGCCATGCATCCCCTGAACCTGGGGATGTTGAGATCTCTTCGTCCTGTCTATGATGGACTCCCATTTCTCCATCTCCAACATCCCGGTGGCTTGCCTCTGGCCAGATCAAGGGCCAGCTCTTCAAAATGTGTCAGTGACGCAAGCTGGGGAACCCCACCGTCCAAGCATGCCCTCTTGCGCTCTCTGGCATTGTTCTCCTGTTTGGCCTGTGTGGTGAACAAAGATGTCCAGAGGGCAGTGCCTCTCTCCCTCACCACTTGCAGCTTTTTATTTGCATCGGATTGTGAAGACTTCCCCATAGCCCACTGTCCAATAGCGCTAGGGTAATGAACTGTGCTTATGGGTCATCAATGATGCCATGCACACATCTTTTCAATGGTCAGGAAAACTCCATGCATCCTGAGGATGCCCCTCTCTTTTGCATTCTAGGGACTGCTTACCAGGAGGCATGCTATCTGGGTCCATCTTTGGACTCACCCTGCCAGACCTAAGCACGTCACTGAAACGTTTCGTGCACCGGGCCCAGTTCCTTCTCACCACTCTTCTGCTGACCTCATGAGCCACCTCCAGCCAGGCTTTCTTGGTGAGGCTTGCTGACCTCCTCCTCCCATCTCTGGAAACAGGCCATCTCTCCTTTCTCTTACTGCCTGCTGCTTTCTCTCCTTCTTGCCTCTATCTTCAACCTGCCTGGCTGCTGTACATTTACATTAAAAAATGATGCTTGCATGCAAGCTGCTGGCACTCGGACTCACCTGCCACCATTAATTGGCCTGCACCCCCACCTGCAGACCCTTAAGTAGCTATTGCTGGTAAAATGCTGCCGACCTGCATTTCTGCCCAACATCGGGCCATCTGCCCAATTGGTAAAATTCTGGGCAAAGTTTCAGGTCTGTAATCTTTTATCAGAACTGGGAAATGTAGGAAATGTAATAGGTTTAATGCAAATGAAGCCAGGAGCCAGGCTAGGATTTTTAGCTCCCCAGGCCCTTGATTGGTCTTTGGTGGGACTGCCACCTCCTTGAGGCAGGAAGTCCCGCCTAATGGAGCTGCTGGCTAACCAGCGGGCCGGCGGCTCTTAGTCCCAGCAGCGCCACTGGGAGCAGTGGCCACTGCTGGGACTACACCTAGCCATTGCAAGCAAGGTGAAGGACAGCCTGGAAGACAGGTAAGTTTTTAGGGCCTCGCCAGAGACAATCGGCTGGGCCCCGGTGAGGCAAGAGGGTAGGTTAAGGGTGTGGGGGGAGTGTTGCACATGAGGTGCAGTTGGGGCTTCGGGGACGGCCCTCTTTGGGGCACAGGGTGCCCAATCAGGAGGCCACCGCCCAGCCTGTAAGAAGGCTGCCTAGTTTTACCAGGCAGGGTTCTTAGAGTCATAGAGTGATAAAGCACAGAAACAGGCCCTTCGGCCCATCGTGTCTGTGCTGGCCATCAAGCACCTAACTATTCTAATCCCATTTTCCAGCACTTGGCCCGTAGTCCTGTATGCTATGGCGTTTCAAGTGCCCATCTAAATACTTCTTAAATGTTGTGAAGGTTCCTGCCTCTACCACCTCTTCAGGCAGTACGTTCCAGATTCCAACCACCCTGGGTGAAATTTTTTTTCCTCAAATCCCCTCTAAATCTCCTGCACCTTACCTTGAATCTATGCCCCCTGGTTAGTGACCCCTCTGCTAAGAGAAAAAGTTTCTTCCTATCTAACCTATCAATGCCCCTCAAAATTTTGTATACCTCAATCATATCTCCTCTCAGCCTTCCCTGCTCCAATGAAAACAACCCTAGCCTTTTCAGTCTCTCTTCATAGCTGAAATGCTCCAGCCCAGGCAACATCCTGGTGAATCTCCTCTGCACCCTCTCCAGTGCAATCACATCCTTCCTATAGTGTGGTGCCCAGAACTGTACACAGTACTCCAGCTATGGCCTAACTAGCATTTTATACAGCTCCATCATAACCTCCCTGCTCTTATATTCTATGCCTCGGCTAATAGAACATAGAACATAGAACATAGAACATAGAACAGTACAGCACAGTACAGGTCCTTCGGCCCACGATGTTGTGCCGAACCTTTAACCTACTCTAAGATCAAAATAACTACCTACCCTTCATTCTACTATCATCCATGTACCTATCCAAGAGTCGCTTAAATGCCCCTAATGTATCTGCTTCTACTACCACCGCTGGCAGCACATTCCACGCACCCACCACTCTCTGTGTAAAGAACCTACCTCTGACATCTCCCCGAAACCTGCCTCCAATCACCTTAAAATTATGCCCCCTGGTGATAGCCCTTTCCACCCTGGGAAAAAGTCTCTGGCTATCCACTCTATCTATGCCTCTCATCATCTTGTACCCCTCTATCAAGTCACCTCTCATCCTTCTTCGCTCCAATGAGAAAAGCCCTAGCTCCCTCAATCTTTCTTCGTAGGACATGCCCTCCAGTCCAGGCAGCATCCTGGTAAATCTCCTCTGCACCCTCTCTAAAGCTTCCACATCCTTCCTATAATGAAGCGACCAGAACTGAACACAATATTCCAAGTGTGGTCAAACCAGGGCCTTATAGAGCTGCAGCATAACCTCGCGGCTCTTAAACTCAATCCCCCTGTTAATGAAAGCCAACACACCGTACACCTTCTTAACAACCCTATCAACTTGGGTGGCAACTTTGAGCGATCTATGGACATGGACCCCAAGATCCCTCTGTTCCTCCACACTACCAAGAATCCTGTCTTTAAGCCTGTATTCCGCATTCAAATTCAACCTTCCAAAATGAATCACTTCACACTTTTCCAGGTTGAACTCTATCTGCCACTTCTCAGCCCAGCTCTGCATCCTGTCAATGTCCCGTTGCAACCTACAACAGCCCTCCACACGATCCACAACTCCAGCAACCTTCGTGTCATCGGCAAACTTGCTAACCCAGCCTTCCACTTCGATGGAAGTCACTTGGAAGTCATCCAAGTCATTTATAAAAATCACAAAGAGCAGAGGTCCCAGAACAGATCCTTGTGGAACACCACTGGTCACCGAGCTCCATGCTGAATACTTTCCATCTACTACCACCCTCTGACTTCTATGGGCCAGCCAATTTTGTATCCAGACAGCCAACTTTCCCTGAATCCCATGCCTCCTTACTTTCTGAATGAGCCTACCATGGGGAACCTTATCAAACGCCTTGCGAAAATCCATATACACCACATCCACTGCTCTTCCTTCATCAATGTGTTTTGTCACATCTTCAAAGAATTCAATAAGGCTTGTGAGGCATGACCTGCCCCTCACAAAGCCACGCTGACTGTTTCTAATCAAACCATGCTTTTCCAAATAATCATAAATCCTGTCTCTCAGAATCCTCTCCAATAATTTGCCCACTACCGACGTAAGACTGACTGGTCTATAATTCCCAGGGTTATCCCTATTCCCTTTCTTGAACAAGGGAACAACATTTGCCACCCTCCAATCATCCGGTACTACTCCAGTGGACAGTGAAGACGCAAAGATCATCGCCAAAGGCGCAGCAATCTCTTCCCTCGCTTCCCGTAATATCCTTGGGTATATCCCGTCTGGCCCCGGGGATTTATCTGTCCTCATATCATTCAAAATTTCCAGCACATCCTCCCTCTTAACCTCAACCTGTTCAAGCATATCAGCCTGTTCCACGCTGTCCTCACAAACGACCAGGTCCCTCTCACTAGTGAATACTGAAGCAAAGTATTCATTTAGGACCTCCCCTACCTCCTCCGACTCCAGGCACAAATTCCCTCCACTATCCCTGATCGGCCCTACCCTCACTCTGGCCATCCTCTTGTTCCTCACATAAGTGTAGAACGCCTTGGGATTTTCCTTAATCCTACCCGCCAAGACTTTTTTCATGTCCCCTTCCAACTCTCCTAAGTCCATTCTTCAGTTCCTTCCTGGTTACCTTGTAACCCTCTAGAGCCCTGTCTGATCCTTGCTTCCTCAACCTTAAGTAAGCTTCCTTCTTCCTCTTGATTAGCTGTTCCACATCTCTTGTCATCCAAGGTTCCTTCACCCTACCATCCCTTCCCTGCCTCATCGGGACAAACCTATCCAGCAGTCGCAGCAAGTGCTCCCTAAACAACCTCCACATTTCTGTCGTGCATTTCCCTGAGAACATCTGCTCCCAATTTATGCTCCCCAGTTCCTGCCTAATAGCATTGTAATTCCCCCTCCCCCAGTTAAATATTTTCCCATCCCGTCTGCTCCTGTCCCCCTCCATGACTGTAGTAAAGGTCAGGGAGTTGTGATCACTATCACCGAAATGCTCTCCCACCGAGAGATCTGCCACCTGGCCTGGTTCGTTGCCAAGCACCAAGTCCAACATAGTCTCCCCTCTAGTCGGCCTATCTACATATTGAGTCAGGAAACCTTCCTGGACACACCTGACAAAAACTGCTCCATCCAAACTATTTGCACTAAGGAGGTTCCAATCAATATTAGGGAAGTTGAAGTCACCCATGACAACAACCCTGTTACTTCTGCACCTTTCCAAAATCTGCCTCCCAATCTGTTCCTCCATGTCTCTGTTGCTATTGGGGGGTCTATAGAAAACTCCCAACAAAGTGACTGCTCCTTTCCTGTTTCTGACTTCCACCCATAATGACTTAGTAGACAAACCCTCCTCGACAACCTCCCTTTCTGCAGCTGTGATACTATCCCTGATTAACAATGCCACTCCCCCACCTCTTTTACCTCCCTCCCTATTCCTTTTGAAACATCTGAACCCCAGAACATCCAACATCCATTCCTGCCCCTGTGATATCCAAGTCTCCGTAATGGCCACAACATCGTAGCTCCAAGTACTGATCCATGCTCTAAGTTCATCACCCTTATTCCTGACACTTCTTGCGTTAAAATAGACACACTTCAACCCATCATACTGGCTGCAACTTTGCCCTGTCAACTGTCTAACCTTCCTCACAGACTCTCTGCACTCGGTATCTGCCTGTTCAACAGCTACCCCATCCACTGATCCGTGGCTCTGGTTCCCATCCCCCTGCCAAACTAGTTTAAACCCTCCCGAAGAGCTCTAGGAAACCTCCCGCCCAGGATATTGGTGCCCCTCCAGTTCAGATGCAACCCGTCCTTCTTGTACAGGTCCCACCTTCCCCAGAAGGTATCCCAATGATCCACATATCTGAATCCCTCCCTCCTACACCAGTATCCCATATGCTTTCCTAACCACCTTATCTACCTGTGCTGCTGCCTTCAGTGATCTATGGACAAGTACCCCAAGGTCCCTCTGACCCTCTGTACTTCCTAGGGTCCTACCATCCATTGTATATTCCCTTGCCTTGTTAGTCCTCCCAAAATGCATCACCTCACACTTCTCAGGATTAAATTCCATTTGCCGCTGCTCCGCCCATCTTACCAGCCCATCTATATCGTCCTGTAATCTAAGACTTTCCTCCTCACTATTTACGACACTACCAATTTTCGTGTCATCTGTGAACTTACTGATCATACCTCCTATATTCATGTCTAAATCATTAATGTACATTACAAACAGCAAGGGTCTCAGCACCGATCCCTGCAGTACACCACTGGTCACAGGCTTCCTCTCGCAAAAACAACCCTCGACTATTACCCTCTGCCTCCTGCCACTAAGCCAATTTTGGATCCAATTTGCCAAATTGCCCTTGATCCCATGAGCTCTTACCTTCTTAACCAATCTCCCGTGCGGGACTTTATCAAAAGCCTTACTGAAGTCCATATAGACAACATCAACTGCTTTACCCTCATCTACACATTTTGTCACTGCCTCAAAAAATTCAATCAAGTTTGTCAGACATGATCTCCCCCTGACAAAGCCATGCTGACTATCACTGATTAATCCCTGCATCTCCAAGTGGAGATTAATACTGTCCCTCAGAATTTTTCCAATATTTTCCCTACCACTGATGTTAGACTCACCGGCCTGTAATTACCTGGTTTATCCCTGCTACCCTTTGTAAATAATGGTACCACATTTGCTGTCCTCCAGTCCTCTGGTACCTCTCTGTGGCCAGAGAGGATTTGAAAATTTGTGTCAGAGGCCCTGCTATTGCCTCCCTTGCCTCACATAACAGCCTGGGATATATCTCATCTGGGTCTGGGGATTTATCCACTTTTAAGCCCACTAAAACAGCTAATACTTCCTCCCTTTCAATGCTAATATGTTCAAGTATATCACAATCCCCCTCCCTGATCTCTACCCCTACATCGTCCTTCTCCATAGTGAACACAGATTAAAAGGTAATAATTTAAAACCTCACCTATGTCCTCCGGCTCCACACACAGATTGCCACTTTGGTCCCTAATGGGCCCTACTCTTTCCCTGGTTATCCTCTTGCCCTTAATATACTGATAAAATGCCTTTTAGGATGTTCCTTTATCTTGCCCGCCAGTGTTTTTTCATGTTCCCTCTTCACTTTCCTAATTACTTTTTAACGTACTCCTCCTACACCTTCTATACTCCTCTGGTGCCTCCACTGTTTTCAGCGTTCTGAATCTGCCATAAGACTCCTTTTTTTTACTGATCCAATCCTCTATATCTCTTGACATCCAGGGATCCCTGGACTTGTTGGTCCTTCCCTTCTTGAGGCTTTTGCCATCCAGCCGCTGAGGGTAAAATACCCACGGCGGTGGGCGGAGTCCCTGAAGTGCCAGTTAATTGGCCACTTAAGGGCCCTGATTGGCCTGGGGCGGGCGGGCCAGTTCTTGCCACCACCGTCCCATGTAAAATTGCAGCGGGGGTGGGAGGGGGTCAAGACCGGTCCCCCATCTCCCACTCAATTTTACACTCCTCCCCACCCCCAAGCCCGCTCGTTTGGGGGCCATAAAATTCCAGCCATTATGTTTGAGGGGTCTTTCTGAGAGAAGTGATAAGCCTTTTATATACCAAATTAAACCAACTGTTAGTAGGTATCAAACTATAGTACTGTGACCATGGGCAAATTAGTACCTTCTATGCTTACACCAGGCACTGATACAACTATCAAACTCCAAGATCCCTAATGTGCTAACATCAACTGAATCTATATAACTATAATGAGTAGTGGGCACAAGTATCCATAGTAACTGCCAAACCACTAGAATGATTGGTACACCAGCAACCAGTGAAACCAGTGCTATAAATAGGAGTGCGCCAAATTTAGAATGGAGAAATTGCTGACGGCAAAATAAATTAGTGATCAAGGAGGACAGATATAATTGGTGATTTGTGAGGTATGTACTTCTGAACAGAAGCTAACTACAATTTGAAAATGTAGCGTAGGCAACGTTTAGAATTACAAAACATTCCAGACTTATGCCTAGGTGTCAGATTGGTTCACTCTCGCCTCTGAATTAGAAGGTCATAGTTTTAAGCCCACTCCAGAGACTTGCACACGCAATCTGGGTTGACATTCCAGTGCATTACGGAGGGAGTGAGCACTGTTGGACATGCCATCTTTCAGATAAGATGTTAAACTTGGGCCCTATCTGGCCTCTCAGGTGAATGTAAAGATTCTGTGACACTATTAGAAGAGCAAAAAAATTCTCCTTGGTGTCCTGGCCAACATTTATCAATCAACATCATGAAAAGCATATTAGCTAGCCTTTATGACACTGCTGTTTGTAGGACCTTGCTGTGCACAAATTGGCTGTCGTGTTTCCTATTTACAACAGTGACTACACTTCAAAAGTAGTTCATTGGCTGTAAAGTACTTTGGGACATCCTGAGATTGTGAAAGCACAATAGAAATGCAGGTTCTTTCTTTCTTGACACTGATGTTTTAGAAATATGCTGTTCTGGAATTACAGAGAGATTGGATTTCACCAGGAAAGCTGAGAGCTTTGGTTTCACTTCCCTCCTCTCCAGAAGCTGCCGACCTGTGCTGGCATATGGGCAGCGACAACCCACAGATCCTCACTCCAGCCAGGTCTGATCTTCATGTGTGAGCCTATGCAGTCAGTGACGCCAGAGGTTGATCCTTGAAGATAAAACCACAGGAAGACAAATATAAAATCAAGGTAAAAGGAGGTTAAGAAACTGCCGAGGAGAAGCTAAAGGTGATTATGGTGTCAATGACCAAGGGAGAGTAAAATACTTCCTTGTGTTCACAGAGGAAGCTGTAGGCAGGAGTGGAATGGGATGAAGGAAGAAAGAAGTGAAGGTCCTTGAGAGGGTGCAGAGGAGATTTACCAGAATGGTTCCAGGAATGAGGAATTTTAGCTATGAGGCCAGGCTGGAGAAGCTGGTGTTGTTCTCCTTGGAGCAAAGGAGATTGAGGAGCAATTTGATAGAAATGTACAAGATTATGACAGGTTTTGAATAAGGTATAAAAAGAAAAGCTGTTCCCTTTAGTTGATGGTACAAGGACTAGGGACACAGATTTAAGATTTTGGGCAAGAGATGCAGGGGGAATGTGAGGAAGAACTTTTTTATGCAGCGAGTAGTAATGATCTGGAACTCTCTGACTATGAGGGTGGTGGAAGCAGAGACGATGAATGATTTCAAAAGGAAATTGGATAGGGACTTGAGGGAAATAAACTTACAGGGCCAAGGGGATAGAGAGGGGAATGGACTGATTGGATTGCTCTTTTGAGAGCCAGCATGGACTTGATGGGCCAAATGGCCTCCTCATTGCCATAATGACTCTATAACGAAAAGGTAACAGAAATTTCAGCTAAGGCGGTCACTGATGGGCTGGGAAGTTAAAGGATGGCAAGTCACCAGGCCCAGATGGTCTTTGTACTCCTGAGTACTGGGTGCAATTTTGGTCAATATACTGCAGTGAGGATATCCAGGCAATGGGGACAGTGCAGAAAAGGTCAGCTTAAGACATCTGAACTGTGAGAAAAGCATGGGATTGGATACTGTGGACAGAAAACTCAGGGGAATGACTGCACTAGAATTCAGGATCCTTAAGGGAAACAATAAATTGGACCCTGATAATATATTTAAGATCGGCTCTAAAACCGGGGAAATCAGCTCAAGGGCACACAGAGTTTAGAATAACCTGCTTTACACAACAGATTGGTAAACTGTAGAATGTTTTGCTCAGGGAGGCAGAGTGCGTTGGTAAATGTATGGGAGAATTGGATTGATATTTGAGGGAGAGGTACTGAATTTTGGGAATGGCCAGATGGACTGCATTTTTCCAGTCTCGTACTTTCCCGTATTTGTTTTTTGGAGCAGGGGTAACTGGGCAATGATCAACATGAGAACCCTAGTTAAATCTTTTAAATCTCTCACACCCAGGGACACTGAAGTCAACCGTTGCACCTCAATCAAGACTGAGATCAGCTGACTCTGTGGTGACAGTGGTGCCACTTAGGATGTTGAGTTTGCCCATTGGGGAAACACGAACGCAACTGGAGCATTTAAAAAAACACCCGATAATCAAGGATACAGGGATAAACCAGAAGCTCTAGTGAAATGCAATAATTTATGCTTTTCTCAGTTGGCCCGGGGCTGTCTGTGGTTGATTCGAACTCTGCATTTGTCTTTGCTGCATCAATAACCTTACTGCTGCTAATGTCTTCCTCTCACTGCCTGATTCCCAGGGCCCTACAGTTAGGAATATTGCATATTGAATTCAGTCACAAGCCTCCAGCTATTCCTGTGCACACGAGGTACAATTTATCTTTCTCCCCGTTGTTGCAGTCAGTCCCCTCCCTTGCAGTTGCTAACTCAAAGTGCGAGTGTTACTCAGAAACAACAGTCACGCACAGCTGAGCAGCTTGAAAGGTTAAAACTCTGCAGAGTGCTGATATGTGTAGTATTGACTTAGTCTCTTATGTCATGCTGTTCGCCCTTGGGCTGAAGCCCAATGCAAACAGACTAATGCAGTCACCTGGGATGTCGCAGAGGAATACAAGTTAAGTAAATAATTGATTCAGCTGCTTCCTCCTGAAGGTCTTTAATTCCCTCCATTGCCTCACTGCTCCCTATCTCTGTAACCTCTCCAGCCCTACAACCCTCAGATATCCCTGTGCTCCTCCGTCTCTGGCCTCTTGTCTATCCATTTCCTTCACCTCATCATTGGCAGCTGAACCTTCATCTGAAAACTGCAGTGCCCACTCCTGCCAAGCTCTGGAATTCCCTCCCTTAACCTCTGCCTTTCTCTCTTCCTTTAAGACTCTCCTTAAACTTACCTCTTTGGTCATCTATCTTAATATCTTTTAATGTGGCTCAGTGTCAGTTTTTGTTTAATTATGCTCCTGTCTTGCACCTTGGGACATTTTACTATGTTAAAGGCATTATATAAATACAAGTTGTTGTTGTTGACTCTTGCGGGGCCAATCCCATGGAGTCTGCTAACCATCAACAGCCTGGGCCGTGGGGTGCGGAAGCCTTCAATTCAGCAGATCATTTGACAGTGGATGTATTGCAGCAGTGCGCAATTCTCTCCTTGCTCAACATCTAATTTCCAGCAGGGATCCAGTGGGAATCTTGGCTGGTTTTGACCCATCCCCCTGTTCCAAAGATCCTGAGGTCAATTGATTTGGTGTGTTTGGGACAGGTCGTCTCCTCCCTATCAGCACTGACAGGGTAATCAACATTTGTGACTTTGATCCAGATGCTCGTCAGACAGTCAGTAGAAATATCGTCCCTCGGCAAGCAGCCGTACAGTTTGAGTGACATACTTTCAGTTTTTTTTCCTTGCATAAGTGATTTAATGTCAGTTTTTAAAACGTCAAAATAGTTCTGTTGAGCTGGGATAACTGTTAGCTTTTTATGACTACTTCAACTGCCTGTTTTGTGGAGAGTCATTTGTCACACAGTGAACAAAAAACGTGCATTTAATTTTTCTTTGATGAGTTACAAAGATATCAGAGTGTTCAAAATCCTGATTTTTATTCTTAGACTGGGGAGGAAGGGGGTGGAGGGAAGGGTGTTGCACGTCTACTGTAATCTGGAATGCATTGCTGGAAAGGGTGGCGAAAGCAGCTTCAATAGTGTAAAAGAAACTTTCAAAAAGGAATTGGATATATATTAGAAAAATAAAAATTTGCTGGGCTATGTGAAAACAGCAGGGGAGTGGGGCTAATTGGATAGCTCTTTCAAAGAGCTGACACTGGCACAATGGGTCGAACAGCCTCCTTCTGTACTGTATTATCCCAGCAATCCTCAGTCCATGAGGCCAATCCATTCATAAATCAGGGCATCAACTGGGCCCAAAGAGATAAGTCAAGGCCTCGGGGCTTTTTTTGTAGTTTGACTTCTGTTCTTTTTAGCACTGCATCCTTCAGTGGGGGCATACTGAAAGTGGGACTCGCATTTATATAGTTCCTTATAAAATTTCTGAGAAACATTTCAAAGTACTTCACACAATAAATTATTTTGAAATGCAGTGACTTATTATTTAGACAAATGTAGCACCCATTTTGCATACTGCAAGATACTTCAAAGCAATTCTCCCAGTGGCCTGACCAATATTTAATCCCTCAACTATAACAAAAAACAAATAATTTGTTCATTATCTCATTGCTGTTTTGTACATTGCAGAAGTCACTACATTTCAAAAAGCACTTGGCTGTAAAGTGCATTATGACTTCCTGAGGTTGTGAAAGCCAAAATATATATGCAAGCTCTTTCTTTTCCCTTTCAATAAACTGAATGACCAGTTAATCTATTTTGGTGGTCTTGGTTGAGATGAATGTTGACCCCAGCAGCACTTCCCTGTCCATCTTTCAATAATGCTACGGGATCTTTTACATCTACCTGTGAGGGTAAATGAGTGCTTGGTTTAATATATTATCTGAAAGGTGTTAACTCTCACAGTGCAGCACTCCCTCAATAAGGCGCTGGAGTGTCAACCTAGATACGTGCTTATGTGTTGGATTAGGGTTTGAACCCACCAACATCTGGCTCAGAGCTATGAGTGCAACCACTGAGCCAAACCAGAAGGTCTCTGTATTTAATTAACTGATTGAAGTCAAGAAACAAGAGTAGACCATTTATTCCCTAGGGCCTGTTCCACCATTCAACTTCATCTTGGTGATCTGTCCCTCAACCTTATTTACCCATCTTTGTTCTAGATCCCTTGATACCCTCAACCAACAAAAGGCTATCAATCTCAGTGTTGAAAATTTCAATTGACCCAGTGCTGACAGCTTTTTGAGTGAGAGAGTTTCAGATTTTCATGACTGTGTCAAAAAGTACTTCCTGATTTCACTCCTGAATGGCCTAGCTTTAATTTTAAGATTGTGGCCCCTTGTTCTCCCATCAGAGTAAACAGTTTCTCTGTATCTACCCCATCAAATCCTTTTATCATTTTAAATGTTTCAATTAGAGCTCCCTTCAACCTTCTAAATTCAAATTTATGCAATCTGTTCTCATAATTTAATCCTTCAAGACTTGGGTATCATTCTGGTGAATCTGTGCTGTGCCCCTTTCAAGGTCAATATATCCTTCCTGAGATAAAAACAGAAAATGCAGGAAATATTCAGCAGGCCTGGCAGCATCTGCAGAGAGAGAAACAGAGTTTTAATGTGTCAGGTCTGTGACCTTTCATCAGAGAACCAGATCTGATGAAAGGTCACAGACTTGAAACGTTAACTCTGTTTCTCTCTCCACGGATGCTGCCAGACCTGCTGCGTATTGCCAGCTTTTCTGTTTGTATTTCAGATTTCCAGCATCCACAGTATTTTGCTTTTATTTCCTTCCTGAGGTTCAGTGCCCAGAATTGAACACTGTACTCCAGTCATTGCAATGTTTCTTTGCAGTATTGGGTTAGTGAAGAGAAAAGTCAGCTAAGACTCTTGCTTCTGATCTTTGTGACAATCCTGAGGACTGCCAGTAGCTGTGGAAGTCACCACCACAAATGTCTGCCTTCAGGAGAGGAAATGAGAAAACTGTTGTATGATTGCCTTTAAGAGTGATGTCCCTTTAAGTTCTCAGTATGCGAATAAACTATGTGCCAGGATGCTGTCATGTGACTACAAGTCAGAATCACTGTGTAACTGCAATACATAGAGGAAGGTTTTGGAAATAGTTAGCTTTGTACTGTACATAATAAGTTAGCTGTAATAACCCTGTTTTGAGATCTTCAACCAACTGGACCCCATGCATCTCATTTATGTTGCATCAGAAAACATAAAAAGACCCCATTATATGGTGACAGTGGTGTGTGAGAAGACAGAATCTAAGATTGAAGACCACGGGGAAAACAGCTTTAAAAACTACTTTTCTATAGCCAGAAGAGAGAAAGTTAAAAAGAAATACTGGCCCAAACAGTTAAAACAAAAAATAACTTACCTCAGCTGTAGAAGACAGAGCTCTGAATGACAGGCTGCAAATCAGTCACTGTGATCGGATGAGTTATTGTGCTGTCGGTAGAGGAATCCCAGTTAAAAAAGAGAAGCTATGAAGTGATTAAAAATTGATTTTTTTTCTCTCCAAGGCTCCCTGGGAGAGTAGAAAAAATTAGGAAGACCCAATCCCCCTCCCAGGCTGATCAAAGTCGGCGCCATTACAGGAGGCGCCTGACAGAAAAATGCACGTGAATCCTCCATTCACGGGGTCCGCAGCTAAAGCTTTTGAAAAAATCATTAAACCACATGAGCTTGAAGAGCTTTCATTCACTCAGCCAGAGTTTTTAAAAACCCATAAAACCACTCAAACATGAAGAATTATCTGTTGAACAGCTGTATAAACAAACTAGCACAGAAAAACACTTACAATGCCTATTGAACAGCTGTGTAAAAAGACAGACTAGAGTGCTGGAAGCTAGATAAACAGACAAACAATGCTAAACACCTGCTCCTGTCAATCAAAGTATCCAAGCGAGGATTTTTTTTTAAAGGGAAAGCAGTACACAGTCATAAAGCAAATTCTTAAAGCAAACGAACAGCAGGAAGAGGGACATCAAATTTCCCAGCATGATCCTATCTGCATTCCAAGTTTTCAAACAAAGAAGGCAGTTATGTTTTACAAACCAAGTAATTATAGAACCAGATAAACAGGCTGTGAAAATACTAATAGCAGTTGGAAATGAGGGATTACACAGAATTAATACCTCAGGCATATCGGAAGCGGACCAGAAAGATTCCACAAAGATATGGGAAGCGCTAGAAGATCAGCTCTAATTACGAGTGAATTTTCAAATTCACTGCCTGGAATTGATGTTCTACATGCAACAGCCACAGGAATCAATAGACCAGTTTGTCAGTCGATGCCGTAGTAACAGCAACAAATGTGACTTTTCAGAAGCTGAGCTGTCAGAACGAATAATGGAGTTAGTGATTGTATCAACACCTATTGAAGCGTTTCAGAAGGACCTCTTGGGGAAAAAGAAAGGTCACAGCATTGATGCACTGTTGGAAAATGGCAGGAAATACAAAGCCATTGTGGCTGGACAAGAGCACCTGCAAGCATTGGATGCAGCCAATGGTATCGGCACCATAACCAAGTCGAAAAGAGCAAGCAAGCTGTGTGTTAAGTGTGGTTGGTCCCACTCACCATGACATTGCCCTGCATTTCATGACCTGTGCAAGATGTATGGTGCAAAAGGACACTGGGCCAGCCTATGCAAGAAATCTGGCTCCAAAGATGTGGCCAGAAGCCGCAACAGGACAGAAACAGAAGACAGGTGCAGCAACAGGGAAACAGCAGCAAGGAAAGCGCCAGAGTCCCACGTAAGCGCAAACTGATACATGAAGTCCACAGCAAAGCAGACCTGAGACAAGACTCAGAGATAAGCAATTCTCAATCAGAAGATGAGCAAGCATTCCACATTGTGAACCTGACACATTATGTTGATGAAGTCAAACAACTGAAAGCTTTCGCCACTATGAACACCACTTGCCCAAAGAAGGCTGGCAAACATACATTCAGGGTCAAGATTGACACCGGCGCTACTGCAAATACCCTACCGATCTGAATCCTGAAAGACGTGTATCGGAGTCATTGGAAATCAATGATACAACCAACAACTACCAAGCTATCTGCATACAACGAGTCACCCATCCCTTGCTGTGGCACTCTAACAATGCAATGTAGTTATGGCAAGTTGGCGTGGAAACCACAAACATTCTACCTAGCAGACACGAGCGGACCAGCAGTGGCAGGACTACCAGCGTGTAAGGACATCAACATCATAACCATTCACGAGAGCATTGCCAAGGGGAAATCTCCGAGAACCGGAACCCGCTCGCAGACTCTGGCCAACATCAAAAGGTGCAGTTTGGAAACCCCCAGCAACAGTACAACTATGCCTTTACTTCTGCTCTCTAGAAAACCGGCAGCACCATAACATGCCAGAACAGACAAGTACCTCCATGAGGCCAAGTACTCCTCCCCGCACAAGTCCTTGACCTTGAGCACCAAGCATTCAGACGTGGAGGATGAGGAGAGGTGAAAGACATGCAGTGTCCTGAAGAGGCAGAGGAGGAATGAATTGAAGCATTGTCTGTTGGCTCTTCGAGATGAGGTACCAGAACTTTCCAAGAATGACAATGCGTCAAAAGTGGTCATCTTGAGAAAAGCCTTAGCAGGCTTAAGGCAGAGCAAAAGAAAATGAATGCAGACAGGTAGAAACTTCAGAAAGGACAGCAACAGATGAGACGCAAACTTCCTGAGCAAGAGTTGCCAAACCACCGAGACGATCGATGGACTTTTGAGCCTCGATATTTGTAAATTTCATAATCTCGATCCATGTGTAAATAATTTTGATGTTATCTAATTTTATGTTTTTTTTAATTCATTCATGGGATGTGGGCGTCACAGGCCAGGCCAGCATTTATTGCCCATCCCTAATTGCCCTTGAGAAGGTGGTAGTGAGCTGCCTTCTTCAACTGCTGCAGTCCATTTGGTATACCCACAATGCTGTTAGGAAGGGAGTTCCAGGATTTTGACCCAGCGACAATGAAGGAACGATGATATAGTTCCAAGTCAGGATGGTGTTTGACTTGGAAGGGAAATTGCAGGTAGTGGTGTTCCCATGTATTTGCTGCCCTTGTCCTTCTAGTTGGTAGAGGTCGCGGGTTTGGAAGGTGCTGTCTAAGGAGCCTTGGTGCATTGCTGCAGTGCATCTCGTAGATGGTACACACTGCTGCCACTGTGCGTTGGTGGTGGAGGGAGTGAATGCTTGTAGATGGGGTGCCAATCAAGCGGGCTGTTTTGTCCTGGATGGTGTTGAGCTTCTTGAGTGTTGTTGGAGCTGCACCCATCCAGGCAAGTGGAGAGTATTCCATCACACTCCTGACTTGTGCCTTGTAGATGGTGGACAGGCTTTGGGGAGACAGGAGGTGAGTTACTCGCCTCAGGATTCCTAGCCTCTGACCTGCTCTTGTAGCCACGGTATTTATATGGCTACTCCAGTTCAGTTTTCGGTCAATGGTAGCCCCTAGGATGTTGATAGTGGGGGATTCAGTGATGGGAATGCCATTGAATGTCAAGGGGAGATGGTTAGATTCTCTCCTGTTGGAGATGGTCATTGCCTGGCACTTGTGTGGCGCGAATGTTACTTGCCACTTATCAGCCCAAGCCTGGATGTTGTCCAGGTCTTGCTGCATTTCTACACGGACTCACGAATGGTGCTGAACATTGTGCAATCATCAGCGAACATCCCCACTTCTAACCTTATGATTGAAGGAAGGTCATTGATGAAGCAGCTGAAGATGGTTGGGCCTAGGACACTACCCTGAGGAACTCCTGCAGTGATGTCCTGGAGCTCAGATGATTGACCTCCAACAACCACAACCATCTTCCTTTGTGCTAGGTTTGACTCCAGCCAGCGGAGGGTTTTCCCCCTGATTCCCATTGACCTCAGTTTTGCTAGGGCTCCTTGATGCCATACTCGGTCAAATGCTGCCTTGACGTCAAGGGCATTCACTCTCACCTCACCTCTTGAGTTCAGCTCTTTTGTTCATGTTTGAACCAAGGCTGTAATGAGGTCAGGAGCTGAGTGGTCCTGACAGAACCCAAACTGAGCGTCACTGAGCAGGTTATCGCTAAGCAAGTGCCACTTGATGGCACTGTTGATGACACCTTCCATCACTTTACTGATGATTGAGTGTAGGCTGATGGGGCGGTAATTGGCCGGGTTGGACTTGTCCTGCTTTTTGTGTACAGGCCATACCTGGGCAAATTTCCACATTGCAAGGTAGATGCCAGTGTTGTAGCTCTACTGGAACAGCTTGGCTGGGGGCGTGGCAAGATCTGGAGCACAGGTCTTCAGTACTATTGCTGGAATATTGTCAGGGCCCATAGCTTTTGCAGTATCCAGTGCCTTCAGTCATTTCTTGATATCACGCGAAGTGAATCGAATTGGCTGAAGTCTGGCATCTGTGATGCTGGGGATTCAAGAGGAGGCTGAGATGGATCATCAACTCGGCACTTCTGGCTGAAGATTGTTGCAAATGCTTCAGGCTTAACTTTCGCACTGATGTGCTGGGCTCCCCCATCATTAAGGATGGGGATATTTGTGGAGCCACCTCCTCCAGTTAGTTGTTTAATTGTCCACCACCGTTCACGGCTGGATGTGGCAGGACTGCAGAGCTTAGATCTGATCTGTTGGTTATGGGATCGCTTAGCTCTGTCTATCGCATGCTGCTTACGCAGTTTGGCACGCAGATAGTCCTGTGTTGTAGCTTCACCAGGTTGACACCTCCTTTTGAGGTATGCCTGGTGCTGCTCCTGGCATGCTCTCCTGCACTCTTCATTGAACTAGGGTTGGTCTCCTGGCTTGATGGTAATGGTGGAGTGGGGGATATGCCGGGCCATGAGGTTACAGATTGTGGTTGAGTACAATTCTGCTGCTGCTGATGGCCCACAGCGCCTCATGGATGCCCAGTTTTGCATTGCTAGATCTGTTTGAAATCTATCCCATTTAGCACGGTGATAGTGCCACACAACACGATGGACGGTATCCTCAATGTGAAGGTGGGACTTCGTCTCCACAAGGACTGTGCGGTGTTCACTCTGACCAATACAATCATGGACAGAAGCATCTGCGGCAGGCAGATTGGTGAGGACAAGGTCAAGTATGTTTTTCCCTCGTGTTGGTTCCCCCACCACCTGCCGCATACCCAGTCTAGCAGCTATGTCCTTTCGGACTCGGCCAGCTCGGTCAGTAGTGGTGCTACCGAGCCACTCTTGGTGATGGACATTGAAGTCCCCCACCCAGAGTACATTTTGTGCCCTTGCCACCCTCAGTGCTTCCTCCAAGTGGTGTTCAACATGGAGGAGTACTGAGTCATAAGCTGAGGGAGGGCGGTAGGTGGTAATCAGCAGGAGGTTACCTTGCCCATGTTTGACCTGATGCCGTGAGACTTCATGGGGTCCGGAGTCGATGTTGAGGACTCCCAGGGCAACTCCCTCCCTACTGTATACCACTGTGCCACCACCTCTGGTGGGTCTGTCCTGCCAGTGGGACAGGACATACCCGGGGATGGTGATGGCTGTGTCTGGGACATTGCCTGTAAGGTATGATTCCGTGAGTATGACTATGTCAGGCTGTTGCTCTCCCAACTTTGGCACAAGCCCCCAGATGTTAGTAAGGAGGACTTTGCAGGGTCGACAGGGCTGGGTTTGCCATTGTCCTTTCCGGTGCCTAGGTCGATGCCTGGTGGTCCGTCTGGTTTCATTCCTTTTTATTGACTTTGTAGCAGTTAGGTACAACTGAGTGGCTTGCTGGGCCATTTCAGAGGGCATGTAAGAGTTAACCACATTGCTGTGAGTCTGGAGTCACATGTAGGCCAGACCAGGTTAAGGACAGCAGATTTCTTTCCCTAAAGGACATTAGTGAACCAGATGGGTTTTTACAACAATCGACAACGGTTTCATAACCATCATTAGACTAGCTTTTAATTCCAGATTTATTAATTAAATTCAAATTCCACCTTCTGCTGTGGTGGGATTTAAACCCATGTCCCGAGAGAAATACTATGGGTCTCTGGGTTACTAGTCCAGTGATAATACCACTACGCCACCGCCTACCCTTTTACTTTTAACTTTTACTTTTTACTTTTAGCATATGATACTTATCTTTGGAAAGAAGGAGGATGTTGTCTTATTGCCTTTAAGAGTGATGTCCCTTTACGATCTCAGTATGCTAATGAGCTATGTGCCAGGTTGCAATCATGTGACTACAGGCCAGAGTCACTCTGTAACTGTAACACATGGAGGAAGGTTCTGTAAATAGTTAGCTCTGTACTGTACATAATAAGTTAGCTGTAATGAACCTGTTTTGGGATCTTCAATCAACTGGACTCCATGCATCTCATTATGTTGCATCAGACATCAATCGCAAACTTGGAGGCAACCTTCTAATTGGCCACCCTCCGGAAGATCTCCCCTGCTGATGCACAGCTGACCCGAGCAGGGACAGAATCCAGAAATAGCCCCGACGCCCAAAAATATATAACCACATTACATTCCGACCGATGTCTCCCGCTGGACAGTATGGGCGGAATCTTACTGCCTTAGTCTCTGGTGAAACAGTGGGACCATTTTCTGTTGCATTGTTGGGTTCGTATTAGTAGTGTTGTAGGGCATTCTAGAGAAAGTCTTAGACTCCGGTAAAGGTTAACTAACAACTCTTTATTATTTACAGTTACTATACACACTCTCTGCAAGCCACCTAAGCTAGCATCCTTCGTGCTGCTATACCTTCTCCTCCTCAAGCCTATCTCCTGTGACAAGCGGGAACAGGGTACTGAATTAGACGATCAACCATGATCTTTTTTGAATGGTGGAGCAGGCCCAAAGGGCCGAATGGCCTACTCCTGCTCTTATCTTCTGTGTTGCTATGACTGTTACATCATTGCTGGTACAGTGGAAAGGGTCTCTCTCACTGTCTTCGGTATTAACAATTTACAACCTTATACTACATCTCCTCCTGAGTTTTTATCCAACATTTTTCCAAACATATATACATTTATGACTTCTCTACTACTCTCTCTCCCCACAACTCTCTGACTTTACAAATTCAGTCTCATCGTAGGTTTGACAAATCTCCCCGATCTGGTTGTAATCTGTCTGGGATGATCAGTAGTCTTCATAGTAAGTCTGGGTTGCTGACTTGGTTTTCCGTTTCTACGGGTTGCAGTATTTTGTTCGGTTTGGGTTTGTTCATCTTGCAGATGGATTATTGGCTGTTGCTTTTGCGGAATAGGAATAATATTCCTCTGATTCCTTTGTATGTTCCCTTCATTTGTTCGTATAATATACGATTGCTGATAGTCCTCATGTTTATGGATTGCTGTACTTTCTCGTTCCAGGTCACGTGTTCGGACTTTTTGACCATTGTTTAATTTGGGTAAGCTTCTCACTTGAAATCTCCTATTGTTTCCTTCTATAGGAGTTTTCTCTTTCTCAGACTTTCTCGTAGTCTTGAGTCTTCAATCCTGGCATTAATTGTTGAGACAATACTGGAAGCTGTGCTCTTAATTTCCTTTCCATTAGTAATTCTACTGGTGATAATCTGCACAGCAGTGGCGTTGAAAGATAAACTAGAAGTGAGATAGGAAGATCTTCATTTTTCTTGAGTAAAAGTTTTATGGTTCTCAGACCTCATTCTGCCTCACCATTGGACTGCGGATAACTTGGCGAGCTTGTAAGATGCTGAAAGCCCATTTTCACAGCAAACTGTTCACTA
Source organism: Heterodontus francisci (assembly GCF_036365525.1). Lineage (NCBI taxonomy): Eukaryota > Metazoa > Chordata > Chondrichthyes > Heterodontiformes > Heterodontidae > Heterodontus > Heterodontus francisci. Next base: position 42,452,762 of record NC_090394.1, read on the forward strand.
TCCTTTGATAATATTTCATCCAGAATCTCATGTGTTGCAAAGATGTAAGGATTCTGATAACTACCTTGGTGATCGTAGA